>NW_012101488.1:1730040-1750423 GCF_000951045.1 Mandrillus leucophaeus | reverse complement strand
GCCACCTCGCCCGGCTAGTTTTTTGTATTTTTTAGTAGAGACGGGGTTTCACCATGTTAGCCAGGATGGTCTCGATCTCCTGACCTCGTGATCCGCCCGTGTCGGCCTCCCAAAGTGCTGGGATTACAGGCTTCAGCCACCGCGCCCGGCAACAATAGTATCTTTCGTGTAAGGATCAAAGAAGAATTAAATTAGTTCGTGGTGATGGTGACGGTTAGACAACTAGATTAGATAACTTGACTGAAAGTGATTGTGATTGTCAAGCATTTTGCATGGTTTTGATGTGTAGTAAATGCTACTGGCTGTCACCATCATTGTCCCCATTATTACCTCCCTTACACACCACAAAATCCAGCCAGTCCCGGCCACCCAAGTCTTTTTTTTTTTTTTTTTTTCTTTTTTGAGACGGAGTCTCGCTCTGTCACCCAGGCTGGAGTGCAGTGGCGCGATCTCCGCTCACTGCAAGCTCCGCCTTCTGGATTCACACCATTCTCCTGCCTCAGCCTCCCGAGTAGCTGGGACTACTGGTGCCTGCCACCTCGCCCAGCTAATTTTTTGTATCTTTAATAGAGACGGGGTTTCACCGTGTTAGCCAGGATAGTCTCGATCTGACCTCGTGATCTGCCCGCCTCAGCCTCCCAAAGTGCTGGGATTACAGGCGTGAGCCACCACGCCTGGCCCCAAGTTTTACTAACACAGCTGAGCAGGATCTGCTACCCTCCGAGCTCTCTGCTACCCTTACCCCTCCTCCAGTCGCGCCTACAAGCAGGTTCCCACCTAAGGGCCTTTGCCTGGAGAGCTGGTCCCCCAGACATTTGTGTATCTTGTCCCTGCCTCCATTCAGATCCCCACTTACAGAAGCCTTTCCTAAGACACCCTCTGCAAAACCACAATAACATCCTCTTCCTTCCTCTTACCCACCGCCCCACCATGCCTCAGAGACACAGGAATTGGAGAGGCAGCAGGGGGATGGGGGCCATCTCTGTGGCCTACCTAGTCCTTGAAGTTGGGAGAGTCACCAGACAGGCCTGTGCTGCAGTCTGGGTCCCTGCATCTCTGTCACTTCTCTTCCACATAGGCTGGCAGGCGCCGGTGGGCGCAAGAAAATATTCCGTCTCAGCGACGTGCTGAAGCCCCTGACTGATGCCCAGGTGGAAGCCATGAAGCTGGGCGCTGTGAAGCGGATCCTACGGGCTGAGAAGGCTGTGGCCTGCAGCGGGGCAGCCCAGGTGTGCCCCTGCCACCCCCCACCCCATCCTTCCAGTCCCCCTACCCAAGCGTCTACCACACATCCAGCACAGAGTCTGGCCCCGGCATCAAACCTCGCTGGCTGTGGACCCCAGCTCTGCTGCCACAGCCGCTTCTCCAGGTCACTCCTATCTTCCATAAAACAGAGATGGCAGCGGCAGCTCCCCCCGGGTGACAAGGAGGAAACGTGCCATGCACACAGGCGCTCAGGTGCACAGGGCGGGTGCCGGGAGGCCTCTGCAAGTGAGGGCTGCTCCTGTGGTCTTGGTTCTTCACGGTTGTTAACATTCTTACTGTTACTATTTAGCTTTAAATATATACCTGGTTCTCAGTCCTGATTCTGCCACTTGCTGGCACTGTTACCTTCAAAGAATGGGGAAAAGTGACTTTTTTCCCATTCTGTGAAGTTAATTTTTGATTAGCTAGTAGTATAGGAACGTACTCCCTGAGCTGAAAAATATTTCTGGGGAATCCAGATCCAGTACTCTCTTCTGTGGCCATCACCTGCACCCCATCCCCCTCTCCAAAGGTGACAAAGGCACAAATGAGGGGAATCTTTGAGGATCTTTTTCTGTGCACTTAAGTACATGGGTGCTGCTCCTAGAAACTTGTTTTTATCCTGTGATGATCGATCCCCACCCTGGCACCCCCACCCCCTGCCACACAAATGGGACCTTCCTGGGCATAAGGGTCCTCGACTGGCCTTCCTCACTTCACTCCGTGTCTGCTCTGGGAGTTCCTATGCCTGGGTGGGAGGAGTCGCAGGGCACTAATGCGGAGTCCCTGGATTGCCCACCCTACACTGACGTGCTGGCTCGCCCTCCCACCAGGTCCGCATAAAGATCCTGGCCAGCCTGGTGACACAGTTCAACTCGGGCCTGAAGGCGGAGGTCCTGTCCTTCATCCTGGAGGATGTGCGGGCCCGCCTGGACCTGGCCTTCGCCTGGCTCTACCAGGAGTACAACGCCTATCTGGCCGCGGGTGCCTCAGGCTCCCTGGACAAGTATGAGGACTGCCTTATCCGCCTGCTGTCCGGCCTGCAGGAGAAACCAGACCAGAAGGATGGGTGAGGGGGCTGACCCTGCACCCTCCTGTCCCCAAGAGGCCCCCTCTTCTGGTGCTGCTCTCCCTTTCTGATTCTGACCACCTCCCTCTTCATCACACCCCGAGTCAGTCCTTCTCGAGCCCATCCCAAGTCTTCTCTCCTCCTTCCCCCTCTGGAGGCACGTTCAAGGTTGTAGTTTTGCATGTGAGCTGCAGGTCGCACTTCCTGAGCTGTTCCCCAGCTCTGCCACTTGCTCTGAGCATGGTTTGAGTGGCTTTGTCACTCCCCCTGTGTGTCATTTTCCCATCTGTAAATAACAGTGCTCACCCATGGGCCTGGAGATAGACTTCTCTACACCCCATTTCCTACCTGAGTTGGTTCTGTAGCTTCCTGCCTGTCCGTGGCCTCCAGCTTACTCATCTGTCCTCCACACAGCAGCTCCGGGAACACTTTATTATATAAATCCTTTTATTACTTCCCCACGAGGAACCTTCCATGGTTCTCCACTGCTCTTAGGATAAAGCACAGCTTCCTTACTGTGACCAGTGAGGCGTTATGTTATTCAGTCTCTTTGGCTTTACTCCCCGAACATTAGCCACATTGGCCTTCTGTCTGTTCCTCGAACGTGCCAAGTTCAGGGCACTAGTGCTTCCTGTTCTGTCTGCCTGGAATGCCCTTCCCTCAACTGTGTGTGTGGTTGACTCCTTCTCATCTACCAGTATACTCTAATGTAACTTCGAAGCAGCCTTTTGAGGCCACCATATCTAAAATACCTACACCCTTCTCCACCCGCCGTCATTCCCTCCCATTTTTATGTTCAATGAATAAAGTTAGGAATCCCTGTTTGACAAAAGGAAGAAATGAGTTTCAGAGAGGTGCAGCCTCTGCCTAGATCATCCAGCCGGCAGCTTTTGAACCCTGGTCTTTTCACTTCCAAAGCTTTATAACCAGGGGCTTGAACAAGCAACCCCTGAGGGAGGGCCTGCTGGCCCTGAGCTCCTACAATTCAGCAGGGCCTGGGAGCCAGGCGGCCTTTTCCTCTGCAGCCATGGCCCTCCCTCCATCTCTCACAGGATCTTCACCAAGGTTGTGCTGGAGGCGCCACTCATCACAGAGAGTGCCCTGGAGGTGATCCGCAAGTACTGCGAGGATGAGGTGAGGACAGGCCCTGGTCACTGCAGCCTGGGCCAAGGGACAGGGCTCTCCCCTGAGGATTCTGAAGGGCACACAGCCTAAACCTTGTGGCAAGGGGTTTCATGAGGGACCGGGCCGTTTTGTCAGAGGCAGTCAGGAGAGAGAGCCCAAAGGCACAGTCAGGTGGGCTGAGCTCAGGTCCCTTTCCTCTTGCTGCAGAGTCGCACCTACCTGGGCATGTCCACGCTTCGAGACCTGATCTTCAAGCGCCCATCCCGCCAGTTCCAGTACCTGCATGTCCTTCTCGACCTCAGCTCCCATGAGAAGGACAAGGTGATCCCCTGCTCCACTTCCTGGCTGCCCTCAGCCTGCAGTTTGCAGAGGCCACCTGTATCCTGAGGAACCAACTCGCTCTTAGTCCGCCTGTGGTGGCCAGCACAGGCTCCTCGTGCAGCCCAGTCCTGTGCCGGGGCCTGAGGGCATTGCCCAGCAGGGGAGCCAGTGTGGCCTGAGCCAGCAGTGAGGACCCAGCATGCTCAGCAGCTGAGCAGAGCAGTGTGCAGCTGCGGAGCCCTGGGGAGGGAGGGGCCGACCATCTGGTGGTGGGGTGGGCAGGGGAGGTGTTTCAAGGAAAGCTTCCTTCAAGGAGGGGACATGTGGGCTGAGACCTGGAAAATGAATAGCTGGGTGTGCTCTAGACGAGGGGACAAATGTGCACATGCTATGGTTGAGAGTGCCCTTGACCCATCCTTGCCTGCAGCCTTTTGCCCCTTTTGCCCCAGCCCCTGCCTGGCAGCATGTTTATTCATTCAGCAGACCTTCATTGCACACCCCTGGCCCTGGCCCTGGCCCTGTGCTGCTGCTGGGATCAGAGTGCCCAGGACCAGCCCCTACCTTCACAGGTCCCGGCAGATAATATCTGAGTGAAACAGTGTTTAGCTGGCAGTAGGCATTCTAGGGAGACTTGGCAGGGAGTGGCACTTTTAAGGAACTGAGATCTCCCTCTGCTTGGAGCTTGGTGAGCAAGGCAAGGAGCAGTGACTGGCAGATGGGCTGGAGAGACGGGCAGATGGGCTGGAGAGGCAGGCAGCGAGGTGGTGCTGTGGGTCCGGCCCTGGCCGGGATATCTGCCTCCTGCGCTGGGGACCAGCTCTGGGCCCTGGTAGCAGCTGGGCTGCCCCTTCTCATGCTCGGGTCTGTTTTCTTTTTTTTTTTTTTTTTTTTTTTTTTTTTTTTTTTTTTTTGAGACAGAGTCTCGCTCTGTCACCCAGGCTGGAGTGCAGTGGCCGGATCTCAGCTCACTGCAAGCTCCGCCTCCCGGGTTTACGCCATTCTCCTGCCTCAGCCTCCCGAGTAGCTGGGACTACAGGCGCCCGCCACCTCGCCCGGCTAATTTTTTTGTATTTTTTAGTAGAGACGGAGTTTCACCATGTTAGCCAGGATGGTTTCGATCTCCTGACCTCGTGATCCGCCCGTCTCGGCCTCCCAAAGTGCTGGGACTACAGGCTTGAGCCACCGCGCCCGGCCTCGGGTCTGTTTTCACATGAGTGTTGCCACACTCGAAGGAATAGCTGTTCTTCCTCTTCCCTCTTCCCTGACCCTGCCCTTCTCCATCTTCCTCCTCAGGTGCGCTCCCAGGCCCTGCTGTTCATCAAACGCATGTATGAGAAGGAGCAGCTGCGGGAGTATGTGGAGAAATTTGCCCTCAACTACCTGCAGCTCCTGGTGCACCCCAACCCACCGTCTGTGCTGTTTGGAGCTGACAAAGACACAGGTTGGGTGCAGGTCATCAGATGCATATTGAGTGCTGCTGTGTCCGCGCTCTGGTCGCTGCGAGCAGAGGGGCTGAGTGGGGAAGCCACCCGGACACCAGTGACGGGAACGGGCAGGGCTGGGACAGCCACCTGGGGGCTGTGGGAGTCAGGGTAGGGTCATCTGACCTAGCCTAGGGGGTCAGGGAGAGAGATCTGGCGGACGAGGAGAGCCAGCCATCGGTGGGGCCCCAGGAAGGACCAGGCAGGGTCATCTCAGGCAGGTTCCTTCAACAGAGCCTTGGGTCCCCCAAGATTACAGACAGGTAGACTCAGACCCCGAGTAAATGGACCCTTAAATGGGAAGTCTTGGGGCCATGATAGGGCAGCACGGGAGGCCTGGCCCAGGTGCCAGGAAGCATTCCCAGGAGATGCACAGCCTTCGGGAGGCCCAGAGTTTGAGCAGGTGCTGTGGACCAGGCAGAAAGGAGGGCGGATGCAAAGGCAAAGAGACCAGGGCCCTCGGGACTGTTAGAAGGGGTGTGTGACCACCATGGAGGGCAGCAGGGCAGCAGCAGGCCGGGGCCACCCCATGCAACACCTGGCAGCCACTGGGAGGCAGGGAGCCGGGGGTTTATTCTGAGGCTACAGGGCGTGGCTGGGCTTGGAGGTGGAGAGGGACAGGGTCAGGATCGCACTCAAAGATCCTTCTAATTGCCTTGTGTGTTGGCAGTCGGGGGAGGCTGGAGGTAGGAAGTCCTGGTCCCACCCCATTTCCCTGCCCTAGAACAATTAGCTCCCCAGCCCCGGCTCCCTTCTCTGCCCTCCCTGGCTCCACTGCCCAAGAAGGGACAGTTACTGAGGGTCCGAGGGGGTTGGAGAAGAGTGTGGGCCAATCCGATGCCGCTCCTGCCCTGTCAGAGGTGGCAGCGCCCTGGACGGAGGAGACAGTGAAGCAGTGTCTCTACCTCTACCTGGCTCTCCTGCCTCAGAACCACAAGCTGATCCATGAGCTGGCGGCCGTGTACACTGAAGCCATCGCCGACATCAAGCGGACGGTGCTGAGGGTCATCGAGCAGCCGGTGAGGCCCCTGAGCCCACCAGGCCCTGCCCACCCACAGGCAGGGCTACGTCCCCAGCTCCAGCTCTTCCCCAACCTGCTCCACCTCAGAGTGTGCCCAGCCCAAAGGGTGGTCACCCAGGGTCGACCCAGGCTGTGTAGCTTGCGGGCAGTCCGCATGTCACTCATCAGTTCCTGAGGAAACGTCAGAGTGGCCCAGCAGTTAGGAGCCTAGAGCTGGATAGAGCTGGGTTCGTGTTCACTTGTCACTTTCACACTGCGACCTCGGGCCTGTCAGTAAAACTAGGGAAGACATTCCAGTCCCTCCACGCTGATGCAAGGAGTCCATGAACTCAGGCACATAAACCTCTGTGTCACTGTCACTGTTTAGGAGCTGACCTTCCCGGTGTTGCTAATGGGACTCTTTAGCTGTCATTACATAGACATAGTCCTTCCCACCTCTCTCTGGAGCCACAGGGCTGCCCACATGAGAAGCAGCTCAGTGACAGACTGTCACCTGAGATTAGAAGGTCTGCACTTCAGTTTGCAGCAGGGTTTGAAACCACTTTTTTTCTTTCTGCCCCTGACATTTTTGGATTACTGAACATTTTCATGATAAATGGGAGAGAGAACTGTATGTTAATCCCCACCTATCTGCCATTTGGGTTCAGTGGGGCCCTTACCTGGAAAATGGGGATAGCAGGCTTGTAGTCAGGAGGAAACATTTTTGGCCCCATTCTCAAGGTGAGCCAACTGTGGAAAAGTGATCTCACTTTGCAGAAAAGTGATCCTGTGGGGCTGTGAGCTTCCCGAGGGCAGAGACATTCAGTTTTAGTCAGGAGCGTAAATGTTCCTGGGCGAAGGTGGAACCTGGCCCCAGCTCCTGTGTTTGGCGTTCACCATGGGGCAGGCTCAGGAAGCAGCAGCAGGTGGAGCCTGGTCTGGGCTCACAGCCAAGCCAGCCGCGCATGAGAAACCAAGTCACGAAGCGGGTGGGTGTGGGTGGAGCCAGAAACATCTTCACCAGTGAGTGAAGCACAGGGTAGGCATTCGAGGTCAGGTCAGGTCTGAGCCACACAGGAGTGGCCTGCTGGAGGACAGCCCAGCCAGGGCTGGGAGCTGGAGCAGGCCACATCCGGAGAGGCTGCAGGGAGAGGCCGAGGTTTCTCTGACCTCTCCCACCCTTCCCTACCTTTCCCCCACCCTCTAAACCCTGTCACCAGTCTCACCCTGAGCCCCAGCATTTCCTGCAGCCACCCTGCCGGCAGCACCTGAGCCTTCCCTAAGCTCTCACCCTGGGTGTGGTCATCCCTGTCTCTGCCTCTAGATCCGAGGAATGGGCATGAACTCCCCGGAGCTGCTCCTGCTGGTGGAAAACTGTCCCAAGGGGGCAGAGACACTGGTCACACGATGTCTGCACAGCCTCACAGACAAAGGTGACCCTGGAGACCCCCACCTTTCATGCTTTCCTCCCTCTCCTTAGCCTTCCCCGGGTCCTGGGAATCCGAGCCACTGGGTCCCCAGATGGTCGCACCTCTTGTGGGTCTTTGCCTGTCCTAGGGCCTCAGTTTCTCCATCTGGAACAGTGTGGTGCTAATTGCACGTGAGCAGCCAAGGGTGAAAAGTTCTGCTGTGAAGTTGCCATACATTCCCGCACACCCGCCTGCTTCTCTTTCCTGAGTGCCCACCCTCCCCCACACTCCCCTCTGCCTCCAACTCGGTGCCTCCTGCTGCTTCCATGCAGTCCCACCCTCCCCGGAGCTGGTGAAGCGGGTCCGGGATCTCTACCACAAGCGACTGCCAGACGTCCGCTTCCTCATCCCGGTGCTCAATGGGCTGGAGAAGGTATGGAGCCGGAGGCCCGTCTGTCCCTGCTACCTGGGACATGTGGGACCGGGAGGGGCAGGGCAGCACGTTGCAGAAGCGGTTGAGCTAGAGGCACATAGCAGAGGGCAGAAGACACATTGTTTGTGGTCAGAAGTCGTGGAAGCCGCTGGCACCTGTGTACCCTGGAAATGCAGAGCAGCTCCTGGACTCATTTCCATGGGCACCCGGGTGCCCGTGGCTCTGCTGCTTCCTCCTCTACCTCAAGCGGGTCCCTTCCTCTCTTTGAGACTCGCTTTTCTTCTCTCTGAGACAAGGATTAGGATGCCTCTTGGGGGCACACACATGTGACATGGAAGGGACTCAGATGGGGTGAGAGCTGGGGAGAAAGCTCTGTCCTGAGGGTGTGGTGAGGGTAGGAGGGGCTCAGTGAGCCAGAGCTTGCCCTCAGCTCCCCAGGGCGAGCAGAAGGGGTGGCTTGTCTAGAAGGGAAGTGAGGGTGTATCTGACTTAACCCCCACCCCACCGCCTTCTCCCTGTAGAAAGAGGTGATCCAGGCCCTGCCTAAACTCATCAAACTCAACCCCATCGTGGTGAAGGAAGTCTTCAACCGCCTGCTGGGCACCCAGCATGGTAGGTGATGCAGCCTCCTCCCCACCAGGAGGCCCACCCACCCAGGTGCTGGGGCAGGAGGCAAGCTGCAGGCGCCCCCCTCGGGGAGAGGGGCCACATCCCGCTCCCTGGGACACCAGCTGTACTGGACATTTCCATGTGTCCCGGAGCTCCCAGGCCACCCTCCGGGATGCTTGGATGATGGTTTCATTCACAGCAGGGACATGACCGTGGAGCTGGGGCCGGAGGCTCCAGCAGCGTCTCCCCTTCTAGGATCTGGCCACACCGCAGCCCCTCTCAGGCCTGGCTGTAGTCTGGCCCCTCCTCAGATCTTGCCTGAATCCCTCGAGCTGTGGGCTAGGGGCATTTTGTTTTGACACAGTCAAAAAGAAACAAAACTTTCAACTTAGAAAAACTAGCAAGTAAAGTAGAAGGGATTCTTTGCCCCTTACCCCAGTGGTTGGAGCTAAAGACAGAATGGAGGATGTCTGTTCCACGCAGACAGACCCTGGTGCTTTAAAACACACACATAGATGGCTCTGGGACCATCAAAAGAGCAGCAGCAAAGAGCCACCCCACCAGCCTCCTCCCTCCACTCCCCCAGGCCCCACACAGCTGAAGGCTCCAGCCACTTTGTGGAAGGCTGCAGCCTGGCTTCATCTTGTCCTGTGCCGCAAATGCCCATGAGCCCCTGTGCTGCGTTGGAGTCTGTTGGGGACCACACAATGAGGTGGTCCTACCCTGCCCTCGCAGGTGCACAGCCCGGGGGCAGAGAGACCCAGCCGTGCTACACACTACCCAGGGTGGGGGCCCAGGATGGGGAGGAGCACACGGTGGCAACCGTAGGCTGCCCGAGGGCTGCTGCTACCTTCGGTGTCCCCTTTTCATGTTGTCAGTGACTTCCCCTGTTTCAGCCCTGAAAGCAGAGGGCACCTCATCTTTGCTCCCAGCTGCCCCAATCTGGGGAACTCAGACCCATCTCTTACGCGTCCGTACTGTCTCCCCCACCCTTTCTCCCACCCGCTGCAGGTGAGGGAAACTCAGCCTTGTCCCCACTGAACCCTGGAGAGCTCCTGATCGCATTACACAACATCGACTCCGTGAAGTGCGACATGAAATCCATCATCAAAGGTGAGGTGCTTCCCCCAACTCCAGTGGCCTGGCCCCTGCAATGTCAGGGGCAGGACCTCAGTCACCTACATGCCCCCACTGGAATCTGCCAAGTCAAAGACTCTGCCACTCACAGCCCCACCTCAGAGCTCTGGAGAGCCACCTCCCTCCCTCCTTTTCCTGCCTCCTCCTCCCTCCCTCCCTCCTCCTTTTCCTGCCTCCTCCTCCCTCCCTCCCTCCCTCCTCCTTTTCCTGCCTCCTCCTCCCTCCCTCCCTCCCTCCTCCTTTACCTGCCTCCTCCTCCCTCCCTCCCTCCTCCTTTTCCTTCCTTTCTCCCAGGTTTTACCCTTTACAACCCAACTTTTTCTGCCTCTGTCTAAGGCACTCTGATGTACCTGCTGTGCACTGGTACAGAGTGGGCCTAAAGCAGTCAGGGGTAGCTCCACCCCTAGCCCCGAGGAATAGAAGGAAGCAGGGCGCACCATGAGTGGTAATCAGAGGCTTAGAGGCGCAGCAGCAGGGCAGACCCAGGGCTCCACGGCACTTGTGGCCTAGGGTAGATGAGGCAGGAGAGCTTGCCTCCAGGGCGGCAGGGTTGGTGACGAACTGACTGGCTCACGATGGCCCCCCATTCACTGAGCACTCTGCGCTGGGCTCTCCCTGAAGGCCTACAGACCTGAGCCTGCTGGTCCGCCACTTGGTGAGTATGTTCACTTCCATTGTGTAGACAGGAGATGGAGGCTCCAGAGAGGTTAGGTGACTTACTCAGGGCCACGCAGAAGCTAAGTGGTGTAGTGGAAAAAACAGAATCTGAAGTGAAACGGACCTGGGTGGGAATCCCAGCTCTGCCGGTTCCGCGACGGAGGACCACCTCCCCTGAGAGCGCCTGCCCCTCCACTCCTCCTGAGCGAGGTCTCTGGGCCAGGAGCCATCCTGTCCCACGGAGCTGGACACCCTCACTGTCGCCCTCTCTACTCAGAAGACTGCTGTCCTTTGATTTCTCTTCTCACCCTCAGACAGGAAAGGGCTTTCTCTCTGTGCCGCTTACTTTCGTGTTCTAGCTTGAAACAGCTTTTCAGTGACTTACTTCCTAACCTTCCTCTGCAAGTTTTCTCAGAAACTTTCAAGGTCAAGAGAGGAGCTTACGGAAATATCAAACCCGCATTAAAACCCAGGAGGCCCCAAGGCCTCTCGTGGGAGACCAGCAGGGAGGAAAGATCTCCAGGCTCATAGGCCAGGGCTGTGGTCTTCACGTTCCCCGACCCCTTTGGTGATCTGAGGAAAGTTCTAGCCCATTCCCAGGACAGTATGCTCATATGAATTGCATACAGTTCGAGGAGGTTCACACATACACACACACACACCCCCCAAGACCATTTGTGGACCCAGATTAGAAGCCCTGAGGATCCTAGGCCCAGAAGAAAGGGCCTTGCCGGAGGCCACACAGGCCACCAAGAGCCAGGCCCCTGGAAGGGTCAGCGGGGGCCTACCCTATACCACCCTACCCTTTTCTTCCAACACAGCCAGGCCTGCACACTGCAGGCTAGACAACCTTCCAGCTGGTGTCCCTAGCACCCAGCCCACGTTTTTCTCCTCGGGCACCAGAATTCTTCTGGTTGCACTCTAAGCTCCAGATCACAAAGTACAGTCCTTTTGTTGTGCACTGTTCACTCCCCCATAGACCACCCCGTTCCTCTGGGGAACTTGTCTATAACTAGACCCACTGCTGGTAGTCCAGCATTAAGAAAACTCAGCACCTCTGCTCACCCGTATCCATCCTGGGTAGTGCTGGGGACACAGGAAGGACAGCCCTAGCCCTGTCCCTCCAGGGCTTACAGTCCAGGGAAAGAGAAAAGAAGTCCCTGGCCAGTAACAACTGAGAGGGGTGGCGTGGGACTGGGCAGCCCAGAGGGGCCACATAACCCAGCCTGGGTGTGGGACATCAGGGAAGACTTCCTGAAAAAGGGGACACTCGGGCTGAGACCAAGGAAGGCTGAGTAGTCGGCAGCAGCAGGAGACTGCAGGGACTGAGGGAGGTGCTCGCTGGCTGGTTCTGGACCTAGGAGACGAAAGAGGGGGCCTGGTCAAGAGAGGAGGTCAGGCTGTCGCCATCAGGAAAGGCGCCGCTGGGGTCTGCCCACAGGAGTCTCGCAGGCCGTGGTGGGAATTTGGCCTTGTTTCTTGAGGGCCTCTGGGAGGGGCGTCAGGTCTGAGCTTTCCAAAACACCCTTCAGGCTGCTGTATGGAGAATGGATCAGAGGCTCAGGGGAGGCCCAGGTTGGGGGCCAGGGCAAAGCTGACAGGGAAGGAGGAGGGGAGGGCTGATTCTGGAGCCTTTAGGTGGTTGAGAAGGCAGGACCAGTGACCACCTGGCCCTGAGGAGGAGCAGGGGCTTCCTCGGTTTCTGACAGGCCCTCGCCTCCACTCTCTTCCCATTCAGCCTCCTCCCACCTGTCTACACCTCCCCCTCCCTTAGAGACCCCATCCCTGTTCTCTGTTAGCCTCAAGGATTTGGGGGGTTGGGGTGTTCTTCTGGCTCAATAAAGACTTCCTGGTTGACATTCACATGGCAAGTGGTGTTTGGGGAAGGGCTTCAAAGGCAGCTCCTGGGGCCTCCCATTAGCACAGTGGATTGGGGCATGGCCACCCACTGGGGAACAGACCCCCAGGGCCTGCCTTCGTGGATGCTCATGCTGTGCCAACCCTCTGGGTCCTCCTGGTAGTGGCACTGGGTGTTGAGCTCATGGTATGCCCCGGCCCCAGCCGCCTCTTGTCCCTCCCTTCGCTATTACTCTACTGATTGTGCTCATAACCCCCACGCAGCCCTTTGCCTGGCACCCCCCCCCCCATCTTCCCAGCACCAGCGCAAGCCCTGTACCCTTGTCAGGACCGAGCGGGCAGTCCCTTGGCCCTCTGACAAGCTGGTCTGTGGACTGCTGTTCTCTCTGGAGGGGCTGGTGGAAGCCAATAGCTGCCTTCCCTCCCTGGCAGGGTTGGGGGGCCCTGCCACTCCCCCAGGGCTTAGCAACACATCTTTCCCAAGGTCGTCCTCCAAGTGAGGGGCCATGGGTTCCCTGTTCTACCCATTTTGGGGCTTCCTGGAGTTGGATGTCTTCTCCCTTGAATGAAGCCTGCAGGTTTTCCAAGGGCAGGGCTGCAGTGTGCCTTCTGCTGGGTGGGGGGAGTTTTCTGTCTCCCTCAGGGGCTTTAGAAGTCAGGGTTTTAGAAGTCTTCCCCTCACACGGGCAGACAGCAGGGCCAGGGCTCCCACCTCCCAGGGGGCAGCTGGGCAGAGAGGACAGGCCCACTCTCCGCCTCCTCGCAGCCACCAACCTGTGCTTTGCGGAGCGGAACGTGTACACGTCAGAGGTGCTGGCCGTGGTGATGCAGCAGCTGATGGAGCAGAGCCCCCTGCCCATGCTGCTCATGAGGACCGTCATCCAGTCCCTGACCATGTACCCCCGCCTGGGGGGCTTCGTCATGAACATCTTGTCCCGCCTCATCATGAAGCAGGTAACCCACCCCCGGCCACCCCGCCCCCAGGCTGCAGACGGCAGCAGACCTAACCAGCAGGCTTCTAGCCTGCTTGCCCTCCCCTTCCCCTGACCCCAGAGGGAGCCTGGTGGAGGATGGCAGGCTCTGCTCTGCCTCCTTGCCAAGAAAATAGCGGAGCTCCAGGGTCTATGACTGGGCCAGCTCCCAGGTGATGAGGGAGGGCAGCTGGGTGGTAGGAGCTATGGTAACCCTCAAGGAGTGTGCACCCAGGAGAGGCATGGCTGCTTCTCACCCTCCACTGCTGTGTGCCCGGCCAGGATGCATCCCTGAGCTGAAAAATGGTCCAGTTTTTTAAGAAGTGCTAGAAATTTGGGCTTTAGAAATACGACAGTGAGGCCAGGTGTGATGGCCCACACCTGTATTGCCAACTCCTTGGGCGGCCGAGGCAGGAGGACTGCTTGAGCCCAGGAGTTTGGGGCTGCAATAAGGAAGAAACGCGCCACTCACTGCACTCTAGCCTGGGCGACAGATGAAGACCGTGTCTCAAAAAAAAAAAAAAAAAAAATACCGTGATGGAACAAAAAACCAAATCCCGCAGGGCTAATGTCGCCCCCTGGAGGCTGCCGTGAGAATGTACATGTGACCCGGGACAGGTCCCGGCACCGGCATTGACCTCCGCTGTTTAGCCCGGCTAATGTCGCCCCCTGGAGACTACCGTGGGAATGTCATGAGACGTGCTCCCGCAGCACTTAGCCTAGGCCTGGCCCAGGGGGAGCTCTGGTAAAAGGCGGCTCTGAGTTTTCTTCCACCCCCTTCCCAAGTTGCCCTCATAGTCCAGCCGCCTGGATCGGGAAGACAAAGGCCTCTGGAGGGAGGTCAGGGCTGCTTGTGGCCCATCCAGAGGAATCTTGGATGGTGGGATTTGGGCATGGTCTTGGCAAGGTCTTTCTCCCAGTGTCAAGGCTGGGGGACTGCCTGTGTGCCCCTCCCGACAGCTCCCTCCCTCCCTGGTTCAGGTGTGGAAGTACCCCAAAGTGTGGGAGGGCTTCATCAAGTGCTGCCAGCGCACCAAGCCCCAGAGCTTCCAGGTCATCCTGCAGCTGCCGCCCCAGCAGCTGGGAGCCGTCTTTGACAAGTGCCCTGAGCTCCGGGAGCCTCTGCTGGCCCATGTCCGCTCCTTCACCCCCCACCAGGTACCCCTTCCCCCCACCCCGGGTGTGCGGTGGGCGGCCCCCTGGGTCCCTCCGGTTGGTGGGGACTGGATGGAGGTGGATACAAGAAGGCCCTGCACTGCTAGGAGCTCTGGAGGGTTAGGGCCCCGGGACCTGAGGTGTGCAAGTGGGGTCTCTGTGCCAGAGCTGTCCCCAGCGCCCCCTTCCTGCTCTCCACCCAGCAAGCTCATATCCCTAACTCCATCATGACCATCTTGGAGGCCAGCGGCAAGCAGGAGCCAGAGGCCAAGGAAGCGCCTGCGGGGCCCTTGGAGGAGGTGAGGGCCCTGCAGCCCACCCATCTGGATCCTCAGACTCCCACCCCATACCCCAAGCCAGCAAGGCTCACCATGGCCTCCGCCCGACCCCCAGAGACTCAGGCCACCCCTGCTCTGAGCCACCCGTCTCCCAGGGGATGCGCCTGCTGGAAGGGAGTTGGGGGTCTGGGAGACAACTGCCCCTTCCTCCCCATGCCCTTGGTGAACTCAAAGACCACCTCAGGGTGATTCCTTCTCTTTCCTGCCGTCCACTGAGCCACCCACCTCTGAGCTTCTGTGTGGCCCTCCCCACCCTCAGGACGACCTGGAGCCTCTGGCCTTGACCCCGGCCCCAGCCCCCCGGCCCCCGCAGGACCTCATTGGCCTGCGGCTGGCCCAGGAGAAGGCCTTAAAGCGGCAGCTGGAGGAGGAGCAGAAGCTGAAGCCGGGAGGAGTGGGAGCCCCCTCCTCTTCCTCCTCCTCTCTCTCTCCCTCGGCCCGGCCGGGCCCGCCCCCGTCTGAGGAAGCCATGGATTTCCGGGAGGAGGGGCCTGAGTGCGAGACCCCGGGCATCTTCATCAGCATGGATGACGACTCAGGGCTGACCGAGGCCGCGCTGTTGGACTCTAGTCTCGAGGGCCCCCTATCCAAGGTAGGGAGAGCAGCCTTCGCTGCGAAGGAGGAAGCCGGAGCTGGGCCAGGGTGAAAGTGGGGGACGGGCATCAGGGGACAGGGCCTGAATGGGAGCATGGAGGGGACCACACCATCCAACCGGCTCCCCTTTCCTTCCCCGGTCACCAGGAGACAGCAGCGGGCGGGCTGACCTCTAAGGAGGAGCGGAGCCCCCAGACCCTGGCACCTATTGGAGAAGATGTCGTGAAGACCCCCAGCCCGGCTGCCGAGGACGCCAGGGAACCCGAGGCCAAGGGGAACAGCTGACGGGGCTGGGGGCGGGGAAGGGGGATGGGACGGGGACGCGGGGCTGGGGGACAGGGCGGGGCTTGACCTGCAGGTGCTTTGCCTTAAAAAAAAAAATAAAAGATGTGAACTTGGGCAAGTTACTGAAAAGAAAAAGGGTGGGCCTGGGGTGCGGGTGCCGTCTCGAGTCTGGCGCGACGTCCGCCGTGGGGCTGCGCGGGATCGGGAGCCTGCGCGGAACCCACCCTGGCCCGGCTCCCCGCGCCCTCCCCGGGTAACGGCCCCCGCTTCCGGTGCTCAGAAACCGGCGGTGTCCACAGGTGGCTCTCTTGGCTTCCTTGTCTGTAAGCCTTTCTCCTAGAGGTCTGTTCCTCCTGGCGAACCATGGGGGACCTGCCGCCCTACCCAGAGCGCCCTCCCCAGCAGCCCCCGGACCGGAGGACTTCCCAGGCCTCCCAGAGGCAGTACAGTCGGGACCAAGTTCAGCCCCTGGCAGCGGACCCCGAGGAGGGGCAGCAGATAGCGCCAGACGCCCAGCGTAACGCCCCGGGTTGGTCACAGAGGGGCAGCCTGTCCCAACAGGAGAGCTTGCTGATGCCCCGGGCCTTCCAGGCTGAGGAAGCCCGGATAGGTAGCATGGAGTACCCATCCATGAACACGGGCTTTCCCTTGGAGTTCCAGCCCCAGCCTTACTCAGATGAAAGCAGGATCCAGGCCGCCGAGGTCACCACCAGCCTAATGCAGCGGCTCCAGCAGGGCCAAAGCAGCCTGTTCCAGCAACTGGATTCCACCTTCCCGGAGCCCCCAGTCAACCCCTTGGACCCGTTCAACCTCTACCAGACAGACCAGTTCTCTGAAGGTGCCCAGCACGGGCCCTACGTAAGGGATGACCCTGCCCTTCAGTTCTCGCCCTCTGAGCTGGGCTTCCCACACTACAGTGCCGAAGTGCCTGAGCCCGAGCCTCTGGAGCTGGCCGTGCAGAACGCCAAGGCCTACCTGCTGCAGACCAGCATCAGTTGCGACCTCAGCCTGTGAGCAGGGGCTAGGAGTGGGGCGGGTGGGGGACCCAGGCAGGGAGGGGCCCCACCCAAGTCCCTGCCTCAATCAGTCAGACAAGGGATCGTCCCTCATGGAAAACCAGTGACTGCTCCCGGCCTCTAATTCAGCTCAGAGTCGGAATCAGTGCCAACAACAGCTAGCATTCACTTCCCAGACATGTGCTGGCACTGCACGCACACACGCCTAATTCTCAGGGAGATGGGCACATCAGCTTATCCTGCTTTACAGAGGAGACTGAGAAGACACGGAGAAGTTGGGTCGCTTACCCAAAACTACACAGCTAGGATGTGGCAGAGTCAGGATTCCAGAACACGTGATTTGGCTCCCCAAGTCCTCTTGCTTTTTTTTTGTTTTGTTTTCGCCCAGACATAGTCTCACCCTGTCGCCCAGGCTGGAGCCTGGAGCACAGTGGCGCGATCTCGGCTCACTGCAACCTCTCCCTCTTGAGTTAAAGTGATTCTTCTGCTTCAGCCTCCCAAGTAGCTGGGGTTACAGGCGTGCTCCACCTCACCCAGCTAATATTTGTATTTTTAGTGGAGAAAAAGTTTCACCCTGTTGCCCAGGCTAGTTTCAAGTTCTTGACCTCAAGTCATCTGCCCATCTTGGCCTCCCAAAGTGCTGAGATTGCAGGCATGAACCACCGTGCCCAGTCCTCCTGAGACCCTCTTATCCTGCAACTAAACCTCCCTGCCTGAGGAAGATACTTGCCAAAGCCACTTAGCTGCAGTCACAATACACTGGTCTCAGCCTCCATTAGATGCCTAGGACGCTCTCTTTATAGGGGAGTGGGCAAGAAATAGAAAAAGTGATCAACTGAAGCTAAGGGCTCAGGTCAAAAATAAGGGAGGCTAAGAGGGCTAGGGAACACATAAAATAGTGGGGGTCTGACCAGGCGTGGGGGCTCAGGCCTATTATCCCAGCACTTTAGGAGGCCGACACGGGCAGATCACCTGAGGTCAGAAGTTCAAGACCAGCCTGGCCAGCATGGTGAAACCCCATCTCTACTAAAAAATACAAAAATTATCAGGGCATGGTAGCATGGGCCTATAATCCCAGCTCCTTGAGAGGTTGAGGCAGGAGAATCACTTGAACCCGGGAGGCAGAGGTTGCGGTGAGCCGAGATCATGCCACTGCACTCCAGCCTGGGCAACGAAGCGAGACTCCGTCTCAAAAAAAATAAATTGTGTGGGTCAGAGAAGGCCTGTCCAAGGAGGTGACATTTGATTAGGGCCCTAAAGGAGGTGAGGGAGAGCATCGTGCAGATAACTGAAGGAAGAGTGAGCCAGGCAGAGCGCACGACAAATGCAAAGTCTCTGAGGCTTGCTGTTTTTGAGGAGCTGGTATGTCTGGAACCAAGGGAGGAAGAGGGAGAGCGGGAGAAATGAGATTGATGAAGTAATGGTTCTTACTAAAGCACAAAGCTGGCCCTATCCCTCCAATGCTCAGAATCTGCTATGGCTCCCCATTGCCCGTGGGGGAAGCTCAGACTCCTCACTGCAGCCTTCAAGGCTCCTGACCTGAAACATACAAGGCCTTGCTCGTGCCAGTAATTCCAGCACTTTGGGAGGCCGAGGCAGACAGATCACTCGAAGTCAGGAGTTCGAGACTAGCCTGGCCAACATGGCAAAACCCGTCTCTACTAAAAATACAAAAAGCCAGGCATGGTGGCGCAGGCCTGTGATCTCAACCACTCAGGAGACTGAGGCAGGAGAATCACTTGAACCGGGAGGCAGAGGCTACAGTGAGCCAAGATTGTGCCAATGCACTCCAGCCTGAGCAAGAGTGAGACTCTGTCTCAAACAAACCAACAAACAAAAGGCCTTATATGGTTCAGCCCCTGCCCACTGTCCAAATTTCATTTCTAGTCACTACCTGCTCCTTCCTCGGATCCTAGAATCTAGTCAGAATTAACCTCTGGCTATTCCCCAAGTGCCAGCTTTTCAGAGCTTCAGGCTGTCTTCCTGAGAATCCCTAGCCAAAGTCTCACCTCTTCTTACCCTTCCCAGCTTCCATGATGGCCCAACACCACACCCAAGACTGCCAACAAAACAGTTTCTGCATTGCAAAAGGTGACACATAACATGCTTGGAAATCAGACCAACTTGGTTTCAAAGGCTGACTGTGACCGGGCCCGGTGGCTCACACCTGTAATCCCAGCAGTTTGGGAGGCTGAGGCAGGCAGATCACTTGAGTCCGGGAGTTTGAGACCAGCCTGGGCAACATGGCAAAACCCCATCTCTACAAAGAGTACAAAAATTAGCCAGGCATGGTGGCACACATGTGTAATCCCAGCTACTGGGGAGGCTGAGGCGGGAGAATCACTTGAACCCGGGAACCAGAGGTTGCAGTGAGCCAAGACCGAGCCACTGCACTCCAGCTTGGGTGACAAAGTGAGACCTTGTGTCAATAAAAAGAAAAATACAAATGCTGGCCAGGCACAGTGGTTCACTCCTGTAATCCCAGCACTTTGGGAGGCCTAAGTGGGCAGATCACGAGGTCAGGAGTTTGAGCCCGGCCTGGCCAACAAAGTGAAACCCCATCTCTACTAAAAATACAAAAATTAGCTGGGGATGGTGGTGCGCACCCGTAGTCCCAGCTACTCAGGAGACCGAAGCAGGAGAATCGCTTGAACCCAGGAGGCAGAGGTGGTGGTGAGCTGAGATCACACCACTGCACTCCAGCCTGGGCAACAGAGCAAAACTTTGTCTCAAAAATAAGAAGAAGAAGAATATAAATGTTGGCTAGGTGTGGTGGCTCATGCCTGTAATCCCAACACTTTGGGAGGTCGAGGAAGGCGGATCACCTGAGGTCAGCAGTTTGAGACCAGCCTGGCCACCATGATGAAACTCTGTCTCTACCAAAAATACAAAAACATTAGCGGGATGTGGTGGTGTGTGCCTGTAATCCCAGCTACTTAGGAGGCTGAGGCAGGAAAATCGCTTGAACCCAGGAGACAGAGGCTGCAGTGAGCCAAAGTCGCACCACTGCACTCCAGCCTGGGCAACAGAGTGAGACCCTGTCTGAAAAATAAATTTAAAAAATAAAATTGCAAACCCTCTCCCATCCCTGGCACCCCCAGGCCCGATTCAGCACTTTATGTGTCACCCTATAAATTGCCACCCCATGCCTGACACGCTGTATATATTTTGCTTGTTTGATTAGTCTCAGTCTCCATCATAAGAATGTCGGCCGGGAGGCCACACGTGGCGGCTCACGCCTGTAATCCCAGCACTTTGGGAGGCCGAGGCGGGCAGATCACCAGGTCAGGAGATCGAGACCTTCCTGGCTAACATGTTGAAACCCCGTCTCTACTGAAAATACAAAAAATTAGCCGGGCATGGTGGCAGGTACCTGTGGTCCCAGCTACTTAGGAGACTGATGCAGGAAAACAGCGTGAACCCGGGAGGCGGAGCTTGCAGTGAGCCAAGATCGAGCCACTGCACTCCAGCCTGGGTGACAGAGCGAGACTCTGTCTCAAAAAAAGAATGTCGACCGTTCATGGTGGCTTATGCCTGTAATCCCAGCACTTTGGGATGCCGAGGCGGGCAGATCACAAGGTCAGGAGTTCGGGACCAGCCTGACCAACATGGTGAAACCCCGTCTCTACTAAAAATACAAAAATTAGCCGGGCGTGGTGGCGGGTGCCTGTAATCCCAGCT
>NW_012101488.1:1728190-1729990 GCF_000951045.1 Mandrillus leucophaeus | reverse complement strand
AGACATTGACAATCACCAGCTGGAGGCTTTTCTTTTTTAAATTTTAATTAATTGCGACAGGGCCGGATGTGGTGGCTCACGCCTGTAATCCCAGCACTATGGGAGGCCGAGGCGGGTGGATCACGAGGTCAGGAGATTGGGACCAGCCTGACCAACATGGTGAAACCCCGTCTCTACTAAAAATACAAAAATTAGCCGGGCGTGGTGGCGGGTGCCTGTAATCCCAGCTACTCAGGAGGCTGAGGCAGGAGAATCGCTTGAACCCGGGAGGCAGAGGTTGTAGTGAGCAGAGATGCACCACTGCACTCCAGCCTGAGCAACAGAGCAAGACTCCATCTCACAAAATAAATAAAAATAAGTAAACAAGGGGGGAGGGGGGAGGGATTGCATTGGGAGTTATACCTGATGTAAATGACGAGTTGATGAGTGCTGACAAGTTGATGGGTGCAGCACGCCAACATGGCACAAGTATACATATGTAACAAACCTGCACATTATCTACATGTACCCTAGAACTTAAAATATAATAAAAAAAAGAAAAAAAGAAAAAATAAGTAAACAAATAAATAAATGTCAGCTACACCTGGGCAGGAACCTTTTCTGTTCCCTACTGTGTCCCCAGCACCAGGCACAGGGCCAGGCACATGGGAGCCGGCTCAGTGAGCTGAGTGAGTGAGGCCCCTCTCTTCCCACTCCTCCTGCGGGAGGCAGGTACGAGCACCTGGTGAACCTGCTGACCAAGATTCTGAACCAGCGGCCCGAGGACCCCTTGTCTGTCCTGGAGTCGCTGAACCGCACCACGCAGTGGGAGTGGTTCCACCCCAAGCTGGACACCCTGCGGGACGATCCCAAGATGCAGCTCACCTACGAGATGGCAGAGAAACAGAAGGCGCTGTTCACCCGGAGTGGAGGCGGTGCCGAAGGCGAACAGGAGATGGAGGAGGAGATGGTGAGTGAGCCAGTCAGGAGAGGTGGGCTTCAGGGTCAGTGGGAGCCCAAGCATACTTAGGGCACAGCCTGTGTCGAGGCCCGGAGGCAAAAGACAGCATTGGACAGTCCAGTCACAAAATAACTTCAGTCTCGGCAGGATGGGGTGGCTTATGCCTGTAATCCCAGCGCTTTGGGAGGCCGAGGGGGGTGGATCACGAGGTCACGAGTTCAAGACCAGCCTGGTCAATACGGCAAAACCCTGTCTCTACTAAAAATACAAAAATTAGCTGGGTGTGATGGCGGGCGCCTGTAATCCCAGCTACTCAGGAGGCTGAGACAGGAGAATCACTTGAACCCAAAGGTAAAGGTTGAAGTGAGCCGATCCCACCACTGCACTCCAGCCTGGGCAACAGAACGCAACTCTGTATCAAAAAAAACAAAAAACCAAAAAAACAAAAACAACTTCAGTCTCATGGGTGCCCCCAGTGGAGGAGGCAGGACCAGGTCACAGGAGGCCTTGAACACCAGGCAAAGGATGTGGGCTTTCTTCTGAGGCCACTGGAGCACCGCTGAATGGTTTGAAGCAAAGGAAAGGCTGTCAGCTCTGCTTTTTATTTTTTTAATTTTTATTTTTTATATATATATATATATTTTTTATTTGTTTGTTTGTTTGTTTTTAATATAGTTTTTTTGGCCGGGCACGGTGGCTCACGCCTGTAATCCCAGCACTTTGGGAGGCCAAGGCAGGCAGATCACGAGGTCAGGAGATCGAGACTATCCTGGCTAACACGGTGAAACCCCGTCTCTACTAAAAATACAAAAAATTAGCCAGGCATAGTGGCGGGTGCCTGTAGTCCCACCTACTCAGGA
>NW_012101488.1:1725696-1726740 GCF_000951045.1 Mandrillus leucophaeus | reverse complement strand
ATGTTGCACTGAGCCCAGATTGCGCCTCTGCACTCCATCGTGAGTGCGAGAGCAAGACTCCATCTCAAAAAAAAAAAAAAAAAAAAAAAAAAAAAGAAAAAACATAGGTCAAAAATGCATTTAATACCCTGATAAACCCACCCTAAAGTTGAAAACTCTGAATCAAATTATCTTAAGTCTGGGACTGGCTATATTTAATTTCACAAACCCAGAATTGGATGATGCTTAAAATTGGGGCGAAGTGTTCTTTCACTCGTTCAACAGACTTTTGTTCTGCACTCTATGATAATTCTGACACCTGCTTGGTCCCCTGCCAAGAGTTTTAGGAGCTTGCTCTCATTTCATCATGTAAGTCAAGCGCCAGGCGTTCATTCTACATGCTGTTACTCTCTGCACACAGAGCCAATCACTGAGACATTGACAATCACCAGCTGGAGGCTTTTCTTTTTTAAATTTTAATTAATTGCGACAGGGCCGGATGTGGTGGCTCACGCCTGTAATCCCAGCACTATGGGAGGCCGAGGCGGGTGGATCACGAGGTCAGGACTAAAATACAAACATTGTACTAAACACAAAAAATACAAACTACAAAAAATGCACTAAAAATACACAAACTAGCTGGGCGTGGTGGTGCATGCCTATAATCCCAGCTACTGAGGAGGCTAAGGCAGGAGACTGGCTTGAACCCAGGAGGTGGAGGTTGCAGTGAGCCGAGATCATGGCACTGCACTCCAGTCTGGGTGACAGAGCAAGACTCCGTCTCAAAAATAATAATAATAAAAAAATAAATAAATAATAAAGATTTCGGGACTGATTGAATAATAGAAGTGTTGGTGACAGCCTTGTGGCCACGTGGATAGGGGCTGGCAGACATTTCCCTGGGAGAGGGAAGGACATTGGTCTGTGGCCTGTGCAGATGTACATTACACTTCTTTCCCTGGCTTCTGAGCCAAAACTTTGCTGGCTTCTTTTTTTTTTTTTTTTTTGAGACGGAGTTTCCCTCTGTCACCCAGGCTGGAGTGCAGTGGCACGATCTCCGCTCAC
>NW_012101488.1:1717117-1725646 GCF_000951045.1 Mandrillus leucophaeus | reverse complement strand
TTTTTTTTTTTGAGACGGAGTTTCCCTCTGTCACCCAGGCTGGAGTGCAGTGGCACGATCTCCGCTCACTGCAGGCTCCACCTCCTGGGTTCATGCCATTCTCCTGCCTCAGCCTTCCAAGTAGCTGGGACTACAGGTGCGCGCCTCCACGCCTGGCTAATTTTTTGTATTTTTAGTAGAGACGGGGTTTCACCATTTTAACCAGGATGGTCTCGATCTCCTGACCTTGCGATCTGCCTGCCTCAGTCTCCCAAAGGGCTGGGATTACAGGCATGAGCCACTGTGCATGGCCGTAAACTTTGCTGGCTTCTAGTTTCAGCTTGCTTGCCTTCAATCCCTTTCTGAGCCACGCTCTCTCTCTCTCTTTCTCCTTCTTTCCTTCTTCCTCTTTTTCCTCCTCCTCCTCCTCTCCTTTTCTTCTTCTCCTCCGCCCCACCCGTCCTCTGGCTGTGTGAATCAAGCAAATGGTATAGATGGAGGCAGTGAGGGCAGACTTATTACCATCCTCTAACATCACTGACTCCTCCGTTCAAGACCTGTCTTCTCCCTTAACTTTCTGTGAAACATGGAGTTCGTGTTAGGAATGCATCAGGCTTCAAGTCACAGAAATCGTGAGTAAAAGTGGCTTCTTTGTTACAGGAGGAAGAAGGTCAGGGTGGGTAAGGCAGCTGAGCAATGCTACTGGGGACCAGGCAATTTCCACCGTTCATCTCCAGCACCATTAAGGGTGTAGTACTTTGTCTCCCGTGTGTTGCCTCATGGTCCCAAGATAGCTGCTGTGGCTCCAGATCTTATGTCCCCATTCCAGGCAGGAAGAATAGGGAAAGACAAAAGACAAAAGGCAAAAGATTTTCTCCTAGTGTGGTTTTCCCTTTTCTTCTCCATCAGGGACATCCTCTCCAATGGCTTTCCCTACATCTCACTGACTGGCATGAGTGGCAGCTGAGTTACAGAATCTTTTAGGTTTCTTTCTTTTTCTTTTCTTTTCTCTCTTCTCTTCTCTTCTCTTCTCTTCTCTTCTCTTCTCTTCTCTTTTCTTTTCTTTTCTGAGACGGAGTCTCACTCTGTCACCCAGGCTGGAGTGCAGTGGTGTGATCTTGGCTCACTGCAACCTCCACCTCTCAGGTCCAAGCGATCCTCCTGCCTCAGCCTCCCAAGTAGCTAGGATTACAGGCGCCTGTCACCACGACTGGCTAATTTTTGTATTTTTTATAGATACAGTGTTTCACCATGTTGGCCAGACTGGTCTCAAACTCCTAACCTCAAGTTATCTGCCTGTCTTGGCCTCCCTAAGTGCTGGAATTTCAGGCGTGAGCCACCACATCAGGCCTCTTTTTATTTTTTGAGACCGTGTCTCACTCTGTTGCTCAGGCTGGAGTGCAGTGGAGCAATCTCAGCTCACTGCAAACTCTGCCTCCCTGGTTCAAGTGATTCTCCTGCCTCAGCCTCCTGGGTAGCTGGAATTACAGGCGCCCGCTTGTATGGCCGGCTAATTTTTGTATTTTTAGTAGAGACAGAGTTTCACCATGTTGGCCAGGCTGGACTGGAATTCCTGACCTCAAGTGACCAGCCGACCTCGGCCTTTCAAAGTGCTGGGATTATAGGCGTGAGCCACTGCACCCAGCCTCTTTTAGCTCTCTTGACTCTAGAAAAGTCTGGAAAAGGTAGACTAGGGAGCGGAGCTTCAGCATTCTCCCCTCTGCCCTCCACCCTACCCTGCGCAGGGGGAGACGCCAGTGCCCAACATCATGGAGATCGCTTTCTACTTCGAGCAGGCGGGCGTCGGCCTGAGCTCCGACGAGAGCTTCCGCATTTTCCTGGCCATGAAGCAGCTGGCGGAGCAGCAGCCAATCCACACCTGTCGCTTCTGGGGCAAGATCCTGGGAATGAACCGCAGCTACCTGGTGGCCGAGGTGGAATTCCGGGAGGGCGAGGAGGAGGCGGAGGAGGAGGAGGTGGAGGAGATGACGGAGGGTGGCGAGGTCATGGAGGCGCACGGCGAGGAGGAGGGCGAGGAGGACGAGGAGAAGACCGTGGACATCATCCCTAAGCCCGTGTGGAAGCCGCCGCCCGTGATCCCCAAGGAGGAGAGCCGCTCGGGCGCCAACAAGTACCTGTACTTTGTGTGCAACGAGCCGGGCCTGCCGTGGACGCGGCTGCCCCACGTCACCCCGGCCCAGATCGTGAACGCCCGAAAGATCAAGAAGTTCTTCACAGGCTACCTGGACGCACCGGTCGTCAGCTACCCGCCCTTCCCGGGCAACGAGGCCAACTACCTGCGGGCCCAAATAGCCCGCATCTCGGCCGCCACGCAGGTCAGCCCGCTGGGCTTCTATCAGTTTAGCGAGGAGGAGGGCGACGAGGAGGAGGAAGGTGGTGCTGGGCGCGACTCCTACGAGGAGAACCCCGACTTCGAGGGCATCCCCGTGCTGGAGCTGGTCGACTCCATGGCCAACTGGGTGCATCACACACAGCACATCCTGCCGCAGGTGAGCGCCGGGACTCCCGCCTCCCACATGGCAGGGGCAGGGGGCTCGCGCATGACCCTGCAATACTGACCTCAAGCTCTTACTCTCTGCTAGGCAACTAACATTCATTCGTTCATTCATCCAACCATTGATTGGTTCAACAGATACTGGCGGATAATCCCGTCGGAAACCTTAGGGAACAGAGGCATTTTTTTTTCTTTTCTTTCCGTTTTTTTTTTTTTTTTTTTGGTTGGCGGGGGGAACGGAGTCTCTGTCACCCAGGCTGGAGTGCAGTGGCACGATCTCAGCTCACTGCAGCCTCCACCTCCTAGGTTCAGACGATTCTCCTGCCACAGCCTCCTGAGTAGCTGGTACTACAGGCACACGCTGCCACGCCCGGCTAATTTTTTGTATTTTAGTAGAGATGAGGTTTCACTGTGTTGCCCAAGCTGGTCTCAAACTCCTGAGCTCAGACAATCCGCCGGCCTTGGCTTCCCAAAGTGCTAGGATTATAGGCATGAGCCACTACGTCCAATCCTTTTTTTTTCTTCTTCTTCTTTTTTCCTCTTTTTTTTTTTTTTTTTTTTTTTTGAGACAGAGTTTTGCTCTTGTCGCCCAGGCTAGAGTGCAATGGCATGATCTGGGCTCACTGCAACCTCTGCCTCCCTGGTTTAAGCAATTCTCCTGCCTCAGCCTCCCAAGTAGCTGGGATTACAGGCACGCACCACCACGCCCAACTAATTTTGTACTTTTAGGAGAGACAGGGTTCCTTCATGTTGGTCAGGCTGGTCTCAAACTCCTGACCTCAGGTGATCTGCCCGCCTCAGCCTCTCAAAGTGCTGGGATTACAGCACTTGGAGCCACCACGCCCAACTTTTTTTTTTCTTTTAACACATAGCATCTTGCTGTGTCACCCAGGCTGGCATGCAGTGGCACGATCATAATTCACTGCTACCTTGACCTCCAGGGCTCAAGCAATCCTCCTGCCTCAGCCTCCCGAGTAGCTAGGACTACACCACAACTATGCCTGGCTAATTTTTTTTTTCTTTTTCTTTTTTTTTTTCCTGAGACAGATTCTCGATCTATTGCCCAGGCTGGAGTGCAGTGGCGTGATCTTGGCTCACTGCAAGCTCTGCCTCCTGGGTTCACACCATTCTCCTGCCTCAGCCTCCTGAATAACTGAGACTACAGGCATCTGCCGTCACGCCTGGCTAATTTTTTTGTATTTTTACTAGAGATGGGGTTTCAACATGTTAGCCAGTATGGTCTCCATCTCCTGACCTCATGATCCGCCCACCTCGTGCTGGGATTACAGGTGCCTGACACCATGCCCAGCTAAATTTTATATTTTTTAGTAGAGACGGCGTTTCGCCATGTTGGCCAGGCTGGTCTCAAACTCCTGACCTCGAGTGATCCACCTGCCTCACTCTCCCAAAGTGCTGGGATTACAGGCATGAGCCACTGCTCGGGCGGTGAACCCGGGAGGCAGAGCTTGCAGTGAGCCAAGATTGCACCACTGCACTCCAGTCTGGGTGACAGAGTGAGACTCCGTCTCAAAAAAAAAAAAAAAAGAATCAATGCGTGGTCAGGTGCGATGGCTCGCGCTAGTAATCCCAGCACTTTGGGAGACCGAGGCGGGTGGATCACTTGAGGTCAGGAGTTCGAGACCAGCCCGGCCAACATGGCGAAACGCTGTCTCTACTAAAACATAAAAAATTTAGCCGGGCATGGTGTCAGGCACCTTAATCCCAGCTACTCGGGAGGCTGAGGCAGGAGAATCACTTAAACCAGAGGGCAGAGGTTGTCGTGAGCCAAGATCGTGCCGCTGTACTCTAGCCTGGGCCACAGAGTAAAACTCCGTCTCAAAAAGAAAAAAAAAAGAATCAATGAGTGAATGAATGCATGAATGGGGGTCACACAGTCAGGAGTCCTCATCTCAATACAGCAGTTCTGTCGGCCCGTTTCCCACCTCCTCTTAACTGTGCGGCTAAATCTTGCCCTCTTGCCGGTGCCTGGGTCTCTGAGGACAAGGCTGTGCTTCAGTCCTGTTGGCCCTTCACCTCCCCCACAGGATGTAGGCTGGGCTCTGTGCACTGGGGCCATCGCCTGAGCTTCCCCCCACCCCCAGGGCCGCTGCACTTGGGTGAACCCTTTGCAGAAGACAGAGGAGGAAGAGGACCTGGGGGAGGAGGAAGAGAAGGCTGATGAGGGGCCAGAGGAGGTGGAGCAGGAGGTTGGCCCCCCACTGCTAACGCCACTTTCAGAAGATGCGGGTAAGGAAACCCTCTCAGCCTGTACACCACTAGCTGGGGAGGGCTGGGAAGAAAGGGAGGGGTGGCTGCACTGCTGGGTCTCCCCGGTCCTTCCCTCCCAGCCTCAGAGGCTCTCTCAGCTAAAAAATGGGCGTGATCACAGTGGCCCCATCAGGAGGTTCTGGGAACATGTCCATAGACTTGTGGCAATGGCCCACACCTTAGGATATGGCCTTTTGAGTCCCATGTGGGCCTGGAGGGAGGGGGATGTAGTTGGGGAGCCCTCCCTAAAGACTGGAGCTGGGTGTATGTGTGTGTGTGTGTGTGTGTGTTGCTGCTGTTGTTCTGAGACGGAGTCTTGCTCTGTTGCCCAAGCTGGGGTGTAGTGGTGCAATCTTGGCTCACTGCAACCTCAACCTCTCGGTTTCATGCAATTTTCTCGTCTCAGCCTCCTGAGTAGCTGGATTGCAGGCATGTGCCACCACTCCCAGATAACTTTCGTATTTTTAGTAGAGATGGGGTTTCACCATGTTGGCCAGGCTGATCTCGAACTCCTGACCTCAAGTGATCCACCTTACTCGGCCTCCCAAAGTGCTGGGATTACAGGCATAACCCACTGTGCCCAACCTGGAGCTGGATTTTGGATGAATGGACAGGAATTTCGTAACGTTGGGGCCTCAGGCACCCACAGGGAAGTGAAGAGAGAGGCTAGGAGTGGGCCAGGGGACATGTCCTGGATTTGAAGCCAGATCCTGCCAGGCTGTGCCCTGCCCTCTGCACCCTGGTCTAAACTGATGGCCAACTCAGGAACGGAATCACAGCGGCTCCTCAGTCGGGGGGCCCTGCTGGGCACCAGGCACTGCAGCAGGTGTGCGCAGACCTTGTCACCAGGCCTCCCTGCCACCCTGCAACAAAGGCCAGATGAGTCTCCCCATTTCCTGGATGGAGCCAGCCGAGGTGGGTGGATCACCTGAGGTCAGGAGTTCGAGATCAGCTTGGCCAACATGGTGAAACCCTGTCTCTACTAAAAATACAAAATTAGCCGGGCGTGGTGGTGCACGCCTATGATCCCAGCTACTCGGGAGGCTGAGGCAGGAGAATTACTTGAACCCAGGAGGCAGAGGTTGCAGTGAGTCGAGCTCACACCACTGCACTGCAACCTGAGTGACAAAGTGACGAGACTCTGTCTCCAAAAAAAAGAGCGTGCGAGAGAGAGTGTGGTCTGCAGCCAGGGTTCAAACACCGCAGCCCGAGCTGTTGGTGGCTGTAGTTCCCCTTATGCCCCTCCAGGCCTCCCTTATTGCTGCCTGCCTTCCTCCAGGGTGCAGTGCAGGGACTGAGGGCCTTCCTGACCCTGCTGCCCACCCTCTGCTGCCTCTCCACCACAGAAATCATGCACCTGGCACCCTGGACCACCCGCCTGTCCTGCAGCCTCTGCCCGCAGTACTCAGTGGCCGTTGTGCGCTCCAACCTCTGGCCGGGGGCCTATGCCTATGCCAGTGGCAAGTAGGTCTTCCCCCAGCCCCTCCCAGCAGGAGAATCCCTCAGGACTTCTTCAAGGCCTGGCTGGGCTGGGCAACTCACCAGGGTGGGCAGAGATGGGGAGGGCCCCCTTCAGGAAGCCCCTAGGACTGACCCCCTCATAGCTCCTATGAGTTTCACCAGGGCTAAAGTGGGAAATACCAGCCCACTAGGATGGGTCTTGGTAATGAGTCATGACGAGAGCATGGAGAATCAGAGGGTGGGAGGGACTGGCTAAGGTCACACAGCACTTGTGGGATACGAACCTGGATCTCCAGCCCCCTGATGACAGGGACAGAGTCCCTCTCTGGGGAAGCTGACTCCTTCCCTGGGGTCCCCTGGACAGTTCTTCCAGTTTTTTTGTTTGTGGTTTTGTTTTGTTTGAGATGGACTCTTGCTCTGTCACCCCAGGCTGGGTGACAGTGCAGTGGCGCCATCTCAGCTCACTGCAACTTCCGCCTCCAAAGTTCAAGTGATTCTCCTGCTCAGCCTCCCTAGTAGCTGGAACTACAGGCACATGCCACCACGCCTGGCTAATTTTTGTATTTTCTGTGGAGACAAGATTTCACCATGTTGGCCAGGCTGGTCTCAAACTCCTGACCTCGAGTGATCTGCCCACCTCGGTCTCCCAAAGTGCTGGGACTACAGGCGTGAGCCACCACACCCGGCCTGTTCTTCCAGTTGGAAGGCTCTTCTCTCTATGGGACAGAAACCTTCCCTCCCACCACCAGTTGTTCCAAAAAGAATGGCAAGCTTGGGCCAGATGCACTGGCTCATGCCTGTAATCCCAGCACTCTGGGTTGCCAAGGTGGGAGGATTGCTTGAGCCCAGGAGCTCGAGACCAGCCAGGGTAACATAGTAAGACCCTATCTGTACAAAAAAAAATAATAACAAATTTAAAACTCAGCTGGGCATAGTTGCACGGACTACAGATTCCCAGCTACTTAGGAGGCTGAGGCAGAAGGATTGCTTGAGCCCGGCAGGTCGAGGTTGCAGTGAGCTGTGATCCCACCACTGCACTCCAGTCTGGGCGACAGAGCAAGACCTTGTTTCAAAAAACAAGAATGGCAAGCCGAAGTCACTCCCACATCCTCCCACCCAGTTGCACACTCCCCACAGTCCTTCTCCTCCAGGCACCTGGCAGCCCTCTGCTCTGCCGCGTGGCGGGGTTTGGAGCTGGAGGTGGGCGCACCTACCAGCTTTGTCCACCAGATGGCAGGACGATTTTTCCTAGAATTTCCTTTTTAATCTCGATGTGAACTGGGACTGTATTCGCTCCTGTATGAATCACAGCCGTGGTGGGATTGCATGTAATCTGGATACTTTAACACATTCCTGGCATTTATTTTTTCCTTCTCTGGAAGCTGGGAAGAGGCACGTTTGCTTTTGCCAACTCCCTTCTTCAGGCCATACCCCAAGATGCCAACATTCCTCTGAAAGCAAATTATCCAAACTTGAGGCTCCACTTGTCCATCCATCCTCTGCCCCCACCTGCCCAATGCTCTTCTGTCCCCCTACCCATTGTTCCATTGTTTTTTTCTTTTCTTTTTCTTTCTTTCTTTCTTTCTTTCTTTTTTTTTTTTGAGATGGGGTCTCTCTCTGTCACCCAGGCTGGAGTGCAGTGAGTGATCACGGCTCACTGCAGCCTCCACCTCCTGGCCTCAAGCAACCCTCCCACCTCAGCCTTCCAACATACTAGGATTACAGATGTGAGCCACTGTGCCTGGCCTCATTTTTAAATATTTTCTTTCCTTTTCTTTTCTTTCTTTCTTTTTTTTTTTTTTTGAGATGAAGTCTTATTTTGTCGCCCAGGCTGGAGTTTAGTGGTACGATCTCAGCTCACTGCAACCTTCGCCTCCCAGGTTCAAGCCATCCTCCTGCCTCAGCCCTCCCAGTAGCTGGGATTACAGGCATGGGCCACCACGCCCAGCTAATTTTTGTATTTTTAGTAGAGACGGGATTTCGCCATGTTGGCCAGGCTGGTCTTCAACTCCTGACCTCAGGTGATCCACCCACCTAGGCCTCTCAAAGTGTTGGGATTACAGGCGTGGGCCACCGAGCTCGGCTCTCTCTGCCTCTTTATCGGTCTCTGTCTCCCTCTCTCCCTACCTCTTAGTCCCCTCCCTTTCCTCCCATCTGTTCCTCTTCCTTCTCTAATTAAAATTCTGCAGAAAGGCTGAATTGGCTGGGTTAGGACTGGGCACTAATCTCCTTGTTCATTGTCAATCTCCTCTTAGCAGAATATAGGCACAACCCAGGGATTTTTTTTTTTTTTTTTTTTTTTTTTG
>NW_012101488.1:1713675-1715752 GCF_000951045.1 Mandrillus leucophaeus | reverse complement strand
ACCACTGCACTCCAGCCTGGGCAACAGAGTGAGACTTTGTCTCAAAAAAAAAAAAAAAAAAAAAGTAAAGTCTGGGGTCTTTGAGGGAGAATTTCACAGTGTCTCTGCCTCTCCAGAAAGTTTGAGAACATCTACATCGGCTGGGGTCACAAGTACAGCCCGGAGAACTTCAACCCTGCCCTGCCAGCCCCCATTCAGCAAGAGTACCCCAGTGGCCCAGAGATCATGGAGATGAGTGACCCCACAGTGGAAGAGGAACAGGCTCTGAAAGCAGCCCAGGAGCAAGCCCTGGGAGCCACCGAGGAGGAGGAGGAGGGCGAGGAGGAGGAGGAGGGCGAGGAGACAGATGATTGAGGCCCGCCTTCTAGCCACTTTCCCCAAGCAGGTAGATAGCAAATTTCCCCTTAGAGGTCGTTAGTATGTATTAATATTTTCACTGTTTGCTTCCTGTCCCCAGAGGGCAGGGATAGAAAAGGAAGGCAACTGCTTCAAATAAAATTTCTCCACGGCGTTATGGATGAGCCATTCATTCATTTGTTCACCACATCTGTTGACATGAACTCTAAGCTAGGGCTGTTGGGCCCTGCAGAGGGCACAGACATTGCCTGGCAGTCTCTGCCACCTGTCTGGTTTTTGTCGTTGTCGTTGTTTGAGACAGGGTCTCATTCTGTCACCCAGGTTGGAGTACAGTGGCATGATCTCAGCTCCCTGCAGTCTTGACCTCCCAGGCTCAAGCAGTCCTCCCATCTCAGCCTCCTGAGTAGCTGAGACCGCAGGTGCACGTCACCACATACACTAATTTTTGTAATTTTTGTAGAGACAGGGTCCTGAGTAACTAGGACTGCAGGCACAGGCCACCATGCCCAGCTAAATTTTTTCAATTTTTCGGGGTTTCACTATGAGATGGGGTTTATGTTACCCAAGCCAGTCTTGAACTCCTGGCATCAAGCGATCTGCTTGTCTTGGCCTCCCAAAGTGTTGGGACACAGCTGTGAGCCACCGCGACCAGCCCCACCGGTTTTATTTGTTCCTTTACCTCACCATCAAACCGTTATTGAAATGCCTCCTGTCAGCCCAGCCCTGGGCTGGGGACACAGAGGTGACCAACTAGCCGCAGCCCTGCCTTCCTGGGCCTCACAACACTATAGGGAGAGAGACTCACCTCCAGACAGTGACAGCCCAAATGGGGAAGCCCAGAGGACTGACAGAGCTCCCGAGCCAACTCTTATAAAGGGTCAAGAAAAGAATGGGGAAAGGCATTCCAAGGATAAGGAACAGAATGTGCAAAGACCCAAGGGCAAGAGAATGTGATATATTGGGGTAGTTTTTGAAGCCTCATTTTAGGTGATAGATAGTGTGAGGAGTTAGTGGTGGGAGATGAGATTGAAAAGAGGTTGACAGGGGCCAGATCACTTGGGGCTTAACTTTGCCCTGAGAGCACTAGGGAGCTACAGATGGGTTTTGAGCAGGGGAGGGCCCTGATCCTATTCATGCTTTAGAAAGACCTCTCTAGGCCAGGTGCAGTGGGTCACACTCATAATCCCAGCACTTAGGGAGGCCGAGGTGGGCGGATCACCTGAGGTCAGGAGTTTGAGACCAGCCTGGCCAACATGGTGAAACCCCGTCTCTACTAAAACTACAAAAAAGTAACCAGGTGTGGTGACAGGTGCCTGTAATCCCAGCCACTCAGGAGGCTAAGGCAGGAGAATCACTTGAACCCAGGAGGTGGAGGTTGCAGTGAGCCAAAATCGTACCATTGCACTCCAGCCCACATGACAAGAGTGAGACTCTGTCTCAAAAACAAAAAACAAAACAAAACAAAAGGCCGGGTGCTGTGTCTCATGCCTGTACTCCCAGCACTTTGGGAGGCTGAGGTGGGTGGATCACCTGAGGTCAGGAGTTCAAGACCAAGACCAGACTGCCCAACATGGTGAAACCCCATCTCTGAGCTGAGATGGTGCCATTGCACTCCAGCCTGGGTGGCAGGGCAAGATTCTGTCTCAAAAAATAAAAAAAACAAGGCCAGGCGCGGTGGCTCACGACTGTAATCCCAGCACTTTGGGAGGCTGAGGCAGGC
>NW_012101488.1:1708994-1710361 GCF_000951045.1 Mandrillus leucophaeus | reverse complement strand
CTCTGTCACCCAGGCTGGAGTACAGTGGTGTGATCTCCGCTCACTGCAACCTTCATCTCTTGGATTCAACGGATTCTCATGCCCCAGCCTCCTGAGTAATTGGGACTACAGGTGCCTGCTACCACGCCCAGCTAATTTTTACATTTTTTGTAGAGATGGGGTTTCACCAGGGTGGTCTTGAGCCCCTGACCTCAGTTGATCCTCCCACCTTGGCCTCCTAAAGTGCTGGGATTACAGGCCTGAACCACCGCACCCGGCAGGGATTTTTGTCTAGTTTGTTTACTGCTGTGTCCCCAGCACATAAGACAATTTTATTTATGTCCCACATAATATGTTGGACATAAATAAAATGTCACATATAAATAAATTGATATCCAACATAAAATTATGTCTTATGTAAATAAAATAGGAGCCGCATATATAATTTAAATTTGTTTTGTTATTTTTAGTTACTTACTTCTTGATTTATTTTGAGACAGGTTCTCACTCTGTCACCCAGGCTGGAGTGCAGTGGCATGATCACAACTTACTGCAGCCTCAAACTCCTGGGCTCCAGCAGTCCTCCCACCTCAGCCTCCCCAGTAACTGGAACCACAGGCACGTGCCACTGCAACTGGCTAATTTTTACACTTTGGGAGGTGGAGGCAGGCAGATCACTTGAGGTCAGGAGTTTGAGACCAGCCTGGCCAACATGGTGAAACCCCCTCTGTACTAAAAACACAAAAATTAGGCCAGGCGTGGTGGCTCATGCCTGTAATCCCAGCACTTTGGGAGGCTGAGGCGGGCAGATCACTTGAGGTCAGGAGTTTGAGACCAGCCTGGATAACATGGTGAAACCCCGTCTCTACTAAAAATACAAAAATTAGCTGGGTGAGGTGGTGTGCACCTATAGTCCCAGCTACTTGGGAAGCTGAGGTGGGAGAATCACTTGAACCCAGGAGGCAGATTTTGCAGTGAACCCAGGAGGTGGAGTTTGCATCCAGCCTGGGTAATACAGAGAAACCCAGTGAGCACATTTCACCCTGCCATCCACAACTTTGCAGTCATGCTATGCACACGCTTTGTCCTACCTTTAAAGAAAGTTAAGGCTGGCCAGATGCAGTGGCTCATGCCTGTAATCCCAGCACTTTGGGAGGCTGAGGCAGGCGGATCATGAGGTCAGGAGTTCGAGACCAGACTGGCCAACAGGGTGAAACCCCGTCTCTACTAAAAATACAAAAATTAGCTGGACATGATGGTGTGTGCCTGTAGTCCCAGCTACACGGGAGGCTGAGGCAGGAGAATTGCTTGAACCAGGGAGGCGGAGGTTGAAGTAAGCTGAGATCGCACCACTGCACTCCAGCCTGGGCAACAGAGTGAGACTTTGT
>NW_012101488.1:1705055-1706579 GCF_000951045.1 Mandrillus leucophaeus | reverse complement strand
GGAGGCGGAGCTTGCAGTGAGCCGAGATCAAGCCACTGCACTCCAGCCTGGGTGACAGAGCAAGACTGTGTCTCACACACACACAAAAAAGGCGGAAAAACAAAACAAACAAACAAAAAAACCCAAAAACCTCTCTACATGCCAAGTGAAAGGTGGAAGTGGGGGTGAGACAGAAATCTGGGAGACCAAGAGACACGGTTGATGTGGGGGTGAGGGAAGGGCTCCGGTAGAGGAGGACCTTGGATCAGGGCTGCGGAGAACAAGGAACTGAGAAAGAGGAATTGCAGGTGGTTGAATGCAAAAGACTTGGAGGCTGTAAGCAGGGGAGAGTGAAGATAAATGGTACACATCTAGGAAGACACCCAGGTCTGTGGCCTGGTTGACTGAGTGGACAGCAGATCTAACCCTAAGATGGTGATGCAAGAGAGGAGAAGGATTTGGTGTAAGACGTCAAGTTCATGGTAGGATTCTTTTTTCTTTCTTTCTTTCTTTTTTTTTTTAGAGAGACTGAGTCTGGCTCTGTCCCCCAGGCTGTAGTGTGGTGATGTGATCATAGCTCACTGCAGTCTTGATCTCCTGGGCTCAAGTGATCCTCCCACCTCAGCCACCTAAAGTGCTGGGATTCTGGGATTCCAGATGTGAGCCATTGTAGGATTTTTTTTTTTTTTAAGTGTGAGATGCCCTTGGGACACTCTAAGGAGAAATCGTAGAGGCCATTCACTACGTGAGACTAGGAAGATCTATGATGGGGCTGGGTGACTTCAGCAGACATGGGGAGCACTGGCTATGAGTAGGAGCTGTTGGGATCAGTGGGAGACTTTGGGTTACGAGTGGATCACTGGGACACTGGGGCACCGTGGGGATCAATAGAATTTGAGAATCAGAGGTGGGTTTTGGAGGACAAGTGAGGTTGTTGAAAGTAAGAAAGTCATGGAAATATACATTGGAGGTTGGTGGAAAATATGCAGGATGTTTGGGGTTAGCATTAATCAATAGTGGGTCAGAGGAAGTCCTTTGAGTTGTGTGGGGACACAGGGATTTGGCGGGTCACCAAGGGTGGGGAAGAATGGTAGCAGATGCTGTGGTCATTCAGGGATTTGAATATGTCAGTGGGAAACATTGGCGGTCAGGAGAGTGTATGTTGGGCGTCTAAGGAGAGACCAGGGTCACTTGGGGTCGGCTGTGACTTCATGGGAAGGCTGGACTATGGATGAGGGCTTCTTTGGTGAGGGGGGGGGTCCCTCCGTTGCTAGGCAAACGGTTCCCAGGGCGCGGTTGCTAAGGACTTGAGCTTTCTAACTGGCCACGCCTCTTTCCATTGCGGGCTCCGCCCCCGCAGTCAACCACAAGTCGGTCACAGGCACAAAGACCGCGCCCACCTTCTCGCCCCGCCCACAGTCCCAGCACCGTTACCCGAGCGACCGTGGGGGTTCGTCCCGCCTCCGGACCTGGGTGCCAATCGAAGAGGCGTTGCCGGGGCGACGACTCCACCTTTTCCGGTGCGGGCCCGCGGCTTCCGTCAGG
>NW_012101488.1:1688424-1704620 GCF_000951045.1 Mandrillus leucophaeus | reverse complement strand
GGAGCCGCCCGCCACGCCCGCGGGGCTGGGCTCGGGGGGAGACCGCGTCTGTTTCAACTTGGGCCGTGAGCTCTATTTCTACCCAGGCTGCTGCCGCCGTGGGAGCCAACGGGTGAGCGGCCTGCATCGTGGGGCCCTGGGTGCTGAAAGGATGGACTTTCCAGAGAACTGATAGGAGGGTGCCTGAATTGATATAGGGCCCTGAGATAGGCATCCTAAATGTGATGGACGTCCTGGGGCAACAGCATTGGAGGGAGTACAAGATTCTGAAATACGATGGGAGGCCCGCGGGGTGCTGGGCAGGCATCTTTGAGGTGATGGGGGAAATCCCCTTTACCCCCGTTATGCGTAAGGGTTCTGGGATGGCGAGTATTGGACATGATGGGGTATCTGAGATGAGGTGGGATCCCCCGGGTTCTGGGGTGGCAGGTATTCTGCAGGTAATGGGGAATCATGAGGTGATGCAAGCTCAGAGGTGATGGAGAACCCAGTATTGCATTCTGGAGGTGTTGGAGAGGGGCTTGAAATTGAGCCCAGGAATGTGGAGAAGTCTAGAAGTGATGGATGCCTTGAAGGTAATAGGGGATCCAGAAGCTGAATGGGATCCTAGAGAAAATTGGGGTCTGGAGGTCATGAGGGTCCTGGAGGAGATAAGCGTCTGGAAGCTGATGGGAGCTCTCAAGGGGATGAGAAGCTCTGGCAGGCGAATCTGCAAGTGTGATTCAGGGCATCTCTAAAGCGATGTGGTGAGAACCTTGGGAAACTTATGGTGGCCCCAGAAATGATGGGGATCCTCAGATCCCTGAGGTAGTAAATGGGCCTAAAATGTGGGAGACTGTGAGTTTTGATGGGTCCCTGAACTGTGGCGGTATAGGGATTCCAAAGTGAAGCGAATACTAGGATGTTAGGCTTTAGAGTCCTGGGAATTTGGGTGACCTTGAGGTTTGGGGGTCTTGAAATAGTGTGGTACTATGTCCTAAGGGAGTTGCTGAGGTTATAGGGTGGAGTGGTGGGGCTAAAAGGAATCAGAGCTCAGGAACTGTGTGGCCCCAGAACCCTGAAGTTGTGGACAAGGGTGTCTCTGAATTAGGGGTGACCCAACTTGGGGGAGGCACTGTGGTCAAGGGGGATCCTTACTATCTTTTTTGCTATTCCGTCTGTGATTTAGGTCCCCTTCCCGTCTGTGGTTGCCCCCTCCTTCCCAATCCACCTACTCACCTCCCCACTTCCCTCTGGGTTCTAACCCTGCTTCCTCTTAGTGGTTTCCCCCAACCTCAACATCCTTTTCCTTCCCCTCAGTGGCATACACCATTAACTCCTTTTCTCCCACCCCTCAAGTCCATTGACCTCAACAAGCCAATTGACAAGCGGATCTACAAGGGCACCCAGCCCACCTGCCACGATTTCAACCAGTTCACTGCTGCCACCGAGACCATCTCCCTGCTGGTGGGCTTCTCAGCGGGTCAGGTGCAGTACCTCGATCTCATCAAAAAGGACACCAGCAAGCTGTTCAATGAGGAGGTGATTGCAGCCCCCAGAACCCCCAACTGCTCTGCCTTCTCACCTACCCACTATATGCCATTAGGTTTCAGCTGCCTGGGGACCAGTGTAGGCCTGAGAGGGGCAGGACCAGGGAGAGATGAGAATGGGGTGACAGCAGCTAATGACAGCTGCACTGTACCCAGGCCCTATGCTGTGTTACCCCTGTGCTGAATACTTTACTCCTTGAGTTTTATTTATTTATTTATTTATTTTATTTATTTTTTTGAGACGGAGTCTCACTCTGTCGCCCAGGCTGGAGTGCAGTGGCGTGATCTCCGCTCACTGCAAGCTCCACCTCCCGGGTTCACACCATTCTCCTGCCTCAGCCTCCCGAGTAGCTGGGACTACAGGCGCCCACCACCACGGCCAGCTAATTTTTTGTATTTTTAGTAGAGGCGGGGTTTCACCGTGTTAGCCAGGATGGTCTCAATCTCCTGACCTCATGATCCGCCTGCCTCGGCCTCCCAAAGTGCTGTTGTTACAGGCGTGAGCCACCATACCCGGTTTTTTTTTTTAATCGTAATTGTAATTTTTATTGTTTTTAATTTTTTTTTCCTTTTTGAGGCAGAATCTTGCTCTGTCACCCAGGCTGGAGCGCATTGGTACAATCTCTGCTTACTGCAACCTCTGCCTCCCCAGTTCAAGCAATTCCCCTGCCTCAGCCTCCTGAGTAGCTGGAATTATAGGTGCCCACCATCATACCTAGCTAATTTTTGTATTTTTGGTAGAGACTGGGTTTCACCATGTTAGCCAGACTGGTCTCAAACACCTGACCTCGTGATCCACCTGCCTTGCCCTCCGAAAGTGCTGGGATTACAGGCGTGAGCCACCACGCCTAGCCACTCCTTGAGTTTTCATCAACCAGTGGATGCAGAAGTGTGCTGCCCATTTTGCAGATTAGAGAATTGAGGCTAGTAAATAAGTTGGGACTTAGTTGATACCTTTGCTCTTTGAGTTCTGGGCTCTGGAGGCTTTGGATTCAAAGCCCTGCTGCACCACTTACTCACCGTGTGACTTTGGGAAGGTGACCATTCTCTGAGCCTCACTTCTCCTTCTCTGCAAAATGGGATTCCAGTTCCTACCTTGCAGAACCGCTGTTGTAGAATCATACATGGAGATTGCTCAGTCCTGGGCCAACTTGGCCTACGAGGAGATACCAGTAAACGACCTTATCCGCGGGCAGGGACTGCTCTTGGCTTCTGTCTCATTCTCTCTGGTCCAGAGGAGGTGTTCCATAAATATTCTCAGAATGAGTGAATGGCTGAAGGGAGTGAACGGAATAGTGAGCGGATTAAAAATTCATTAGCTCATCCATTCACAAATAGTTTTTGAGCATCCGTTCTGTGCCAGGCACCGTTCCCAGCAGTAGGGATATCACATCTCAGGGCCCTGGACAGGAGGCCCTGCCCTTTTGGAGCTTTCAGTCTAGCTGGGGAGATGGACAGTTAATCAAGTTAAGTCTTCATGTGTCAGCAGGTGATTAAGGCCTGTTTAGAAGAAACAGTGGGGAAGGGGCTGAGGGAAGCTTGAAGAGTCTAATAGGGTGGTCAGGAAAGCCCTCACTAAGAGGTGATATTGAAATAAAGACCTGAAGGAGGCAGGTGAGAAAAGTTGCCTGGGGAAGGGCATCTTTTTTTTTTTTTTTCTTTCAAGATAGGGTCTCACTCTGTCGTCCATGCTGAAGTGCAGTGATATGATCTTGGTTCACTGCAGCCTCCGCCTCCCAGGCTCAAGCAATCCTCCCATGTCAGCCTCCTGAGGAGCGGCGACTACAGGCATGCACCACCACAATTGGCTTGTATTTTTCATAGAGATGGGGTCTCTTTGTGTTGCCCAGACTGGTCTCGAACTCCTGGGCTCAAGCGATTCTCCTGCCTTGGCCTCCCAAAGTGCTGGGATTATAGGGCTGGGCCACCACACCCAGCCAAGAAGGACATTCTGAGTAGTGGGACCAGCTAGGACAAATGCAGGATAGCACAGAAGTCGTGTGGCCAGAGCAGTTACTGAGGGAGAGAGGATGGTAGATGAGTTCCAGGAAATAACAGAGGGGCCGGCTCATGGGGAGTCTGGAAGGCGGTGGAGAGACTTTGCCTTACTCTTAGTTGGAAACCTGTGGAGGAGCCTTTCTCGGTGGGGCTCAGCTGAGCCCTGGAAGGCAGAAGTGACTGGAGTGATTATTTGCTCAGTTCTCCCAAGGATGGGAGGCCTCTCATCCTGGGAGAGCAGCTCCTTAGTTGCATATGCTGACTGCCTGAGGGCATTAGAGCCTTGGGCTCTGGAACCCTGCTTGAGAGAGGCTGCTAAGCGTTCAGAGCAGGACAGTGCCAGGTGCTGACTGATACTTAACAGAGCATTGCTGTGGCTGCTGCAGAGGACAGACAGGCCCAGGCAGTGGAGCCTGAGGCCAGTCACACAACATTGCAGGCTTGGGGTGGCTGGATGGGATGGTGAGAGGAGGTCAGATTCTGGGTGTATTTTTTCTTTTTCTTTTGAGATGGAGTCTCGCTCTGTTGCCCAGGCTGGAGTACAGTGGCATGGTCTCTGCTCACTGCAACCTGCGCCTCCCGGGTTCAAGCAATTCTCCTGCCTCAGCCTCCTGAGTAGCTGGAACTACAGGCGCCCACCACCATGCCTGGCTAATTTTTGTATTTTTAGAAGAGATAGGGTTTCACCATATTGGCCAGGCTGGTCTGGAACTCCTGACTTTGTGATCCACCCGCCTTGCCCTCCCAAAGTGCTGGAAGTACAGGCGTGAGCCACCATGCCGGCCGATTCGGGGTGTATTTTGAAGATTGAGCCCACAGGATTTGTGGAAGGATTGGATGTGAGGAAAAGGGCAGGTGCCGAGGTTTTTTGTCTAAGCACCTAGCAGGATGGGGGGTTGTCACTCATTTGTCCAGGAATTACCTTCAAGCCGCCTCCTGTGTGCACTGCTTTAAAGAACAGCGAACCAAACAAAGATCCCTTCCTTTGGGGAGCTGGCTTTCTGTGAAGAAATTTCCTGCTTAAAGCCTGACATAGTAAAGATTGGGGGAGGGTTAGGTAGATAGAGCAGAGGTCCCCAACGTTTTTGGCACCAGGGACCGGCTTAGGGAAGACAGTCTTTCCACGAACTGCTGGGGGGATGGTTTTGGGATGAAACCGTTCCACCTCTGATCATCAGGTGTTAGATTCTAGTAAGGAGCGCACACCTAGCTCCCTCGCATGCGCAGTTCATGGTGGGGTTCGCGCTCCTATGAGGATCAAATGGTGCGCTGCTCCAGTAGGAGGCCGGGCTCAGGCTGTAATGCCTGCTCGCTCACCGCTCACCTTCTGCTGCATGGCCGGTTCCTAACAGGCCACGGACCACTATTGTTCCATGGCCCAGAGGTTGGGGACCCTGAGATACAGGACAATTCTATGGCAAGCAGGACTGTCCCCTCACCAAAGATGACACATTGAGGCTCCTTGGAGCAGCCCCTGTTCCCCCATGTCTTCATGACCCAGTATCCATCTGTCTTCCCCAGTTTGGGAGCTTCTCGTCGAGGAGGACCTGGGCCTGGTGTGGCATCTGCTGTGTGGGCGGGGCCGTGTCCAATGGCCTTGGGGACTTCAGGTTGGGGAGAAGGTCTGCCTGAGTTTTACTGCCTTCTCCCAACCCCACCCTGTCTCCCCTGGCAGCGGCTGATCGACAAGACCAAGGTGACGTATCTGAAGTGGCTGCCTGAGTCGGAGAGCCTGTTCCTGGCATCACACGCCAGTGGCCACCTGTACCTATACAACGTCAGCCACCCGTGCGCCTCGGCCCCACCCCAGTACAGCCTGCTGAAGCAGGGCGAGGGCTTCTCTGTCTATGCTGCCAAGAGCAAGGCGCCCCGCAACCCGCTGGCCAAGTGGGCGGTGGGCGAGGGGCCCCTCAACGAGTTCGCCTTCTCGCCTGATGGCCGGCACCTGGCCTGTGTGAGCCAGGATGGCTGCCTGCGCGTCTTCCACTTCGACTCCATGCTCCTGCGAGGGCTCATGAAGAGCTACTTTGGGGGCCTGCTGTGTGTGTGCTGGAGCCCCGACGGCCGTTACGTGGTGACAGGTGGTGAAGATGACCTGGTCACCGTGTGGTCCTTCACTGAGGGCCGCGTGGTGGCTCGAGGCCACGGCCACAAGTCCTGGGTCAACGCTGTGGCCTTCGACCCCTACACCACACGGGCAGAGGAGGCGACGACAGCAGCCGGTGCTGACGGGGAGCGGAGTGGCGAGGAGGAGGAGGAGGAGCCCGAGGCTGCGGGCACAGGCTCGGCCGGGGGTGCCCCACTCTCTCCACTGCCCAAGGCTGGCTCCATCACTTACCGCTTTGGCTCAGCGGGCCAGGACACACAATTCTGTCTGTGGGACCTCACTGAAGATGTGCTCTACCCGCACCCGCCCCTGACCCGCACGCGCACCCTGCCTGGCACTCCTGGCACCACGCCACCGGCCGCCAGCAGCTCGAGGGGTGGCGAGCCTGGCCCGGGCCCCTTGCCTCGCTCGCTGTCCCGCTCCAACAGCCTCCCGCACCCGGCGGGCGGGGGCAAGGCAGGCGGCCCGGGCGTGGCAGCAGAGCCTGGCACACCATTCAGCATCGGCCGCTTCGCCACGCTCACATTGCAGGAGCGGCGGGACCGGGGGGCCGAGAAGGAGCACAAGCGCTACCACAGCCTGGGCAACATCAGCCGGGGTGGCAGCGGCGGCAGTGGCAGTGGGGAGAAGCCCAGCGGCCCTATTCCCCGCAGCCGCCTGGACCCCGCCAAGGTGCTGGGCACCGCACTGTGCCCACGCATCCATGAGGTGCCCCTGCTGGAGCCCCTCGTGTGCAAGAAGATCGCCCAGGAGCGGCTCACAGTCCTCCTGTTTCTGGAGGACTGCATCATCACTGCCTGCCAGGAGGGCCTCATCTGCACCTGGGCCCGGCCGGGCAAGGCGGTGAGTGGCTCCATGCCAGCCTGCCGGGGACCTGGCAGGACCCTTGGTGGGAAGAAGCAGTCATTGGCAGAGACAGGGCTTTGTTGCTGTCACAGCCTCTGGCTTCGTGGGGTGAGGGGAAGCCATGGAAATCTTAGTGTCTCAGAACAAGACCTCTCAGATTTTAGAGTGAGGGGGGCTAGCCCCAGGTGGCAGGCAGCAGAGAGAGGGGTGGGTGTGAGAGCCAGCTGGGAGACGGGGCGTCCAAGGCTGGCTGTCTGAAGGGCAGCAGATGGGCCCCGCATGGCTAAGTCTTACTGCCTGTCACTGGAACCAAAATCTATTTCTATTGAACATCTGTTTTTTAAATGGTGAAACTTTTTTGAGTACTTCAGGCCAAAACTCTAGGGGCGAGCTCAAGCCTGTGGGCATGGCTGCCAGGCTGGTTCTGGACTCAGGATCTGAGCCTCCTGCTGAAGGCACAGTCTGGGAATCCCAGGCCTGGGTTCCAGTCCCACTCCCTGTGTGATCCCGGACAAGTCACTGCTCTCTCTAACCTCCAACTTATCACCTAAGTCTTAGAGCCTGTAGAATGGGCAGAGGGGGGATGCGTTTGCCTCCTGGGTGGGCTATGGTGTTGGAAAGGTCACAGTAGGCAAAAGCAGGCCTGGCATCTTGTCAGTCCGGAGCTTGTCTTGGGTGTCTCCGCTCCTTAGGGCTTGGACTCAGCTGCCCAGGGTCCTGGAGGCTGTGGTTTGGTTCCTCAGATCCTCGGTTTTGGTATCGTAGAGTCCTGAGTCCCTAGAACTTGAGAGTACAGTCTGAGTGCCTCAGAGGCAAGAGCGGTGGGATTTGGGGAGTCTGGTTGAGTCCTAAAAGAGACCCCTCTGTCTCCCTAGTTCACAGACGAGGAGACCGAGGCCCAGACAGGGGAAGGAAGTTGGCCCAGGTCACCCAGCAAGTCAGTGGTAGAGGTAGGACTGTCCCTGAGTTCTTTCCCCAGCACCTCAGGGTCCCTCCCAAGTTAGAAGGGAGCCCCAGTTTCCCCCTCGCCTCACACCCCTACCCTTACCCCATCATCTCACTCAGAATCTGCCGAGGACTTTGATTATTGAGTGAAAGTGCCGACTGGCAGGACAGGAAGCTAGCCAAGATGCAAATTCCCAACCTAGAGCAGCGGCCTCTGGGGGCTCTGGGGTGGACCCAAGGGCAAGGCCAGGGTGGCAGCAGCTTTGGGGACTCTGGGCTGGCTCCCTCCCCTTGACACTGGCTGAAGTCCACGTGGTCTCTAACCCCTCCCATCTCTCCCTCTCATCTTCCCCAGGGCATCTCCTCCCAACCAGGCAACTCCCCGAGCGGCACAGTGGTGTGAAGCCATGGATATCGGGCCCCTACCCCATGCCCCCAGCCTCCTAGCCATAACCCTCCCTGCTGACCTCATGGATCAACGTATTAACAAGACTAACTATGACAGATGGACTGCGCCGGTCCTCCAACCTGCACAAAATTTGGGGGCCCCCCCAGACTGGCCCAGACACTGGGGGAATGTAATGGCCCTTGTGGCCTCAGCCTTGTCCCCCACCCACTGCCAAGTACAATGACCTCTTCCTCTGAAACATCAGTGTTACCCTCATCCCTGTCCCCAGCATGTGACTGGTCACTCCTGGGGAGAGACTCCCCGACCCCACCACAAGAGCCCCAGGTCTGCAGTGTGCCCCTTAGTTGAGTGGGCAGGGCTGGGGGTGGTCCAGCCCTCACCCGGCCCCCACCCCAGCTGCCCTTGCTATTGTCTGTGCTTTTGAAGAGTGTTAAATTATGGAAGCCCCTCAGGTTCTTCCCTTCCCCCAGGACCTCTTATTTATACTAAAGTTCCCTGTTTTCTCAGCGGCTCTGTCCCCTTCGGAGGAGGTGGTGTAGAGGACCTGTGTGTGTGCTCTGCGGTTCCAGGCAGTCCACTTTCCCCAGAGGAGGAGTGCAGGCCTGCTCCTGGCCCAGCGCCTCCCACCCCTTTTCATAGCAGGAAAAGCCGGAGCCCAGGGAGGGAACGGATCTGCGAGTCACACGGCTGGTGACCCACACCAGCGACTGGAGCAGGGCCCTCGGGGGGAAGAGCATCCTGCTCTCGGCCAGGGCCCCTCATCAAAGTCCTCATTGGGTTTTTAAAATTCTCAAAACTGCCCAGAACCTCATTTCCCAAGCCCTGCCCAGCTGGGACTCCTGGTCCTTGCCTCGTTTCTCAGGCCTGGCCCTCTCAAGGCCCAGGCACCCCAGGCCAGCTGGAGGCCCCGACTTCCACTCTGGAGAATGGTCCATACTGGAAAGAAGAGCTTAGATCCCTCCTGGCTCTCGGAGCCACAGGGAGTGTCTTCCCGCGCCACCCTCCACCCCCCGAAATGTTTCTGTTTCTAATCCCAGCCTGGGCAGGAATGTGGCTTCCCGGCCAGGGGCCAAGGAGCTATTTTGGGGTCTCCTTTGCCTGGGGAGGGCTTGGCTCCACCACTTGCCTCCCCCAGGCTTTGGGCAGCGGGTCACCCCTGTTCAGGCTCTGAGGGTGCCCCCTCCTGGTCCTCTCCTCACCACCCCTTCCCCACCTCCTGGAAAAAAAAAAGTGTAAAGCAGAGAGCCTGAGGGCTAAATTTAACTGTCCCAGTCGGAATCCATCTCTGAGTCACCCAAGAAGCTGCCCTGGCCTCCCGCCCCCTTCCCAGGCCTCAGCCCCTTTCTCCTACCCAGCCCTCAGCCCCCAGCCCCCAGCCCCCAGCGCCTAGCTCTGGAACTTGTCAGGAGCAAGGGGGTGGTTGCTACTGGGTCACTCAGCCTCGACTGGCCCCTTTTTAGTAATGGGCAGGTTCCTTTTGGAATCCATCACACCTGTGGCTTCCTCTGTGCTCTACCTTTTTATTGGGGTGACAGTGTGAGAGCTGAGATTCTCCATCCATCCCCTCTAGCACTGAAGGGTTCTGAAGGGCCCTGGAAGGAGGGAGCTTGGGGGGTGGTTTGTGAGGGGTTAAGGCTGGGAGGCGGGAGGGGGGCTGGACCAAGGGGTGGGGAGAAGGGGAGGAGGCCTCAGCAGCAGAGAGAAGTGGCCAGAGAGGCCCAGGGGACAGTCAGGGACAGGCAGACATGCAGCCAGTGCTCCAGGGTCTGGACAGGGGCTGCCAGGCCCCGTGACAGGAGGACCCCGAGCCCCCGGCCCGGGGAGGGGCCATGGTGCTGCCTGTCCAACATGTCAGCCGAGGTGCGGCTGAGGCAGCTCCAGCAGCTGGTGTTGGACCCCGGCTTCCTGGGGCTGGAGCCCCTGCTCGACCTTCTCCTGGGCGTCCACCAGGAGCTGGGTGCCTCCGAACTGGCCCAGGACAAGTACGTGGCCGACTTCTTGCAGTGGGGTGAGTGCCTGCCCTCAGGGCTCCTGCAGATGGGGTGGGGGTGGGGCAGGAGACAGGTCTGGGCACAGAGGCCTGGCTGTTGTGGGGGCAGGATGGCAGGATGGGCATGGGAAGATTCTCCCATCTTGGGGCTCAGAGCGTGGACCTGAGTCCTGGGACAACATTTCTCTGTCCTATGCCACCACCCTGGAGGGGCAGAGTAAGGTCAGCAGAGGCCAGGGTGGCTATGACTCAGAGCCATGGCTTAGGAGTCACAGCAGGCTACACTGCCAACAGCCTCCCATGGCCTCTCTGCACCCTGCCTCAGGGACAGGGCCAGTGTCATGCTGGGAGCTCCCTCTCCTAGGACCCTCTCCCCAAAAGTGGGCTCTATGGCCCACTCCCTTGGTTTCCTGCAGCCCGGGGCAAGCCAGGAGGGCCAGCATGGGGCAGCTGCCAGGGGCGCAGCCGACAGGCAGGTGTTCGGCGCCAGCCTCTCCAGCTGCCCCAACAGGTGCCCAGGCACTGGGAGGGCGGTGACTCACGCGGGCCCTGGGGGAGAACCAGCTTTGCAGACAGGCGCCACCAGCGCCCCCTCCTCTGTGATCCAGGAGGGACAACTTTGGGTTCTTCTGGGTGTGCCTCCTTTTGTAGGTTCTGCACCCACCCCCACCCCCAGCCCCAAAGTCTCGGTCCCTATGAGCCGTGTGGGTCAGCCACCATTCTCGCCACCCCAGCTCCCTGCGTCCTTTAGTTCTCCTGGCCCACGGCCTCCAACCTTCCAGCTGCCCCACAAAGCCCCTTCTTGCAAGGACTTTCCAGGGCCTGGGGCCAGGGCTGGAAGGAGGATGCTTCCACTTCTGCCAGCTGCCTTGTCCGCCCACCTCCTCCCCAAGCCCAGGACTCGGGCTCACTGGTCACTGGTTTCTTTCACTCCCAGCACCCTGCCCCTCTGGCCCTCACGTGCCTGGCCCTCAGCGACTGGCACTTGGTCTTTGGTCTGTGTGTGACAAACTATGTGACACTTGTTTCCTTTTTCTCCACTTTCCCCTGCTTCCTCTTGTGTCCATCTCTTTGTGACCCAGGTCTGGTTCCTCTCCCTCCTCCTCCCATTTCACAGATGGGAAGGCGGAGGCCAAGAAGGGCCAGGCACTCAGCCTCTGGAAAAACCTTCTCCCAACCTCCCGCAGCCCCTAATGACTCTCCTGGCCCCCCTTTAACAGAGGATGAAGTTGGGCTGGCAGGGTAAACTGAGACCGGGCGGGGTAGGGGTCTGGCGCTCCAGGGAGGAGCACTCCTTTTGTGGCCCGAGCTGCATCTTGCGGCCCCTCCCCTGCCAGGCCTGGGGCGGGGGAGGGGGCCTGGGTTCCTGCTGCCTTAAAAGGGCTCAATGTCTTGGCTCTCTCCTCCCTCCCCCGTCCTCAGCCCTGGCTGGTTCGTCCCTGCTGGCCCACTCTCCTGGAACCCCCCAAAACCCCTCTCTCTCCTCCAGAACCCACTGTCTCTTCTCCTTCCCTCTCCTCCCATACCCATCCCTCTCCATCCTGCCTCCACTTCTTCCACCCCTGGGAGTCCAGGCCTCCCTGTCCCCAAGGTCCCTGAGCCACAAGCCTCCACCCCAGCCGGTCCCCCACCCAAGCTGCCCTGTTTAACATTCCTAGTCATAGGACCTTGACTTCTGAGAGTCCTGATTGTCATCTGTAAATAAGGGGTAGGACTAAAGCCCTCCTCCTGGAGGACTGAGAGATGGGCTGGACCAGTGCACTTGAGTCTAGGATGTGTGACCATGCCGGCTTTGTCTCCCTGTCCTGTTCCTTCCCCCAGCCCCAGATCCAGGGTTTCCCAAAGTGTGGTTCAAGAACCACCTGTATCTGAATCTAGAGGTACTGGATACAACCCCACGTCTGGGCCATTACCCAGGACATTCTACATGAGAACGAGGGGGTGGGGCCCTGGCTGCGCCTGAACTGTCACCTGGAGTCGGGGTGGAGGACTGGAAGCCCAGGAAGGTGGAAGAACTGGGTCTTATTTCCTTCTCCCCTTGTTCTTTAGGGTCTGCCCTTCTGCGGACTTTGTTACCCCACCCTCACCGTCCTGCACACCCTTGGAGCCCTCTGGTCCAATGCCCTGTCCCGCAAAGGGCTTCCCAGGCATCTCGCCTCTATGGGAGGGCAGTTTTGGGTCCCTAGAACCTTACACAGTGTTTATGTGGGGAAGCTCTTGGGAAGCAGACAGTCCTAGGGTGAAGCTGAGAGGCAGAGAGAAGGGGAGACAGAAGGTGGGGCTTTTCCCCTTGTCTCCAGTGCCTTTTCTGGTGACCCTCGGTTCTTTTCCCCCACCACGCCCCCAGCGGAGCCCATCGTGGTGAGGCTTAAGGAGGTCCGACTGCACAGGGACGACTTCGAGATTCTGAAGGTGATCGGACGCGGGGCGTTCAGTGAGGTAAGCTCAACTGGTCGGGAGCCCGACTTGACTTGTGGTGGGTGGGGCATAGGGGTTGGGGTGGGGCCTTAGAAATTGATGAATGACCAAGCCTTAGAACCTAGGGCTGGGCTGGAGGCGGGGCTTAGGACCAATGGGCGTGGTGCGGCAGGTGGGGCGGAGCCACGACTGGGTGCAGAAGGGGGTGGAGTTGGGTCTCGGCGAGCCCTTCTGTTTTCCCGCCGTCTCCACCTTGTCTGCCTGTCTTGGCCTCAGGTAGCGGTGGTGAAGATGAAGCAGACGGGCCAGGTGTACGCCATGAAGATCATGAACAAGTGGGACATGCTGAAGAGGGGCGAGGTGAGGGGCTGGGCGGGCGTGGGGGGCTTTGAGGATCCGCGCCCTCTCTCCGGCTGCAGCTCCTCCGGGTGCCCTGCAGGTGTCGTGCTTCCGTGAGGAGAGGGACGTGTTGGTGAATGGGGACCGGCGGTGGATCACGCAGCTGCATTTCGCCTTCCAGGATGAGAACTACCTGGTGAGCTCCGGGCTGGGGTGACTGGGAAGAGGTACAGAGCCCATGCTGTCGCTGGATGAGGAGGTGGGGAGAGGAAGCTCTAGGATTGGGGGTGCTGCCCACCACAAGTCTCCCACGCCTGTGGGAGAGTCTGTGTGCAGTAAGAGGGTGTGTCAGGTGGATGAGGGGCCTTCCTTATCTTGGACGGGGATGGTGTCCCTCAGTGCCCCTTTCTGGGGTGTTTTGGGGGACTCATATAAAGATGTCTCTGTTGGGGGGGGTCTCTTACCTGGAATGGGATAGGTCTTCAGAAATTCTAACGGGGCCACTGCCTAGGGAGGGAGTGTCTGGGACCTATTCTCTGGGTGTTGAGTGGTCTATGAGTTCTCTTTCCCAGAACATCTCAGGGAGAGTGAATCTGCCCAGTGACATTCCAGGAAAGGTTTTTTGTTTGTGTTTTTTTTCGAGGGGCAGGGGGCGGGGGCCGCAGGTGGTCTCTGATTTGGCCTGGCAGATCTCCGTGGTTATCTCTGGGCTGGGGCTGCAGGTCTCTGCCCAGGGATGGGGTGTCTCTGGCAGTGGTTGTCCCGGCCATCCGTGATGGATCAGGGCCTCGGGACTACCAGCCACCCATGACGAACCCCTTCTCAGTACCTGGTCATGGAGTATTACGTGGGTGGGGACCTGCTGACACTGCTGAGCAAGTTTGGGGAGCGGATTCCGGCCGAGATGGCGCGCTTCTACCTGGCGGAGATTGTCATGGCCATAGATTCGGTGCACCGGCTCGGCTACGTGCACAGGTGTGTGTGGCATGGCTGAGGGCTAGGGCGAGGGGATAGCAAGCTTGTTCCCTGGCAGGGTTCTTGGAAGGTCAGAGCCCAGAGAGGCCAGGGCCTAGAGAGGGACCTCCTTGGTTGGGGCCCACTGGGGCGTGCCCGGGAGTAGGGTCCAGAACTGTAGAATCCCTACAGGGGTGGAACCCAAGGAAGTGGGGCCCCAGGTGGCACTGCCCAGAGGGGCAGAGCCTGGTGGGACCACAGAAGGGAGGTTCACTTATCCCACCCTTCTCCTTTCCTCGGTGCAGGGACATCAAACCCGACAACATCCTGCTGGACCGCTGTGGCCACATCCGCCTGGCCGACTTCGGCTCCTGTCTCAAGCTGCAGGCAGATGGAACGGTGAGCCAGTGCCCTGGCCACAGAGCAACTCGGGCTGCTAATGAGGGATGGGAGGTGCAGAGTGTGGGGGCAGGACTGGATTTGGAGGGGGAAGGAGGAGGTGACCCAGGCCTAAGTGTGCATCTGTGTGGCGGAGCATTAGAGCAGGCAGAGGGAGAGGCTAAGCATTTGGGGAGTGGTTGGAAGGAGGGCCCAGAGCTGGTGGGCCCAGAGGGGTGGGCCCAAGCCTCGCTCTGCTCCTTTTGGTCCAGGTGCGGTCACTGGTGGCTGTGGGCACCCCAGACTACCTGTCCCCCGAGATCCTGCAGGCTGTCGGCGGTGGGCCTGGGACAGGCAGCTATGGGCCAGAGTGTGACTGGTGGGCGCTGGGTGTGTTCGCCTATGAAATGTTCTACGGGCAGACGCCCTTCTACGCGGATTCCACGGCGGAGACCTACGGCAAGATCGTCCACTACAAGGTGAGCATGGCCCCAGGGAGCCCTGGCCTCTCCAGGTAGGCGCTCCCCAACTATCGCCTCCTCTCCCTCTCCCTCTGAGCAGGAGCACCTCTCTCTGCCGCTGGCAGACGAAGGGGTCCCTGAGGAGGCTCAAGACCTCATCCAGCGTCTGCTGTGTCCCCCGGAGACACGGCTGGGCCGGGGTGGAGCAGGTGACTTCCGGACACATCCCTTCTTCTTTGGCCTCGACTGGGATGGTCTCCGAGACAGCATGCCCCCCTTTACACCGGATTTCGAAGGTGCCACTGACACATGCAACTTCGACTTGGTGGAGGACGGGCTCACTGCCATGGTGAGCGGGGGCGGGGTAGGTACCTGCGGCCCCTGCTCGGCTGCGGGAACCTCCCCATGCTCCCTCCATAAAGCTGGAGTAAGGACAGTGCCTACCTCCTGGGGTCCTGAACCACTCATTCCCCAGAGCACCTGCTGTGTGCCCATCTAGTGCTGAGGACCCAGCAGTGACCTAGACTTTAGTCCAGTGGGGAAACACAGACCAGTCTTCAGACAGTGAAGCCCCAGAATGATCAGGGCTGAGACAATGGAGTGCAGGGGGTGGGGGGCTCCTGACTCAGCAAGGAAGGTCCTGGAGGGCTTCCTGGAGTGGGGAGCTATCTGAGCTGAGACTTCGAGAGATGAGAAGCGGGAGAGGACTCCTCCTCCCTCAGGCTGGCTCTCTTCACCGTGTAACGAGCTGTCGTGGAATGCTTGCTTGGCTCTGGGTGCCCTTTTGCTGGACAATACTGGGGATCCAGCACTGACCAGATCATCTCTGGTCCCTGCCCTCATCCACTTGCAGTCTAGAGAATTAGAGAATTATGGAGAGAGTGGCAGGTACCCTGAAGGGAAGCAACAGGATACAAGAAAAAATAGTGGGGCCAGGCGCCGTGGCTCACGCCTGTAACCCCAGTACTTTGGGAGGCCGAAGCGAGTGGATTGTTTGAGCCCAGGAGTTCAAGACCAGCCTGGGCAATGTGGTGAGACCCTATCTCTACAAAAATGTTTAAAAAATTGGCTGGGTGTGGCATGCCTGTATACTCAGCTCCTAGGGAGGCCGACCTGGGAGGCTCACTTGAGCCCAGGAGGTCAAGGCTGCAGTGAGCTGTGATTGTGCCACTGTATTCCCGCCTGAGCAACAGAGAGAGACTCTGTCTCAAAAATAAGATAAAATTAAATTGAAATTTTAAAATAGGCTGGGCTGCGGCCGGGCGCTGTGGCACATGCCTGTAATTCCAGCACTTTGGGAGTCCGAGGTGGGCGGATCACGAGATCAGGAGTTTGAGGCCAGCCTGGCCAACATGGTGAAACCCTGTCTCTACTAAAAATACAAGAAAAGTCGCTGGGCGTGGTCGTGGTTGCCTGTAATCCCAGCTACTGGGGAAGTTGAGGCAGGAGAATCGCTTGAACCCGGGAGGCAGAGTTTGCAGTGAGCCAAGATCATGCCACTGCACTGCAGTCTGGGTGACAGAGTGAGACTCTGTCTCAAAAAAAAGAGAAAAAAGAAATAGGCTGGGCAAGATGGTTCACGCCTATAATCCCAGAACTTTGGAAGGCTGAGGCAGACAGGTCACTGGAGGTCAGGAGTTCAAGACCAGCCTGGCCAACATGGTGAAACCCTGTGTCTACTAAAAATACAACATTTAGCCAGGCTTGGTGGTGTGTGCCTGTTGTCCCAGCTACTCAGGAGGCTGAGGCAGGAGAATTGCTTGAACCTGGGAGGCGGAGTCTGCAGTGAGCTGGGATCGTGCCACTATACTCTAGACTGGGA
>NW_012101488.1:1682157-1688029 GCF_000951045.1 Mandrillus leucophaeus | reverse complement strand
AAAAAAAAAAAAAAAAAAAAAAGCTGGAGGGGCCACTTTAGATAAGCCCTGAGTTGGGGCTGGTTTGTGGGGAACATGTAAGCCAAGATTAAAAAGCAGTGAGGGGCCCACCCTGACGATTGCCGGTCACATCTGTGTGTCTTGTGCAGGAGACGCTGTCGGACATTCGGGAAGGTGCGCCACTGGGGGTCCACCTGCCTTTCGTGGGCTACTCCTACTCCTGCATGGCCCTCAGGTAAGCACTGCCCTGGATGACCTCCAGAGGCCCCGAGGCTGCTGGAGCTTCCTGGGTCCTGCTCCTTGGCAGCCAATAGAGTTGCAGGATCAGTCTTGGAACCTTATTGTTTTGGGACCAAAGACTCCTAAGAGGCCAGAGTTGGAGGACCTTAAAATGTCAGATACATGTACTTCGAAATGTTAGATTGAACTTTAAAACCTCAGAGTTACAGATTGGGCTTTCCAGAATCTTGTAACCATCAACTTTTACGTCTGTAGTACACAGAGTCACAGGACTTCAGAATCTTGGAAAATATGAAGTTGAGACTTTTATAATCTAATTGTAAAAGAATGCAAACTCTTTGAATCACCCACATAATAATAAGGCCATTTAAAAATATTAATTTAGGCCAGGTGCGGTGACTCACACCTGTAATCCCAGCATTTTGGGAGGCCGAGGCGGGTGGATCACCTGAGGTCGGGAGTTCAAGACCAGCCTGACCAACATGGAGAAACCCCGTCTCTACTAAAAAACAAAATTAGCTGGGCGTGGTGGTGCATGCCTGTAATCCCAGCTACTCAGGAGGCTAAGGGCGGGAGGCAGAGATTGTGGTGAGCTGAGATCGTGCCATTGCACTCCAGCCTGGGTAACAAAAGCGAAACTTCATCTCAAAAAAAAAAAAAAAGTATTAATTTACAGGCTGGGCATGGTGGCTCACGCTTGGAATCCCAGTACTTTGGGAGGCTGAGGTGGACGGATTGCTTGAGCCCAGGAGTTCAAGACTAGCCTGGGCAATATAATGAGACCCTGTCTCTACAAAAAATTGAAAAAATTTAGCCAGGCATGGTGGTCTGTGCCTGCAGTCCCAGCTATTCAGGAGCTGCAGTAGGACGATCACTTGAGCCTAGAGTTTGAGGCTTCAGTGAGCCATGATAGATTCCAACCTGGGCAACAGAGTGAGACCTGGTCTCAAAAAAAAGTATTAATTACACAAATAATGCATTGCTTATCACAAGTAAATTAGAAAATACAGATAAGGAAAAGGAAGTCGGTATCTCGTGAGCTCACCAGACGGCAGTGGTCCCTGGCTCACACGTGCACAGACACGTTTAAATACTAGAGAATAGGTGTTTTGTTGTGTGTTTTTTTTTCCCCTTCTTCATGCTACTTTGTCTAAGAGAACAGTTGGTTTTCTAATCAGCTTTTATTACTGGACAACATTACAAATACTGTACCTTACCGTTAATAAACTCTAACTCGATTCTGAACTGCTGTGGGGCCTGAACAGTGGGTCAGGATTGAACCCATCCTCTATTGGAGCCCAGATGCATGCCCAGGATAGCTGGGTCCTGAGCCATGTTCCCACAGGAGGGACTGCTAGGTTGGTGGGGACAGCCACTTCGTACCCTAGGGAGGAGCTGTCCCCTTCCCACAGCTGAGTGGGGTGTGCTGATCTCAAGTCGCCATCGTGGGGTCTCATGTCCAGTCTTAGGACCACATCTGTGGAGGTGGCCAGAGCCAAGCAGTCTCCTTCATCAGGTCGGCCTCCCTGTCCTGTGGCCCTAAGAAGAGGGTTCTGCAGAGATCACATGTCAAGGGAGGAGACGAGCTGACCCTGGAACATGGGGGTCTGGACCCCGAGTCCCTGCAGAAGGTTTACAAAGAGCAGCTCCCAGGGGCCCAAGGCCAGGGGAGGGGCAGGGCTTTTCCTAAGCAGAGGAGGGGCTACTGGCCCACCTGAGACTGTTCTCTTCACGCTGTCGCTCCCCTTCCTCAAATCAGGAGGTCTTTGAAGCAGCTGCCCCTTACCTGCAGGCCAGGAGCTCTGGTTCTCCACCAGAGAATCAGCGTTCCGTCTCCCTCCCCACCCCCCTCTCCTCAGGGACAGTGAGGTCCCAGGCCCCACACCCATGGAACTGGAGGCCGAGCAGCTGCTTGAGCCACACGTGCAAGTGCCTAGCCTGGAGTCCTCAGTGTCCCCACGGGATGAAACAGTAAGTTGTGGAGGGGAGGGGGTCCGTCAGGGGCAAGCAGGAGAGAAAAGGTGAGGGCTTCCCGGGTGGCGTGTGCTGTAGAGCCCTCTGGGGACTTCCTGAACAGAAGCAGACAGAAACCACGGACAGACAGGTTGCTTCAGACATGACACGGTCTCTGTAGTTACAGTGGGGCATTAAGTAAGGCTGTGTGCGTTGGTGGGGATCTGAGGAGTTGAACTTTGAGCTGAACGCTCCTGAAGGAGAAGCCAGCCATGGAAAGAAAGGTGCCAGGTGGTCAGGCGAGAGCCTCAAGGGCAAAGGCCTTGAGCAGGTGGGAATCCTGATATCCTGATTTGTTCCTGTTTGGCTGAACCGTTCCTGAGAATGCCGGAGAGGCCACCAGGCAACAAAACCCAGCAAGGCCTTTTGTCGTGAGGGCATTAGGGAGCTGGAGGGATTTTGAGCAGCAGAGGGACATAGGTTGTGTTCGTGTTTGAGGACCAGCTCTCTGGTCCCTGTGTGGATTTCGAGGACCAGACTCAGAGAAGGGGCTGAGGGAGGTAGGGAAGGGAGGGGGCTTGGATCATTGCAGGAGCTGTGGGGATTCCAGAAATTTTGAGGGGACGGAGAAGTAGGGGACAAGCAAGGATCCCTAGCCTGGAACCAGTGCCCAAGTTCTGAGTCCTCCAGGAGCCACAGGCAGCCTTAAGCCCGGTCCCCATACACAGGCTGAAGTGGCAGTTCCAGCGGCTATCCCTGCGGCAGAGGCTGAGGCCGAGGTGACGCTGCGGGAGCTCCAGGAGGCCCTGGAGGAGGAGGTGCTCACCCGGCAGAGCCTGAGCCGGGAGATGGAGGCCATCCGCATGGCCAACCAGAACTTTGCCAGGTCGGCGTTGGGGCCGGGGCGCAGGGCCCATGGCAACCCTTGGCAGCCCCTCTCGTCCGACTCGGACTGACTCACCGTCCTTACCTCCCCACAGTCAACTACGCGAGGCAGAGGCTCGGAACCGGGACCTAGAGGCGCACGTACGGCAGTTGCAGGAGCGGATGGAGTTGCTGCAGGCAGAGGGAGCCACAGGCGAGTCCCTCATGTGTCCCCTTCCCCGGAGGGCCGGGAGGAGGTGGGCCGTCTGCTCTGCGGGGCACGTATAGACACCTGGAGGAGGGAAGGGACCCATGCTGGGGCACGCCGCGCCACCGCCCTCCTTCGCCCCTCCACGCGCCCTATGCCTCTTTCTTCTCCTTCCAGCTGTCACGGGGGTCCCCAGTCCCCGGGCCACGGATCCACCTTCCCATGTAAGACCCCTCTCTTTCCCCTGCCTCAGACCTGCTGCCCACTCTACAGATCCCTTCCCTGGCTCCTGGTCTCCCCGTCCAGATACAGGGCTCACCCTACGTCTTTGTGACTTTGGAGGGCAGAAGCCCTTCGTTCAGCCCCAGATCTCCCTCCGTTCAAGGCTCACCAGATTCCCTCCGGGATCTCCCTAGATAACCTCCCCAGCCTCGATTCCCCTCGCTGTCTCTCGCCCCACTGCTGAGGGCTGGGCTGGGCTCCGATCGGGTCACCTGTCCCTTCTCTCTCCAGCTAGATGGCCCCCCGGCCGTGGCTCTGGGCCAGTGCCCGCTGGTGGGGCCAGGCCCCATGCACCGCCGCCACCTGCTGCTCCCTGCCAGGGTACGTCCGGCTGCCCACGCCCCCCTCCGCCGCCGCGCCCCTCGCTCCACCCGCCCTGTGCCACCCGCTTAGCTGCGCATTTGCAGGGCTGGGCCCACGGCGGGAGGGCGGATCCGCGGGCAGCCAATCAACACAGGCCGCTAAGCAGCCAATGACGAGTTCAGACGAGATTAGAGGCGTGCGAGCGGACTAACAGCTGCCGGCTGTTGGGGCGGGGGTGGGGAGCAGGGAGGCGTGCGGGCCCACCTATGGGCGTAGGCGGGACGAGTCCAGGAGCCAATCAGAGGCCCATGCCGGGTGTTAACCTCGCCCTCTCCCCGCAGGTCCCTAGGCCTGGCCTATCGGAGGCGCTTTCCCTGCTCCTGTTCGCCGTTGCTCTGTCTCGTGCCGCCGCCCTGGGCTGCGCTGGGTTGGTGGTCCACGCCGGCGAACTCACCGCAGTCTGGCGCCGCCCGGGAGCCGCTCGCGCTCCCTGAACCCTAGAACTGTCTTCGACTCCGGGGTCCCGTTGAAAGACTGAGCGCCCGGGGCACGGCAAAGAAGCCGCGCCCACCGCCTGCCAGTTCACACCGCTCCGAGCTTGGGTCTCCGCCCAGCTCTAGTCCTGTGATCCGGGCCCGCCCCCTAGCGGCCGGGGAGGGAGGGGCCGGGTTCGCGGCCGGCGAACGGGTCTCGAGGGGGCCTTGTAGCCGGGAATGCTGCTGCTGCTGCTGCTGCTGCTGGTGGGGGATCGCAGACCACTTCTTTCGGCCAGGCTGAGGCCCTGACGTGGATGGGCAAACGGCAGGCCTGCGAAGGCAGCAAGCTGGGTCGTCGGTGTTCCACTTTCCACGCACCCCCACCTACCGTCGGTTCGCAAACTGCAAATCCTCCCTTGTGCATGACGCCCTGCTCTCTGGGGAGCGTCTGGCGCGACCTCTGCCCGCTTACTCGGGAAATTTGCTTTTGCCAAACCCGCTTATTCGGGGATCCCGCGCCCCCCTCCTCACGTGCGCAGCTCTCGGAGCCCGAGCCGGCTCTGACTGCTTCGGCAGTTTGGATATTTATTGACCTCGTTCTCCGACTCGCTGACAGGCTGCAGGACCCCGAACACCCCAATCCACGTTTTGGATGCACTGAGACCCTGATATTCCTCGGTATTTATTGTCTGTCCCCACCTAGGACCCCACCCCCGACCCTCGCGAATAAAAGGCCCTCCATCTGCCCAAAGTTCTGGACTCCGCAGTCCGCGGTTTGCGTAGTGGGCAGGAGGTTGCGCAGCGGGCCAATCCGAAGGCGAGTGGAGGCGGCCGAAGGTCTGGGAGGAGCTAGCGGGATGCGAAGCGGACGAATCAGGGTTGGGGGAGGAAAAGCTACGGGGCGGGGCCTTGGCGTCCGGCCAATAGGAGGGCGAATGGGCCACCCGGAGGCACCGCCCCGGCCCAGCTGTGGCCCAGCTGTGCCACCGAGCGTCGAGAAGAGGGGGGATGGGCTGGCAGCGCGCGGCCATCCTCCTTCCACTGCGCCTGCGCACGCCACGTGCATCCGCTCCGGGGACGCAAACTCGAGAAAAGTTGCTGCAAACTTTCTAGCCCATTCCCCGCCCCTCCTCCCGGCCAGACCCGCCCCCCCTGCGGAGCCGGGAATTCCGAGGGGCGGAGCGCAGGCCGAGATGGGGAATGTGGGGGCCTGCAGAGGACCCTGGAGACGGAGGCGTGCAGAAGCTCAGTCTCGGGGCGGAGGCTTCGCGCCCTTAGCCCTCCTGGACGGCCCGTTACCTTCTGCGTTGTCCCGATGGGGAAACTGAGGCCCTGAGCCAGAAGCACACGCTGGGGGGAGGCAGAAAGCGCGGCCAGAGGCGGAGGGAAAACAAAGGGAGCATCACAGACAGAGGGGAGGGGAACGGACACACACACGGGGACAGAGACCCGGGTCTCGCCTTCCCGGCGTGGGGCGCAGTCGGCCAGGGAGAAGATCGAGAACAGCGGGGAGTGGGGGCGAAAAGGGGGGACAGGCGGGGGAGGG
>NW_012101488.1:1674127-1681297 GCF_000951045.1 Mandrillus leucophaeus | reverse complement strand
GAGAAGCGCCGCCTGGCCACGCTCACCGGCCTCTCGCTCACGCAGGTCAGCAACTGGTTCAAGAACCGGCGACAGCGCGACCGGACCGGGGCCGGAGGCGGCGCACCCTGCAAGAGGTGAGGGGCCTCGGGCGGCGCAAGTCCCGCTCTCCTGGGGACATCCCGTCCACCAGCCCTCCTTCCCCCGTGCCTATTACTGGGGCCGGCGTGCCGAGGTCCTTGGACACCTCCCGCTCACAACCCCGGGCGCCCGCGGGGCGCGGGGACTAAGCGTGGACGGGACAGACACCCGCCCGGGTCCTCTCCCCGGCATCACTGCCCCGCGCGTCTCCTCTTCCAGCGGCTCCACTCCGAGCTCCTGTCCCAGTCCCATCGGTGTTGGGGAACCACACTGCGGGGCCACTAGAGGGGCTGCGGAAAGGGGATAGGGGCCTGTGGCCACCCCCAGCCCCCTTTCTTCACTGACCGTTACTCTTACCCACCCGCCCCCACACCCCCTCCGAGTCCCGACGGCGTGGTCCATCGTCTGCCTTTGTTGTGAAACGTGAACCTTCCCCAGCTCCGGTTTCCCTGTAACCCAAGCCCTTCCCCTCCCACCCTGAGCGCCGGCCTCTCCCTTCTCTGACGCCCCGCGGGGAGGGCACCGGGAACTGTGCTGGCGGCTGCTGCTCCCTCTCTCCAGGGCACTCGCCCTTTATACCCAACCAAGGAACTTTTAGGGCAACCTGGGAGCTCAGCCAGGCTGAGGCAGGGGGAGAGCAAGGGCCTCTTTCCTCCCCAGCGCTTCTCTGCAGTGGTGTCCATGCAGGACTTGCAAAAGGCCCTGGGGTTTGGGGTGGTCTCAGAGAGGCTTCATAACCCCTGGAATGACCCACCGAAACTAGGGCCGGGAAAGGTGGGGGAGCAGCCGGCTGGCTCTGTGGGAGGCCCCACAGGCTAAGGGACCCCAGCTGACAGCCATTTCTCCTGCCAGCGAGTCTGATGGGAATCCCACCACTGAGGACGAGTCCAGCCGAAGTCCTGAGAACCTGGAGAGAGGGGTGGCCCCAGTGTCCGCCGAGGCCGCTGCCCAGGGCTCCATATTCCTGGCAGGGACCAGCCCGCCGGCGCCGTGCCCGGCCTCCTCCTCCATCCTGGTGAACGGGAGCTTCCTGGCGGCTAGCAGCTCCCCAGCAGTGCTTCTTAACGGGGGCCCCGTCATCATCAACGGCCTCGCCCTGGGCGAGGCCTCCAGCCTGGGCCCGCTGCTGCTCACTGGGGGCGGGGGTGCCCCTCCACCGCAGCCCAGCCCTCAGGGGGCCAGCGAGGCCAAGACCTCCCTGGTCCTGGACCCTCAGACAGGGGAGGTACGGCTGGAGGAGGCTCAGCCGGAGGCCCCTGAGACCAAAGGGGCCCAAGTGGCTGTTCCAGGACTAGCCCCTGGAGAGGAGGTCCAGGGGCCCCTGGCCCAAGTGGTGCCTGGCCCCCCGCCGGCTGCCACCTTTCCTCTTCCCCCCGGGCCAGTGCCTGCTGTGGCTGCCCCACAAGTGGTACCACTCTCCCCACCCCCAGGGTACCCCGCGGGCCTGAGCCCCACCTCCCCGCTATTGAACCTACCCCAGGTAGTGCCCACCTCGCAGGTGGTGACCCTGCCCCAGGCTGTGGGGCCCCTGCAGCTGTTGGCAGCCGGGCCAGGCAGCCCTGTGAAGGTGGCAGCTGCAGCAGGCCCTGCCAACGTGCACCTCATCAACTCCGGGGTGGGTGTGACTGCCCTGCAGCTGCCTTCGGCCACTGCCCCAGGTACCCCCATCTCCCTCTCTCAGGCCTGGGTGAGAGCCAGGGGGAGGGGGTGCAGTCATCTCAGAGGGAGGAGCTGTCAGTGGGCTCCTGGGGGGCATCTCATCCCTGGCAAGTCTCAGTGCCCCGAGGACAAGGCCCACTGGAAGGCTCCTTCTGCCCGCCCTCCAGCCGCACAGTCTCTACCTCTGCTTGGCTTGGCGGGCTCTCCTGGCTCTCACCTGCGCTCGGTCCCTTTCTCCCCACAGGAAACTTCCTCCTGGCCAACCCTGTGTCTGGCAGCCCCATCGTGACGGGTGTGGCCGTGCAGCAGGGCAAGATCATCCTCACCGCCACCTTTCCCACCAGCATGCTCGTCTCCCAGGTCCTGCCACCAGCTCCTGGCCTGGCCCTGCCCCTGAAGCCAGAGACAGCCATCTCCGTGCCCGAGGGAGGCCTCCCGGTGGCCCCCAGCCCTGCTCTCCCAGAGGCTCACGCCCTAGGCACCCTCTCTGCACAGCAGCCACCCCCCGCCGCTGCCACCACCTCCGGCACCAGCCTGCCCTTCTCCCCTGACTCCCCTGGCCTCCTTCCCAACTTCCCAGCGCCCCCACCGGAGGGGCTGATGCTGTCACCCGCGGCTGTGCCTGTCTGGCCAGCAGGGCTGGAACTAAGCACAGGAACAGAGGGGCTGCTGGAAGCAGAAAAGGGGCTGGGGACACAGGCCCCCCACACCGTGCTGAGGCTGCCGGACCCCGACCCCGAGGGGCTGCTCCTGGGGGCCACTGCAGGGGGTGAAGTTGACGAGGGGTTAGAGGCTGAGGCCAAGGTTCTGACCCAGCTCCAGTCGGTGCCTGTGGAGGAGCCCTTGGAACTGTGACCCAGTGCGGCCCTGTGGCCTCTCCCAACAATGGTGCTGAAGATGCAGGGACAGGAGTGGGAGGAGGGGGCCCCAGAAACACGGTTGCTGAAGACCCCAGCCACCACATCCTTCTGCCTGGGTGGCCTCTCCAAGCCCTGGTGGTGCTCGGGGTCGCGTCCCTGGCTGCCTCCTGTCCAGGTCTCCCTCCCCCTGTGGATGGGAAGCTTCTCTGTTACAGCCTTCCCCATGCTGTGTCCTACCATATACATGGGGGACCCAGGGTCCTGACTCAGGGGCCCTGCCCCCTCCACTTGGTACTAGCTGTGAGTGGAACACCCTGCCCCAGGGCCGGACTTCCAGCCCCCAGAGCCCTCTCCAGTCACTCCCTGAAACACTATTAATAGCTCTGCTGATAGCTGGTGTTGTCACAACTGTCTGGAATCCAAAAGTGGAGGACAGGCAGCCCCGTGCCCCCAAGACTGGAGACCCTCCCCAGCGTGGCATTTCCTGCCGGGGGCGGGAGGGGGCAGCTGTGGGGAGGCGGGGGTCTTCCCCCACCAGCTCTCCTGGACTCAAGCCCTTGTCCTCATATCCGGCCCAGACCAAAGATTCCCTCATCCCTGGGGGCAGCCCTGCCACTGTGTCTCCTTTGTATCCTAAATCTTTATTTTTCTAGGACATGTTATGCCTCCATTTTCAATTAAAATAAAGTTACCGGACTACACCACCACCAGGGGTGTGGGGTGCCTTCCAGGGGCGGTCCAAAGGAGCTCTGAACACACCCGGCCTTCCCACTGCTGCCTCCCGAGGGGGAAGAGGGGTTTGCGTTCAGATGCACGGGGTGGCTGGGGAGGGGGTGGCAATCAGGCCTCTTGCAAGCCACAGGCCTCCAGATGAGGGTGGAAGGAGCACCCCCGTGGGGCAGCAGGGGGACGCGGGAGGGCCTGCCCTTGTCTGTCTTGCTGGTAACAAAGGTTCCACTTGCTTTATTTTATTTAAAACAATAAATAGTCTAAAAATAGAACAGGAGAGGGAGGAGTAGGGTGAGGTGAGCATGAACAGGGTTGCAACTGTGTGGCTCGGGTGGGGACGGGAAGGGGAGAGGGGTGGGTAAACTTCACCTTCCAACACCCCGCATTTCATTTTGGGTTTCCTTCCTAAGCCTGGGGGAGAATCGAGGCAGCTGCGGGCGACTGGTGCTCCAGGCAAACGTGCTCAGCAGTTGGGGCCAATCAGTGCCCCCCTCTGCAGTCCCATGGTACCTGCATTCTCAGGGGCTGGAGGCCCAGAAGGGACAAGTTCATTGATGGGCCTGGCTTCCAGCAAGAGCTGTGGTTGCCATGAGGGGTGAGGGGAGCGAGGTGAGGGGCCGCCCTTTCTCACTGGATGTGCGGGGGCAGCGGCAAGGCCTTCTCGGCCAGCAGCTGGTAGAAGGGCTTGGGCGTCTCCCGGTCCTCAGCCTCGCTGCTGGAGCCATCCTGCTTCACGATGCGGTTGTGCTGGCGGCTGAACCTGCGAGCCTTGGTGCTGGGGAGACGGCGGCAGGACGGCCCAGCTTCCTCACTCGCCTCCCGGGCATCCCTGTCCCACCCCCAATCCTGTGGTCCCCACAGCGGCCTGGGCCACCGTTTTAGCCTCTACTGGGCGAGCCTTGGGGCCACCAAGTCCTGGTCTGTAAAATGGGACTCAGCCAAGGGCTCTGGGATGTGTTCAAAGTCAGGAGCCAGGGCAGGTGGCAGCTCCTTGAAAGTGGAGGGGACAGGGTTTGGGGGAGTCGAGGTGGCCAAGTGACAGAAAAATCAGACCACACCCCAAGAAACTCATGTGGCAGAGACGCAAAGGAATTGAGGCTGGGGGTCCTTGTCCGGGCTCAGCTGTTCCCCAGCTTAATTGTGGTATGCACCCCTACACCTGTGTCACTCCCAAGGGTTTCATAAGAAGGGGCAACACGCAAATTCCTCGGCCCAGTCTCCCATGCCATGACACCCAAGGCTTCAGAGACAGAGCAGGTTCCGGGGCAGGGAGGCCCTTCCAGCCCCCACCCACAGCTCGGGGCCGGGGCCTCTCACCAGTATGGCCTCCGCTCCTGCTGGGTCATCACCCGCCACAGCTGGGCCAGCTCCTTGGTGGCAGCGGTAGAAGCGGTTCCAGGACAGGATCTGGGACAGGAAGAAGGAGGAGGTAAGGAGAGGCCTGCAGGACACCCTGACTGAGAACTCAGACCCTTCCTAGACTTGTGGGTCTACAAGGCCTCCAAGACCACCCTTTGGAGCTGAGGATGCAGACGGAGCTGGACTCAGTGGCTGTTCACAAGGGGGCATCCGGCATCCCAGGAGCGTGTAGGGGACCTGTGGCCACCGCTCCTGGCCCCCACATCTGGATCTTCCTGTAAAGGAACGAGCTCTTCTCCTCTGTGGCTTGGGGGGGCCTCCCCATCCCCTGGCTCCAGGCCTGACAGTGACTGGTTCCGGATTGGCACGAGATCTACCAAAGTCAGTCCCAAGGACTTTGCTTAAAACCTCAGAGACCTCTGCTCCCCCCGGGGTCGCTTGGGTGGGGGACAGGACCCGAGCCTGCGCCTCCTGGGGTGACCCCGCCTGCCAGAAAATGAAGCCAGCACAGAAGACAGCGGAACTGAGCGAAAAGGACAAAGATTCCAGACAGCCTGTGTGAGCCCTGAAACCAACTACATCTCAAGGCAGTCTATACCTGCCCTTGTTTTCTAGGTTATATAAGTCAATTCATTTCCTTTTCTTGCTGGGCCTGAGGCTCACACGTGTAATCCCAGCAATTTGAGAGGCCAAGGCAGGTAGATCACTTGCAGGTTTTGAACTCCTGGCCTCAGATGATCCGCCCACCTCAGCCTCCGAGAGTGCTGGGATTACAGGCATGAGCCACTGTGCCTGGCCTATTTTTTTTTTTGAACAAAGTCTCGCTACCAGGAACGCAGGTGAGGCGTTCGAGACCAGCCTGGCCAACATGGTGAAACCCTGTCTCTACTAAAAATACAAACATTAACCAGGAGTGGTGGCACGCCTGTAATCCCAGCTACTCAGGAGGCTGAGGCAGGAGAATCTAGGAGGCAGAGGTTGCAGTGATTTGAGCCCCGGAGGCAGACATTACAGTGAGCCGTGATTGTGCCACTGCACTACAGCCTGGGCGACAGAGTGAGATTCCATCCCCTCCCCCCCCCCCAAAAAAAGTCATTTTTTCTGAAGGCTAAAGTCTGAATTGGATTTCAGCGCTGACAATGGATGGACCCTGTCCAATACAATGGGGCCGGGTTCAATTCTGGGGAAGAACTGTGGTCCAGGAAGAGTTTGTGGGGTCTGGGATGGGGAGAAAGTGTCAGACAGCTGTGAGGAGCGGCATGGCCAGGCTATGGGCAAAGAACGAAGCCAGGGCCTTCCCCAGGGCCAAAGACGGACCCCCTACCCACCGGATGTACTGCTTCCGGTTCATCCTGCAGAACATGATGAAGCCATTGACACACTTCTTCTTCATCTGGGGTGGGCAGGGGCCTTTCTTCTTCTCCTTGGGCTTCACAGGGGCTCTGGCTGCTTGGCCCTTCCTGGCCTTTGTCTCGGCTGCTGGCAGGGGTGAGGTCGGCCGGGTGGGGGTCCATGTGGTGTCTTCGTCCTCTTCGCTGGAGCCCGGCATGCCCGCAGGGTTGGCCTGCATATCCTGGGGGAGGGAGAGGGTGGTGAGAGAGGAAGGAGGCCCAGCTGGCCCTGGCGTGTGGCCGTGTCTCTCACCTCTCGCTGCTTCCACAGGGGCTCTGAGTCGCTGTCCTCCGAGCTGGAGCTAGAGCTGGAGCTGGAGCTGGAGCTGGAGCTAGAGTTGGATGGCACCTTGCTATTCCCGCTCAGTGAGAGGTAGCAGTGGTCCAGCGAGACTGAGGACCGGTGCAGGCTGTGGGACTCAGGAGGGTCTTTGGGGACCTGGGAGGCTGTGTCCTGGGGCATGACGAGGGAGAAAGATGGGAGGGGAGACAAGTGGTGCCCCTTCATCCCCCCAATACTGCTTTTCTAGGACGTAACATGAGCATTAGCAGCAGCTCAGATTGGCAGGGTGTGATGGCTCATGCCTGTAACCCCAACACTCTGGGAGGCTGAGGCAGGAGGACGGCGGGGCCAGGAGTTACAGACCAGCCTGGGCAACATAGAAAGACCTCGTTCTACAAAAAATAAGAAAAAAAAAAGGCCAGGCACAGAGGCTCATGCCTGTAATCCCCACACTTTTGGAGGCTGAGGCGGGCGAATCACCTAAGGTCAGGAATGCAAAACCAGCCTGGCTAACAGGGTGAAACTCTGTCTAAAAATACTAAAAAATTCGCCAGGTGTGGTGGTGGACGCCTGTAGTCCCAGCTACTCTGGAGGCTGAGGCACGAGAATCGCTTAAATCCAGGAGGCGGAGGCTGCCGTGAACTGAGATCGCACTACTGCCCTCCAGCCTGGGCAACACAGTAAGACTGTCTCAAAAAAAAAAAAGAAATTAAATTAAGTTAAATTTTAAAATAAGTTAAAAAAAAAAAAAAAAAACAGCTGGGCATGG
>NW_012101488.1:1671099-1673307 GCF_000951045.1 Mandrillus leucophaeus | reverse complement strand
GATTACAGGCTTGAGCCACCGCGCCTGGCCTTTTTTTCTTTTTTTTTAGACTAGGTTTCGCTCTTGTTACCCAGGTTGCAGTGCAATGGTGCCATCTCGGCTCACTGCAACCTCCGCCTCCCAGGTTCAAGCGATTCCCCTGCCTCAGCCTCCTGAGTAGCTGGGATTACAGGCATGTACCACCACACCCGGCTAATTTTGTATTTTTAGTAGAGATGGTATTTCACCATGATGGCCAGACTTGTCTCCAACTCCTGACCTCAGGTGATATGCCCTCCTCGGCCTCCCAAAATGCTGGGATTATAGGCGTGAGCCACCGTACCCGGACAATTTTTGTATTTTTTTTTGGAGACTGAGTCTCACTCTGTCGCCCAGGCTGGAGTGCAGTGGCTGGATCTCGGCTCACTGAAAGCTCCGCCTCCTGGGTTCATGCCATTCTCCTGCCTCAGCCTCCCAAGTAGCTGGGACTACAGGCGCCCGCTGCCTCGCCCGGCTAGTTTTTTGTATTTTTTTAGTACAGACGGGGTTTCCCCGTGTTATGGTCTCGATCTCCTGACCTCGTGATCTGCCCATCTTGGCCTCCCAAAGCGCTGGGGTTACAGGCTTGAGCCACCGCGCCCGGCCAAGTTTTGTATTTTTAGTAGAGATGGGGTTTCCCCATGTTGACCAGGCTGGTCTCGAACTCCTGACCTCAGGTGATCCACCCGCCTCAACCTCTCAAAGTGCTGGGATTACAGGTGTGAACCACTATGCCCAGCCTAGTCTTTTGATTTCAGTTTCCTCATCTGTAAAATGGGGCCACAGGAGACCTGCTTCGTATAGTAGTTGTAAAATGATGTGGGAAGCTGGGTGCGGTGGCTCACACCTCTAATCCCAGCACTCTGGGAGGCCGAGGTGGGCAGATCACTTGAAGTCAGGAGTTGGAGACCAGCCTGGCCAACATGGTGAAACCCCATCTCTACTAAAAATACAAAAATTAGCTGGGTGTGGCGGCAAGCGCCTGTAATCCCAGCTACTCAGGAAGCTGAGGCAGAACCGTTTGAATCCGGGAAGTGGAGGTTGCAGTGAGCCGAGATCACGCCACTGCACCCCAGCCTGGGCAACAACAGGGAATCTCAGTCTCAAAATAAATAAATAAATAAATAAATAAAATTAAATAGTTGTTTTTTTTTTTCTACGGGCACCTGGCAGCTTTTATCCTTTTTATCCAATTCATTCCACGTGCCCAGCACAGAGCCAGCACCTGGTGGCCACTGGCAGGTGCACAAAGGGTGGGGGGCTTTTAAGGATGAGGAGAAGCATGAGTGGAAGGAGAGATGGGTAGATGGCGGCTGAAGAAAGGGTGAGGGAGCAGATGAGTGAATGAAGCCGTGAGTGACGTGTGTGGAAAGACGGACGGATGTATCTGTGGACAGAGGGGCAGAGGATGTCTACCTTCTCCAGTGCAGCCTCCTGCGTGTCGGCTGAAGGTGAAGACTGCAGATCTAAGCACACTTCTTCAAAGAAAGCTGCCAGGGAGGGAGAGCAGAGGGGCTGCCAGAGCAGAAATGCTTCTCCCACACCGCCAAGCTTCGGCCACGCTGTCCCTGCTAGCTGGAGTCCCCGTCTCTGGCGTTTTCCTTCAGGATCTCCCACCCTCTTTCCAAATCCCACTCACAGCCCACTCCCCTGGGTCACTTCCAACACACAAAGTGAGCCCAAGTCCTGCTATGGGCTTCTAAAGCCACACACGCACCACACCAGCCTGTGGCTGCTCCCCCACTAGGCTGTGGGCTCCTTGAGGCAGGGCCAGGGCAAGATTTACCCTGGGCACCCAGGACGGCCCCATGCAGGCCTGGTCGCCGTATGTTTCCCAAATGAACTAAGCATCAGGGCCAGGCCTGGGCCTCACCTTGGGTCAGGTACTCTGTGCCATCCTCCAAGATCTCGTCTGGCAGCAGTTTCCCTGGGGAGCTGAAAAGGCTAGGGCTGAGCCCGAGGATCTCACTTGGGTGGCCTGTTCCACTCCAGACATCGATCTGGGGAGGCCCCAGGGACAGTGGGCTCCCTGGAAAGGAAACAGCAGACTCAGGGGTGTGGCCAGAGATCACCCTCTGCCCTAGCACAGCAGCTGGCGTTGAGGAGATAGTGCCTGATGCTTCGGAAAGCGAATCTCAGTTTCTCATTTTGAATTTTTTTTTTTTTTTTTTTGAGACGGAGTCTTGCTCT
>NW_012101488.1:1667336-1670564 GCF_000951045.1 Mandrillus leucophaeus | reverse complement strand
GTAGTGGCATGTGCCTGTAGTCCCAGTTACTCAGGAGGCTGAGGCGGGAGAATTGCCTGAACCTGGGAGCAGAGGTTGCAGTGAGCCGAGATCGTGCCACTGCACTCCAGCCTGGGTGACAGACTGAGACCCTTTCTCAACATTAAAAAAAAAAAGAAGAAGAAGAAGAAATGAAGCGAAGTGACGTTTGGCATTATGTCAGGGATGGCCAAAAAAAAAGAAAAATCAATATCATAATGTACAAAATCCCATAGGCTGATTATAACTACCTGCAGCTCTACAATAAGAAAGATTCTGAGGTCAGGTGTGGTGGCTCATGCCTGTAATCCCAGCGCTTTGGGAGGCTGAGGCAGGTGGATCACTTGAGGTCAGGAGTTCAAGATCAGCCTGGACAACATAGTGAAATCCTATCTCTACTAAAAATATAAAAATTTGCTGGGTGTGGTGGTGCACACCTGTAATGCCGGCTACTCAGAGGCTGACGCAGAATCACTTGAACCTGGGAGGTAGAGGTTGCAGTGAGCCGAGATAGCGCCATTGCATTCCAGCCTGGGTGACAAGAGCAAAACTCTGTCTCAAAAAAAAAAAAAAAAAAATGGATTCTGAGGTCGAGAGCAGTGGCATGTAGCTGTAATCCCAGCTCTCTGAGAAGCTGAGGCAGGACAATCCCTCGAGTCCAGGAACTGGAGGCCTCAGTGAGCTGTGATTGTGCCACTGCACTCCAGCCTCAGGGTGAGAACTTGTCTCAAAAGAAAAAACAAAACAAAAACACAAAAAGAGGTCGGAGGGGTGGCTCACACCTGTAATCCCAGCACTTTGGGAGGCTGAGGCGGGTGGATCACCTTGGGTCAGGAGTATGAGACCAGCCTGGCCAACATGGTGAAACCCCATCTCTACTAAAAATACAGAAATTAGCCAGGCATGGTGGTGGGCACCTGTAATCCCTGCTACTTGGGAGGCTGAGGCAGGAGACAGAGGTTGAAGTGAGCTGAGATTGCACCACTGCACTCCAGCCTGGACGACAGAGTGAAACCCTATCTCAAAAAATAAAACAAACAAACCAAAAAGACCCAGAACGATTCTGAGGCAGTGTCTGGGCTCAAGGAAAGAGTGGTGATTGATTAGCAATGTCTGCCATGGCAGCGGTGGTGGACAGATGGCAGGTACACTGCATGTTTGCCTTCCCTGTGCTTAGGGGATCTCTATTCCCTTTCCTGCCTACCCTCTTCCATAGAAATCCTCAGACTGGAAGTATGGGAAGGCCCACACCAGCCTACAAGGAGGAAAGACAGAGTTGCAGTCACCTTGGGGGCTGTTCTCTGGGGTCCAGGCAGGAAGCCAAGGGTCAGCATCTAGGGACCCTTTGTCCACATCCTCGCTGGAATCATAGAACACCAGCTTCTGCCTGCAAGAGATGGAGTTTCAGAGTCAGACACACAGGCCCCGGGCTGGAAACTGCTATAGGGCCCTTTGGCGCTCTGCACTGGCCCCTGGGGGAGTGCTGGGGGCATAAAGCTCAGTCAGTTGAGACTCCCATCCTCAGAGAGCTTACAGTCTCATGAGGAGAGCCCAGCCCGTAAGCAGGCGCTGCAGACGACAGGGCAGTGCTGTGACCGAGGGCACTGGAGGATGAGCCAGTGGAGGGCAGTGGGCTCAGCCTGAGGGATGGGTGGTTTTCCAGGGGCACAGGGAAGCAGGCTATCCAGGAAGAAGTACTGGAATGTGAGAAGCTCAGAGGGGCTGGCGCAGGGCTCCTGGGGAATGGTGAATGTGTGGCGGTGTGAAGTGTGAGTCATGGGTTAAGGGCAGGAGAGAGGGCTGACGAGGTGAGTTGGGGGCCACTAAAAGTCTCACAGGCCAGGTAAAATATCGGGGCCGGGCGCAGTGGCCCATACCTGTAATCCCAGCACTTTGGGAGGCTGAGGTGGGAGGATTGTTTGAGCCCAGGAGTTCAAGACCAGCCTAGGCAACATAAGGGGACCTTATTTCTACAAAAAATAAACATAAACAAAATTAGCTGGGTGTGGTGGTGTGTGCCTGTGGTCCCAGCTACTCAGGAAGCTGAGGCAGGAGGATGGCTTGAGCCCTGAAGGTTGAGGCTGCAGTGACCTATGATTGCGCTACTGGTCTCCAGCCTGAGCGACAGAGTGAGACCCTGTCTTTAAAAAAAAAAAAAGATATTGGACTCTATGCTGCAGGCACTGAGGAAAGGCTTTAAGCCACAACCTCCATGGTCAAGGTCTCTGTGTTGGAAAAGCCATGTGGTCCATGAGGATGAGATGGAGGGGAGATAGAGGAGGCAGAGAGACTGGTGAGGAAGCTGTGACCATGTCCAGGAAATGGGAAGTCAGGCTTTCCTGCGAGCTCACAGTGGCAGGCACAAAGCTGGGCCCCCACTGGTGCTCAAGGGGCACCCGCAGAGGACACGCTTTGGCCTCTCTTCCCACTACCCGTCACCCACGCCAGACCAAACGCCTCAGCGCCGCAGTCAGTGCCCTGGGGACTCTCTTACCTGGGATAGGGCTGGGTCTTGTTGAGAAAATGGATCCTCGCCACATCTTCCTGGGCCAGGAGCGCAGGGAAAGGCACGTCATCCTGGACACTGCCCTGGCACCAGCAGCCTAAGGGGCAGATCAGGGTGAGCATGCCTGGGGACTGGGCCAAATTCCAGGAAGCCCAGACGCAGGGGACAAAGGGGTGCCAGCTTCTGCCACACACCCTCTCACTCCCCAATCCTAGTCCAAACCTCAGGATGCAGGGCATCGCATCGGTGTGAGGCTGAGGGGTGCCCCAAATCACCCCTGGGTTTTTTGAATCCCACATCCCTATCAGAAGCTGTAATGGGGGCCGGGCACAGTGGCTCACGCCTGTAACCCCTGCACTTTGGGAGGCCGAGGCGGGTGGATCACGAAGTCAGGCGTTCAAGACCAGCCTGGCCAAGATGGTGAAACCCCGTCTCTACTAAAAATACAAAAATTAAGGCTGGGTGCAGTGGCTCACGCCTGTAATCCCAGCACTTTGGGAGGCCAAGGCAGGCAGATCACGAAGTCAGGAGTTTAAGACCATCCTGGCTAACACGGTGAAACCCCATCTGTACTAAAAAAAACAAAAAAATTAGCTGGCCATGGTGGCATGCGCCTGCAGTCCCAGCTACTCAAGAGTCTAAGGCAGGAGAATCACTTGAACCCAGGATAAGGAGGTTGCAGTGAGCTGAGATTGTGCCACTGT
>NW_012101488.1:1660699-1667061 GCF_000951045.1 Mandrillus leucophaeus | reverse complement strand
AAAAAAAAAAAAAAAGAAAGAAAAAATAAAAGGCTGAATGAACAAATAGAGGAACGAGATGACTTGAGGCCTCAAAGCCTCGAGCTCCGAACTCCCTCCCTCTCGCCTAGCTCTCTGCTTGAACACATCACCACACCTTTTCCAAACCAGCGCAGTGACTGGGGTACAGGAGAGCCCAGTGAGGCCTGAGGTGGAGGCCCTGCCCTCCTCCCCGGTTCTGTGATGGGAAACCCACACAAGACGATGCTGATCTCGTCCCACCCTTACAGCCACGACACAGCCTGCGATGAAGACCACCAGAGCAAGGCCACAAGCTTGAGAAGTGAGACGCGGTGTTTCCTATTCACTGCTGCAGCCCTCACTACTGGTACTGTGTCTGGTACACAGCAGGTGCCCCCAAAGTGGCATCTCAATGAAAGAGTAAGTTCAGAGTGAGGAAAGAGACCCACTCGAGATGCCACAGTGGATGGTGTCCTCGGCCAGATCCAGCAGCGTCAGCTGGGACTGTCCTCCTTTTCTATCAGCTGGAGGCGAGGATGATGCAGGCCTCGGGTGACCACAGGAGTCAGGGCACCTTGGAGGGGTGGTGGTCCCCGCTGTGCTGCTTCCTTTCTGGTCTGGGGATGGGGTCACCAGCTTCTCAGGCTCGCTCAGGGCCAGGGAGCGGCGAGGCTTCGGGGTCCGAGTCTGGCTTTCTGGGGGAGCAGAGGTTCAGGTGTTAGAGGGGCCTGGGGGTCACCTGCCTGTCACCAGAATAGGGTTCAGGTGGGAAATGTCCGTGTCTGTGTCAAAGCTATGCCTGGCCCGGTATGGGTATGCCCAGATCCTCAATCACAGGCCGCTTTGTTCAACCCCTGTCCACATGTGAGAATCATCTTGTGATCTTTAAAAAACACCAGGCAGGGTGGGTGCGGTGGCTCACGCCTGTAATCCCAGCACTTTGGGAGGCCGAGACAGGCAAATCACAAGGTCAGGAGATTGATACCATCCTGGCTAACGTGGTGAAACCCCGCCTCTACTAAAACAGAAAAAATTAGCTGGGTGTGGTAGTGGGCACCTGTGGTCCCAGCTACTGGGGAGGTTGAGGCAGGAGAATGGTGTGAACCCGGGAGGCAGAGCTTGCAGTGAGCCGAGATCGCGCCACTGCACTCCAGCCTGGGCGACAGAGCGAGACTCTGTCTCAAAAAAAAAAAAAAAAAACACTGACCAGGAGCAGTAGCTCACGCCTGTAATCCCAGCGCTTCGGGAGGCCAAGGCAGGCAGATTACTTGAGGTCAGGAGCTCAGGACCAGCCTGGCCAACATGGTGAAACCCTGTCTCTACTAAAAATACAAAAATTAGCTGAGCATGGCAGCAGGTGCCTGTAATCCCAGCTACTTGGGAGGCTGAGGCAGGAGAATAGCTTCAACTTGGGAGGCAGAGGGGGCAGTGAGCCAAGATGCGCCACTGCACTCCAGCCTGGTGGACAGAGCGAGACTCTGTCTCAAAAAAAAAAAGAAAAAAATACTGATTCCCAGGTTCTGCCATAGACCAGTGAACCCCAAATTTCTGGGTGTGAAGCCTCAGTGTTAATGCAAGGAGGAGTTGGGAGTTGAACCCAGGCATAGGGTGCCGAGAAGGCCCCCAGAGTAAGGACATCCCTGGAGAAGGAGCCCTGCTCCCGGATGACCTGGGCTTCTGGTTCCGCCTCCAGTGACAGCTTGTACCTGATGCCTGGGTCAGCTTCTTCTTCCGAGGCCTCTGGCACGCCCCCTGGAGACGGGACTTCTGAGAGCTTGGGGAGCTGGAGGGGGTAGAGTGTCTCCTCCGCCTAGCTGGGCCCCAGGCTGGATTCTGACTCAGCCCTGCAGGGATGGAGAGGGAAACAGGTCAGATCCCGCACTCTATCTGCACCCAGCGGCAGTTCCTGTCTTCTAGACAATTCTCCTCAGTCCCGGGTCAGGGTGGGACCCCAGGCTGACTTTACAGTGTGAAAACTGAGGGCTTATCCAAGGCCGCTCAGTCAGGACTGTGAAAGTAGAGGGTGAGAACTCAGGTTTCTTCAGGGCTGTTTTGGGCCTTGGCCCAGGGGGAGAACGGAATCAACACTTCCCCAGACTGGGCACCTTGAAGATGCTTCGCTTCACCCTCTCCCCGCCCACACCAGCTTCTCCTCCAGCCTTCCTCAACACAGTGAGTGTCCCTACCCAACTCCCCCACTGGGGCCTTTCCCTCTGGCCTCTTGATTCTTCCTCGTTAACATCTCCTAGGTTTACTCACTTCTATCCACATTCTCAGCTACAGAGCTCGCTTGGGCCTAATTGTCCCCTGTCTAGATCACTCCGAACAGTGTCTTTCCTCATCTCCCTGACTCCAGTCTCTCACTTCATGACCAGTCCTCTACACTACATGTTAGGGACAAAAATTAGCTGGGTGTGGTGGCGGGTGCCTGTAATCCCAGTTACTCGGGAGGCCGAGGCAGGAGAATCGCTTGAACCCAGGCGGTGGAGCTTGCAGTGAGCCGAAATTACGCCACTTCACTCCAGCCTGGGCAAAAGAGCGAGACTCCGCCTAAAAAAAAAAAAAGAATAAAAAGAAACTATCTGAGTAAGAGTTTGCAGGCATGAGAAGACACGTGCGGGGTGTCTGGGGATGGCAAGTCACTGGGTGTGATTGGAGGTCTGCATGGCATGGAGATGATGTGTGTGGGCTCTGAGCCAGGTCCTGACTCAGGTTCATCTCTGTGACCTTAACCTCTCTGTGCTTCAGTTTCATCACCTGCAAAACGGGGCCACACTAGCTTCTCCCTTCTGTATTTGTCCTGAGGATTAAATGTGAGTTAATACATAGAAATAAGTCAGACTTGGTGACCCACTCCTATAATCCCAGCACTTTGGGAGGCCAAGGCGGGAGGATCGCTTGAACCCAGGAGTTTAAGACCAGCTTGGACAACATAGTGAGACTCTGTCTCTACAAAAAAAAAACAAACAAAAATATTAGCCAGAGACAGGCACGATGGCTCACATCTGTCATCTCAGCACTTTAGGAGGCTGAGATGGGTAGATCACTTGAGGTGAGACCAGCCTGGCAACCACGGCAAACTCCTGTCTCTACTAAAAATATAAAAATTAGCTGGGTGTGGTGGCATGCACCTCTCGTCCCAGTTACAGCTAGAGAGAGACTCCATCTCAAAAAAAAAAAAAAATTATCTGGATGTTGGTGGCACGTGCCTATAGTACAACCTACTTAGAAGTCTGAGGCAGGAGGATTGCTTGACCCCTGGAGTTTGAGTCCTGGGAGTTTGAGGTTACAGTGAGCCATGATCATGCCACTGCATTCTAGCCTGGGTGACAGAGTGAGACCCTGTCTCAGAAAAAAAAAAAAAAAAAAGAGGCCAGGAGCGGTGGCTCACAGCTGTAATCCAAGCACTTTGAGAGGCCGAGGTGGGTGGATCACCAGAGGTCAGCAGTTCGAGACCAGCCTGGCCAGTATGGCAAAACACCGTCTCTACTAAAAATACAAAAAAATTAGCCGGACATGGTGGTGGGTGCCTGTAATCCCAGCTACTTAGGAGGCTGAGGCAGGAGAATCGCTTGAATCGGGGAGACAGAGGTTGCGCTGAGCCGAGATCGTGCCACTGCACTCCAGCCTGGGCAACAAGAGTTAAACTCTGCCTCAAAAAAATGAAAAAAACATACCACAGCACCAGGAATACATCAGTCCCCTAAGGCTAGATGTGCTGGGTGCTGTCACTGTTACTGTAGTGTAAAATATACTTGTAGAGGCCTGGGAGGCAGAGGTTGCAGTGAGCCGAGATTGTGCCACTGCACTCCAGCCTGGGCGACAGAGAGAGAGACTTCGTCTCAAAAAAATAAATAAATAAAAATGAATAAATAAGCCTGGCCAACATGGCGAAACCCCATCTCTACTAAAAATACAAAAATTAGCCGGGTGTGGTGACGCATGCCTGTGGTCCCAGCTACTTGGAAGGCCGAGTCAAGAGAATCGCTTGAACCCAGGAGGCAGTGAGCCGATATCGCGCCATTGCACTCCAGCCTAGGTAACAGAATGATATTCCATCTCAAAAAAAAAAAACACACACACACACACACACACACATATACACACACAAATGAAACAACAAAAAAACAAAAAAACCCACAAATAAATAAATAAAATATGCTGGCAGAATGCTAGAAGATGAGGCTGGGGAGGTTTGGCAGGGACTAGGAAGGCAGGGATGAGATCCCAAAGGGCTTCCAGCATCAGGCTATGGAGGGAAGTGAAGAAGATGAAAATTACTGAGGGATTTATGCCAGGGGGGAAGGTCATGATCAGATTTGTTTATTTTATTTATGTATTATTATTATTATCATTATTATTTTGAGACAGAGTCTTGCTGTGTCGCCCAGGCTAGGGTGCAGTGGTGTGATCTCAGCTCACAGCAACCTCCGCCTCCCAGGTTCAAGTGATTCTCCTGCCTCAACCTCCGGAGTAGCTGGTATTACAGGTGCCCGCCACCATGCCCCACTAATTTTTATATTTTTAGTAGACACGGGGTTTCGCCATGTTGGCCAGGTTGGTCTCGAACTCTTGACCTTAAGCGATCCGCCTGCCTCGGCCTCCCAAAATGCTGGGATTACAGGCGTGAGCCACTGTACCTGGCCTGTTTCTTCTGCCTGGCTGGGCTTCCCTGAATCTCCTACTGTCCTGAAGGCCCAGCTCCAAGGCCCCTCTTCTCTGAGTTCCCATGGCATCTTGCATATCTTTCTGACTTTGTCTCCTATACCAGGCCTTGATACAAGGGTCACTCAGTATACCTGATGGCTGGAACAACACTTGGCACATCGCAGGCACCAGGAAACACTGGCTGAACTACTTACCCACAAGTCCACCTTCCCCAGTGGTGGTGTGGCATTTGAACAAGGCCTTGGCGGCATCGATGTTTCTCTGGAGGTACTGAATGTACTGCAGGACATGCATCAGAATCTCCTTCTGCCTCAAAAGAAAGACACGGTTGGCCAGGCTCACGCCTGTAATCTCAGCACTCTGGGAGGCCGAGGAGGGCAGATCAACTGAGGTTGGGAGTTTGTGACCAGCCGGACCAACATGGAGAAACCCCATCTCTACTAAAAATACAAAAATAAGCCAGGCATGGTGGTGCACGCTGGTAGTCCCAGCTACTCAGGAGGCTGAAGCAGGAGAATTGCTTGAACCTGAGAGGTGGAGGTTGTAGTGAGCTGAGATCTTGCCATGGCACTCCAGCCTGGGCAATAGAGCAAGACTGTCTCAAGAAAAGGCTGCAGAGATGGAGCAGCAGAGTGAGAATCTCCTGGTGCAGTTTTTGGCACACACTCCCTGGCGTCTCGCCTGGCTCCTCGCTCATGCTGTATTATTCTCTATCTGCAAAGCCCTCGTCTTCTCCCCATGAACTCCCTCACCAGCTTCTCCCGCTCTGAGCCTCTGCACAGTGGTCTCCTCTTCCAGAAGTGCCACCTCTCTGCCCCCTCACCCAGGCTGGGTCAGCTGTTCCCTCCTGCGCTTTTTTTGTTTTTTGGAGACAGAGGTTTGCCCTTGTCACCCAGGTTAGAGTGCAATGCGCGATCTCAGCTCACTGCAACCTCCACTTCCCGGGTTCAAGCGATTCGATTCTCCTGCCTTAGCCTCCCAAGATGTTAGTATTATAGGCATGCACTACCACGCCTGAGTAATTTTGTATTTTTAGTAGAGATGGGATTTCACCATGTTGGTCAGGCTGGTCTTGAACTCTTGACCTCAGATGATCTGCCTGCCTCAGCCTCCCAAAATGCTGGGATCAGGCTTGAGCCACCTCACCTGACCCCTTCCTGCACTCTTGTGACACCCTGGGCCTACCTCCACGAAGGCACTTGCCACACTGTTTTATAATCATCCATCATTCTCTGCCACTGACCATGAACTAGTGAAGGGTGAGACTAGCAAATTGGTTTCTCATCCCAAGCACACAGAATTGAGAGGTCACTAAACCAGGCATTGTCGAAGGAATGAGTCTCCCCAAAGCACCATGAAGGATGTCTCCTGCCCCACAGGCATCATCCATGCAGCCACCAAATACCTCCTGAGTTGGTACTGGAGTCACAAAGCTAAAAGAGACTATGACTGACTAGGGGCCAGGTGTGTCAGGGTAAACTGGACATGCTTTTTTCCGACTTCATGGAGCTTACAATCTAGTGAGAGCAACAAATCTTAATAAACTCACCAATTATCGAAAATGATCGACTGTGTGATAAGCATTATAAATAAAAGAGTATAACAAGGGGTTCCAAAATTAGGGTGTCTGAAAAGGCGTCTCTGAAGAAGTAGCACTTAAACTGAGACCCAGGCCGGGCGTGGTGGCTCATGCC
>NW_012101488.1:1658750-1659284 GCF_000951045.1 Mandrillus leucophaeus | reverse complement strand
AATTAGCCAGGCGTGGTGGGGCGCACCTGTAATCTCAGCTGCTCGGGAGGCTGAGGCAGGAGAATCACTAGAACCCAGGAAGCAAAGGTTGCAGTGAGCTGAGATTACAGGCATGAGTCACCACACCTGGCCTCAGTCTTTTTAAGCTTATTATCTCTAATACCAGGTTTTGAGCACATGGTTGGCACTCGATAAGAAAAAGTCCTTATAAACCATGAAGTAATATATAAATGTTACTTATTATTACTAGTATAAAGGTTTTATGTAGAAAGCAATTGGGCATCATCCCAGATTTCAAGACAGAAGCCTCAGTAATTGCAACTTCAGGAAGGTTAGTTTGGAGGCTACACCAGAGTCTGAACTCTCAAAGACCTTCTGAAGGTAAGATCAACAGGTCCTGTAACTGTCCCAACCAAGGGGGCTCATTCAGTCATTCAACAAACATCTATTGAGCCTTGAGTGGCAGAATGGTTGAAGGGAAGAGCCTTTGGAGTGAGATACATCTGACTCTCTCTCTCTTTTTTTTTTTTTTTT
>NW_012101488.1:1657572-1658700 GCF_000951045.1 Mandrillus leucophaeus | reverse complement strand
TCACTTGAGGTCAGGAGTTCAAGACCATCCTGGCCAAGATGGCGAAACCCAGTCTCTACTAAAAATACAAAAATTAGCCAGGTGTAGTGGTGCACGCCTGTAGTCTCAGCTACTTGGGAGGTGGAGGCAGGAGAATCACCTGAACCCAGGCGGTAGAGGTTGCAGTGAGCCGAGATCATGCCACTTCACTCCAGCCTGGGTGACAGAGAGACTCTGTCTCAAATAAATAAATAAACTGAGATCTGAAGAGCAGAAGGAGTTATTCTGGGGAAATGGTGAGGGAAGAACACCAGGAAGTACTTTTCAAATCAAACTGGATCCCTAGAAAAATAACACAACAGCAATCATCTTCCCAACTCCAAATCAGAAAACATGGTCTGATGAAGGGACTCATGCGAAGCTGTTGTATAAAACACAGACAGTCACTGAAATGATTCAGCGTGGTCCACAGAAGGAAGCTATAATCTAACTCTGTGATCTAAGAGACAGAGGTGACTCAGCAGAGAGGACACTGGTTTTGGAGAACCTGGGGCCAATCTGCCACTTTCCGGGTGTGTATTGGCAACATGGCATTTTTAGTTCTTTGAGCCTCGTTTTTCTCATCTGTGTGATGGGAATGAGGATATTAATTCCAGCTCAGATGATTGTCATTAGAACTAAATAAATTAGGGTATGTGAAATCACCCAGCAGAGTCTGCGTGATAAGCATTATAAATAAAAGAGTATAACAAGGGATTCAAAAATGGCCTATATTGCCAGGCACGGTGGCTCACGCCTGTAATCCCAGCACTTTGGGAGGCCAAGGCAGCCGGATCACTTGACCTGAGGTCAGGAGTTCGAGACCAGCCTGGCCAACATGGTGAAACCCTGTTTCTACTAAAATACAAAAACTGGCCAGGCGTGGTGGTTCACGCCTGTCATCCTAGCACTTTGGGAGGCCAAGGTGGGTGGATCACCTGAGGTCAGGAGTTCAAGATCAGCCTGGGCAACACGGTGAAACCCTGTCTCTACTAAAAATACAAAATTAGCCAGGCATGGTGGCACATGCCTGTAATCCCAGCTACTCGGGAGGCTGAGGCAGGAGAATCGCTTGAACCTGGGAGGCAGAGGATGCAGTGAGCTGAGATC
>NW_012101488.1:1654724-1655942 GCF_000951045.1 Mandrillus leucophaeus | reverse complement strand
GGGTTAGCCAGGATGGTCTTGATCTCCTGACCTCGTGATCCGCCCGTCTCGGCCTCCCAAAGTGCTGGGATTACAGGCTTGAGCCACCGCGCCCGGCCTAATTTTTGTATTTTTTGTAGAGATGGAGTTTTGCCACATTGCCCAGGCTGGTCTTGAACTCTGAAACTCTAGCAATCTGCCTGCTTCAGCCTTCCAAAGTGCTGGTATTACAGGCATGAGCCACTGTGCCTGGCCACATCTGAATCCCTCCCTCTCTCTCTCTGTCTGTCTCTCTCTGTATTTTAACTCTGTGCCTGTGGGCAATGTGACTATTCTCTGCACTTCAGTTTCCTCAAACCAAAGAATGAGCATAGCCATACATCTCTCACAAGCCTTGTGGGAGAGTTAAGTGAGAGAAATGTATCTGAGACACTCAGCACTCAAGACCTGACACCTAGAACTCTCAGTAAGTTGGGAACAGTTGTTACTGCTCTCTGCTCTATGCTAGGCCCTGTGGGCTAGGCGGACAGAGATGTCTCCTTTATGGCTCTCGCTGAACTCCACCTAAAGGAGGTCGGAAACAAGGAAGTAACTGCAGTGATACACTGCAGGTGTTCATGGTCAGAGGGAGAACCTACAGGATCAGACGGGGCAGGGGGCAATTCACCAGCCAGAGTGGTGAGGAAGGACGCTCTGAATCGAAGCTGCACCTCAAATCTCTAATACAGGAGAGGCAATTCATCACAGCTCCCGCTATGGCACGGAGCACCGGACTGAGCATGTCCCATGGCCCCGGGACGCGGGTTGTCTGTGGAGCTGGATCCCATGATGCAGTTGAGGGAAGGATGAAGATGGAGGAGAAGAGGGGTTCTGAAGACAGCAGAGGATACATGGTAAATAAGTAGGCTGAGGCCTGGGGAGAATTCCAAGAGATGTGGCCATCAAGTCATTTATGAAATGTTGCCAGTCCCCTGACGAGACTGCCATTCCTCGAGGGCAGGGACTGTGTCGTAGTCATCTCTGGCTCCCCAAGGGCTATTCCAGCACCTGTGTATGCCAAAAACTCACATTCCTCAAATATTTTTAGCACCATGATGGACTGCATAATGCATCCCCCCAAAGTTCCAAAGATGTCCATGTCCTAGTCCCTAGAACCTATGAATATGTTGCCTTGTATGGCAGAAAGGACTTTGCAGATATGAGATATAATTGAGTTAAGGATCTTTTTTTTTTTTTTTT
>NW_012101488.1:1648356-1654584 GCF_000951045.1 Mandrillus leucophaeus | reverse complement strand
TTGTATTTTTAGTAGAGACGGGGTTTCACCATGTTGGCCAGGCTGGTCTCAGACTCCTGACCTCAGGTGATCCACCCGCCTCAGCCTCCCAAACTGCTGAGATTAGAGGCGTGAGCCACCGTGTCTGGCCGTGTTAAGGATCTTGAGATGCCATGATTATTCCTGTTTATCTGGGTGGGCCCAGTGTAATCACATATAATCTTATGGAGGCAGGAATGTCAAAGGCAGACAAAGCAATGTGACAACAGAAGTGGTAGGACAGGAAAGAGATTTGAAGATGCTTCCATGCTGGCTTTGAGGGACCATGATGAGTCAAGGAATGCAGGCAGCCCCCAGAAGTTGGCAAAGAGAAAGGAAACAAACTCTCCAAAGCTTCTAAGAGGAACCAATCCTGCTGACAACTTGACTTTAAACCAGTGAGACCGGCCAGGCGCAGTAGCTTATGCCTGTAATCCCCGCACTTTGGGAGGCCAAGGTGGGCGAATCACTTGAGGTCAGGAGTTTGAGACTAGCCTGGGCAACACGGTGAAACCTTGTCTCTACCAAAAATACAAAAAATTAGCCGGGTGCGGCAGTGGGTGGCATGAGCCTGTAGTATCAGCTACTTGGGAGGCTGAGGTGGGAGGATTGCTTGAGCCTGGGAGGCAGAGGCTGCAGTGAGCTGAAGTCAAGCCACTGCACTGCAGACTGGGTGAGAGAGTGAGATCCTGTCTCAAAAATAAAACAGAACAAAACAAAAACAAAACCTAAAAACCCCAAAACAACCAAACAAGTGAAAAACCCACTGAGACAGATATTGGACTTCCGAACTCCAGAACTGTAAGAGAATAAATTTGGCTGGCCACGGTGGCTAACACCTATAATCCCAGCACTTTGGGAGGCCAAGGAGGGTGGATCGCCTGAGGTCAGGAATTTGAGACCAGTCTGACCAATATGGTGAAATCCTGTCTCTACTAAAAATACAAAAAATAAAAATAAAAAAAAAATAACCAGGCGTGGTGGCGTGTACCTGTAGTCCCAGCTACTCGGGAGGCTGAGACAGGAGAATCACTTGAACCTGGGAGGCGGAGGTTGCAGTGAGCCGAGATCGCATCACTGCACTCCAGCCTGGGCAACAGAGTGAGACTCCATCTCCAAAAAAAAGAAGACAGAATAAATTTGTGTTGTTTTAAGCCACTAAAGTCTGGGGTGATTTGTTACCATAGGAAACTCAGGGATTTAATACAGCTTTTATATATAAAGCACCTACTAGTGAGAGAGATTTGGGAGAATCCATGTGACCCGGTAGTTGACAGATGTGGTAGGCAGGATAACGGTTAGGGTTAGGGTCAGGGTTAGGCAAATCTGTCCCAAACACCCACTCCTCTGAACCTCTCTAAAGGCAAGTCACACACTCTAGCTGGGATCAGTTTTTCCTGTGTTTAAATCTTTTTTTTTTTTTTAGACAGAGTCTTGCTCTGTTGCCAGGCTGGAGTGCAATGGCATGATCTCAGCTCACCACAACCTCTGCCTCCTGGGTTCAAGCGATTCTCCTACCTCAGGCCCCCGAGTAGCTGGGATTACAGGCATGCAGCACCACGCCTGGTTAATTTTTTGTATTTTTAGTAGAGACAGAGTTTCTCCATGTTGGTCAGGCTGGTCTCAAACTCCCGACCTCAAGTGATCCACCTGCCTCGGCCTCCCAAAGTGCTGGGATTACAGGCAAGAACCACTGTGCCCAGCCAAATCTTTTTTTTTTTTTTTTTCCTTTGAGACGTAGTCTTGCTTTGCTGCCCAGGCTGGAGTGCAGTGGTGTAATCTTAGCTCACTGCAACCTCCACCTCCCAGGCTCATGTGATTCTCATGCTTCAGCCTCCCAAGTAGCTGGGATTATAGGTGCATGCCATCACAGCCAGCTAATTTTTTTTTTCTTTTTTTTGAGATGGAGTCTGGCTCTGTTGTCCAGGCTGGAGTGCAGTGGCGCAATCTCGGCTCACTGAAACCTCCACCTCCTGGGTTCAAGCAATTCTCCTGCCTCAGCCTCCTGAATAGCTGGGATTACAGGCACATGCCACGATGCCTGGCTAATTGTTTTGTATTTTCAGTAGGGATAGGGTTTTACCATGTTGGCTAGGCTGGTCCTGAATGCCTGACCTTAAGTGATCCACCAGCCTCGGCCTCACAAAGTGCTAGGATTACAGGAGTGAGCCACTGCGCCCAGCTAATTTTTGTATTTTTAGTAGAGATGGGGTTTCACCATGTTGGCCTGGCTGGTCCTGAACTCCTGACCAGGTGATCCACCCACCTCGGCCTCCCAAAGTGCTGGGATTACAGGCATGAGCCACCATGCCTGGCCTCTGTGTTCAAATCTTCATCTTCCTGACCAGATTCTGAGTTCCCAGAGGATGAGCACTGAGTCTCAAATTTCCTTGCCTCTCCCTATTGTAACAGAACAGCTGCCTGCATCCAACAATCTTTCATAATGCCTGATGAATGAATGAGTAGATGAATGCATGAGAGGAAACAGAGCAGGAAAATATCCTACCAAGGCTTCAAGATCTGAATTTCATATTAAGGTACTCCCACTGGGCACAAGGTGTTAGCTTAGCACTATATGCATTTCTGGAGTAGCCTATGGGGACGCAGAGGGAAACCTTACCTATTCCTGCCTAATAGAGATGATACCCATAGGTCACAAAACAAGGTGCTAGAGGGGAAACTGATGTTTACTTGAGGCATGCTATGCACTGGGCTTGTCATAGCTATATTGTCATTTTGGTCTCACAGTGTCTCTGGGTAGCAAGAGTCACCCAGGGTGGAGTGCAGTGGTACAATTTCGGCTCACTGCAACCTCCACCTCCCAGGTTCATGTGATTCTTGTGCCTCAGTCTCCTGAGTAGCTGGGACTACAGGCACCCACCACCACACCCGGCTAAGTTTTGTCTTTTTTTTTTTTAATTTAATTTTTTTTGAGAGGGAGTCTTGCACTGTTGCCAGGCTGGAGTGCAGTGGCATGATCTGGGCTCACTGCAACCTCTGCCTCCCGGGTTCAAGCAATTCTCCTGCCTCAGCCCCCCAAGTAGCTGTGACTACAGTTACGCGCCACCATGCCCAGCTAATTTTTGTATTTTTAGTAGAGATAGGATTTCCCCATGTTGGCCAGGATGGTCTCGATCTCTTGACCTCGTGATCCGCCCACCTCAGCCTCCCAAAGTGCTGGGATCACAGGCATGAGCCACAGCATCCGGCCTAAGTTTTGTCCTTTTTAGTAGAGATGGTGTTTCGCCATGTTGGCATGGCTGGTCTCGAACTCCTGACCTCAGGTTATCTGCCTGCCTCGGCCTCCCAGAGTGCTGGGATGACAGGCGTGAGCCACTGCATCCGGCTCCAAGAGTTCTTTTCCCTTGTTTGACAGTTGAGAAAACTGAAGCTTAGAAAGTTGGCCAGGCACAGTGGCTCACGCCTGTCATCCTGGCACTTTGAAACTGTCTCTACTAAAAATACAAAAATTAGCTGGGCGTGGTAGTGGGCACCTGTAATCCCAGCTACTCGGGAGGCTGACGCAGGAGAATTGCTTGAACCCAGAAGGTGGAGGTTGTAATCAGCGGAGATTGCACGCCAGCCTGAACAACAAAGCGAGACTCCCTCTCAAAAAGCGAAAAAGAAAAAAGAAGAAAAGAAAGTCTGGGTAGCCTGAGGAACTGCCCAGAGTTCTGCAGCTGTGAAGCTAGAGGGCTCAAACCCATGGCTATTTGATTCCTGGAACAATGATCTTTGTGCTATCTCTATTTCCCCAGCCCAGTTTCTCCTGTCTCCTTTGCAAAAAAGCATCCTCCAGGCACCTAGTTATGGGATCACAGACTCCCAGAAATTCCCGTTCAGAATAGCCCCATTCCCATTTGAATGCTGCCACTGAAAGGATCTGTCTAGGTTTCCCAGGAGAGGGTGACCCAGTTGCTGCTATTTAAAGACCTGCCTCCCAAATCTGGCCCCTCTCCTCTAGTCCCTGTACCTTTGTGAGCTTCTTGGTCCCCGTCTTCAGGGCTATGGGCAGCAGCAGTGCCAACTCTTGCAGCTTGCTAGTGTGGTTTTTCCTCTGCTTCTTGTTTGGGGACAGGAGGTGGTTTTGGTTCCTCTGATTCCTGTTTGGGGACAGGAGCTGGGTTTGGTTAGGACATCCAAAACTGAATTCCACATCTAACCCGCAAACCTCCTGTCTGTGTTACCCATTTTAGGGCTGCCTGCACCCTACCCTGGACACTCAAGACAGAATCCCAGGCATCACCCGTACTTGTTACGTTCCCTTAGCCCTTAATCAGTCAGTCACCAAATCTTACCCACTCCTCCTCCATCGCCTTCTCTTCAACCTCACAGCCCTGCCCTAGTCCATGTGTTAACATCCCAGTAGTTCACTCAACCCTGCCATTTGGCCTCTTCCACCCCTACTTTCTGCTAGAGTCAGGGTGACCTTTCTGAAACACAAATCTGACCACGTCACTCTCTTGCTTCAAACCTCTCCATGTCATCTCATTGTTAAGGATCAAGTTTAAGTGCCTAATGTGGGTTGGGTGCAGTGGCTCATGCCTGTAATCCTAGCACTTTGGGAGGCTGAGGCAGGAGAATCCCTTGAACCCAGGAGGTAGAGGTTGCAGTGTAGTGAGCCAAGATTGTGTCACTGCACTGCAGCCTGGGAGACAAAGTGAGACTCTGTCTCAAATAAATAAATAAATAAATAAAATACAAAAATTAGCCAGGCGGGGTGGCAGGCACCTGTAATCCCAGCTACTGGGGCAGGCTGAGGCAGGAGAATCTCTTGAACCCGGGAGGTGGAGGTTGCAGTGAACTGAGATCACGCTACTGCACTACAGCCTGAGCGACAGAGTGAGACTCTACCTCAAAAAAGAAAAGTTCCTAATGTGGCTTATCATTTGCATCCTGCCCCAGCTGACCATTCTGGTGTCCTCTCTTGCTTCCTTTGGCTCTCTCCCATCAACTGATTCCACAGGATGGGTGAGGTGGCTCTGCTAAGGCCCCTGCGCCCTGGTGCTCACACACCTCTGATCACTTCACCAGGCTGTCACCTGTGTTGGGGGCACCACTGCACCCCTAGCACCTAGAACATGGTCTGGCATATTGTGACGACTCACTGTGTATTTGCTAAGTGAATTAATAAATAAGGACATGAAATAAGTTGTGTTGGCTGGGCGCGGTGGCTCACGACTGTAATCTAGCACTTTGGGAGGCTGAGGCAGGTGGATTACTTGAGCTCAGGAGCTTGAGACCACCCTGGCCAACATGGTGAAACCCCGTCTCTATTAAAAATACAAAAAAATTACCTGGGCGTGGTGGTGGGCACCCATAACCCCAGCTACTCAGGAGGCTGAGACAGGAGAATCGCTGGCTGGCTAACTTTTTTATTTTTTGTAGAAGTATGCTCCACCGGCCGGGTGCAGTGGCTCATGCCTATAATCCTAGCACTTTGGGAGGCCAAGGCGGGCAGATCACAAGGTCAGGAGTTCGAGACCAGCCTGGCTAATATGGTGAAACCCCATCTCTACTAAAAATACAAAAATTAGCCGGGTATGGCGGCGGACGCCTGTAGTCCAGCTACTCAGGAGGCTGAGGCAGGAGAATGGCATGAACCCGGGAGGCGGAGATTGCAGTGAGCGGAGATCACGCCACTGCACTCCAGCCTGGGCGACAGAGCGAGACTCCATCTCAGAAAAAAAAAAAGAAGTGCGCTCCACCACCTAGGTAGCACATGGCTATAGTTCCAGCTACTTGGGGGGCTGAGGTGGGAGGATCACTTCAGCCAGGGAGGTCGAGGTTGCAGTGAGCTGTGATCACCCCATTATACTCTAGTCTGGGTGAAAGAATGAGACCCTGTCTTGAAAAATAAAACAAAAAACACCAAGAACAAATACAGCCCCTTGTTCTGGAGATTACAGTATAGTTGGGGCTAAGGTAATTAATCAAATTGTCACACAAACAAAATTGCAAGTAGGACCAGAAAAAGCTACATAATTTACTGGGTTAATGGGCCATTGTAAACGAAAATATGGAGCCTCTTATTCAAAAATTGAGAATTTAAAGATGGTGAGAGCATGCCGGGTGTGGTGGCTCATGCCTGCAATCCCAGCACTTTGGGAGGCTGAGGCGGGCAGATCACCTGAGGTCAGGAGTTCAAGACCAGCCTGACCAACATGGAGAAACCCTGTCTCTACTAAAAATACAAAATTAGCCGGGCGT
>NW_012101488.1:1645403-1647668 GCF_000951045.1 Mandrillus leucophaeus | reverse complement strand
GTCTCTACTAAAAAATACAAAAAACTAGCCAGGTGAGGTGGCGGGCGCCTGTAGTCCCAGCTACTCGGGAGGCTGAGGCAGGAGAATGGCGTGAACCCAGGAGGTGGAGCTTGCAGTGAGCTGAGATCCAGCCACTGCACTCCAGCCTAGGTGACAGAGCGAGACTCCGTCTCAAAAAAAAAAAGAAGCTTGTACAAGGAAATTGATCTGAATGCTAAGTAGCAAGTGCAGTGTCACCAATACATCAAGAGGCTGTGTTTTGCTTTTGACCAAGTGTGGTGGCTCACATCTGTAATCCCAGCACTTTGGGAGGCCAGGGTGGGAGGATCACCTGAGCCCGGGAGTTCAAGACCAGCCTGAGCAAAAAAGTGAGACCTCGCCTTTACAAAAAAATAAAACGTTGGCCAGGCATGGTGGCTCACACCTGTAATTGCAGCACTTTGGGAAGCTGAAGTGGGCAGATCACTTGAGCCCTGGAGTTCAAGGCCAGCCTGGCCAACACGGCAAAACCCTGTTTCTACTAAAAATATAAAAATCAGCCGGGTGTGGTGGTGAGCACCTGTAACCCCAGCTACTTGGGAGGCTAAGGCAGGAGAATCGCTTGAGCCTAGGAGGCACAGGTTGCAGTGAGTTGAGATCACACCACTGCACTCCAACCTGGGCAAGAGAACAAAACTCTGTCTCAAAAAAAGAAAAAAATCACTGATGAGTCCTCAAATTACCTCCTGGTAGAAACCATAACTTTGAGCCAAGGGGGTGTTGGGGTTCTATCCTTAGAGGTAAATTGAGCAGGCTGACCTTAAACTCCTGTCTAGCCCTGATAAATATATATATATTGCACATTATTTCCCGTGTGTTCTAGAGGGGCCCTTGGAAGACCCGGCAACAAACAACTCAGGAAGCAAGGAAGAAAAAGTGTCCAGGTCTACTTATAAAGTTCAAGGTGTTATTTGACCTTGTCTCAGAGAGTTTCCTATAAACCATAGTCCCTGGATGTTTACTCTGGGTTTTACGGGTTTTACAAAGCACTGGGCGAAACTTCTGGGCAAACACAGAGGTTAGGGAGCAACTGAGTGGCTGGGAATCCCAATGTCTTGGCATCCCCTGGGCAGTAGTCCTGAATAAGTACAACCTGGGCTCTGCTCTCAGGGGCCTCCAGGAGCCAGGGACCACCTGCTAGGGCTGCCTCTTTCTTTGCTGGATGGTTTGGGTTTTAGCCAGTTTCCTCCCTCACAGTCTCTGTATTTGCATCCACTAATCTCAGCTGTGCCCTCTGGGTTTTCAGGGAACAGGTCAGCTCCAGCCACATGGGTTTTCTTTCTGTTTCTCTAGACTGCCAAGTTTATTTCTGCCTTAGGGCCTTTACTATTCCCTCTGTTTGGAATGTTCTTTTGCCCTGGTTTTTGTTGTTGTTGTTTTGTTTTGTTTGTTTGTGTGTTTTGAGACACAGTCTTGCTCTGTCACCCAGGCTGGAATGCAGTGGTGAGATCTCAGTTCACTGCAAGCTCTGCCTCCTGGGTTCACGCCTCCTTGGCCTCACGTTCTCCTGCCTCAGCCTCCCAAGTAGCTGGGATTATATGCACCCACCACCATGCCTGGCTAATTTTTTGTATTTTTAGTAGAGACGGGGTTTCACCATGTTAGCCAGGATGGTGTCGATCCCCTGACCTCGTGATCCGCCTGCCTCAGCCTCCCAAAGCACGGGGACAGGCATGAGCCACTGTGCCCGGCCCTGCTTGTTTGTTTTTAAAGAGACAATGAGTTGCTCTGTCACCCAGGCTAATGTGTAATAGCACAATCAGAGCTCACTGTAACCTCAAACTCCTGAACTCCACCAATCCTTCTGCTTCAGTCTCCCAAGTAGCTGAGACTTTAGGCACACACCACCAGGCCAGGCTATATTTTAAATTTTTTTGTAGAGACAAGGCTGGGTGCGGTGGCTCACACCTGTAATCCCAGCACTTTGGAGGTCGAGGCAGGATGACCCCTTGAGCCCAGGAGTTTGAGTCCAGCCTGGGCAACATAGTGAGACCCTGCCTCTACAAAAAAACTTTTAAAAATAAATTTTAAGCTGGGCGTGGTGGCTCACACCTGTAATTCCAGCAGTTTGGGAGGCCGAGATGGGTGGATCACCTGAGATCAGGAGTTCAAGACCAGCCTGATCAACGTGGTGAAATCCTGTCTCTACTAAAAATACAAAAATTAGCCAGGCATGGTGACAGGTGCCTGTAATCTCAGCTACTTGGGAGGCTGAGGCAGGATAAT
>NW_012101488.1:1642082-1645125 GCF_000951045.1 Mandrillus leucophaeus | reverse complement strand
AATAAAATAAAATAAAATAAATTTTAAAATAAATTTTTTTGTGGAGACGGGGTCTCTCTATATTGTACAGGCTGTGAAATCTTATTTCTTTCATTATTTATTTATTAATTATAAATATGAACTCCAAGAGGGCAAGAATTGGTTTGTTTATTTGTTTGTTTGTTTTTGAGGCAGAGTCTTGCTCTGTTGCCCAGGCTGGAGTGTAGTGGCGGGTTCTTGGCTCACCACAACCTCCACCTCCTGGGCTAGTGATTCTCCTACCTCAGCCTCCCAAGTAGCTGGGATTACCCACAGGACAAGAATTTTTGTTTTATTTATTGCTATATCCCAGGCTGATTGATCCATAAAATGCAGAAAGCACAGTGCTTAGAACCCATGATACTTTTAGGGGCTCATGAAAATATTCTAATTCCTTTTAAATTAGAACAAAAAATAAATATCACCCCATCTGTAGTATACTTGTCTTTATATTAATACTATCATAAATCATAATTGTTAATATTTTTCTTTTTTTCTCCCCCCCGAGACGGAGTCTCACTCTTGTTGCCCAGGCTGGAGTGCAGTGGCATGATCTCAGCTCCGCCTCCTGGGTTCAAGCGATTCTCCTGCATCAGCAACCCAAGTAGCTGGGATAGCAGTTGCCCGCCACCACGCCTCCTAACTTTTGTATTTTTAGTACAGACAGGGTTTCACCACGTTGGCCAGACTGGTCTCTAACTCCTGACCTTGTGATCCGCCCACCTTGGCCTCCCAAAGTGCTGGGATTACAGGCATGAGCCACTGCGCCCGACTCAGTAAAAAATTATTTAATTAATGAATACTGAGAGGTCTTGGGATAGCCTCTTAGACTTCTGCAGTGGTCTATGAAACTAATTCCCAAGTTTCCTTTTCCCTGAGATAATCAACCTGAACATATCCTAGTTACTTTACTGTTATTGAGATGGAATCTCGCCTTGTTGCCCAGGCTGGAGTACAGTGGCATGATTTCGGCTATTGCAACCTCCATCTCCCAGGTTCAAGCGATTCTCCTGCCTCAGCCTCCCAAGTAGCTGAGATTACAGGCATGTACCACCACACCTGGCTATTTTTTTTTTTTTTGTATTTTTAGTAGAGATGGGGTTTCACCACATTGGCCAGGATGGTCTCAATCTCCAGATCTCGTGATCCACCCGACTCAGCCTCCCAAAGTGTTGGGATTACAGGCATGAGCCACCGTGCCTGGCCTTCATTTGTTTTAATAGTGTGTAGGGATGTAAGAGTAAGAGCTGCCCCAAAGTGGGACAAAGCAGGGGACAGTCCCAGGAGGTGGCATAAAGGTTGATATATAAGCTCAAGTTTTTGAAGCAGAAACACTGGGATTCCAATCCTAGTTCCGCCACTTGCTGTGTGACTTTGGGCAACTGCTTTCATTTCTCTGTGCCTGTTTCTTCCTCTTTTACAAAATGGAGGTGGTTAGGAAAACCTTGATCCTGTCTGGAAGGTGTTTTTTATAGTGCCTGGTACATAGGGAGTGTTCATGAAATGTTAGTTCAAGAAAGCGGGTGGTGTCAGGTGCGGTGGCTCAGACCTGTGTCCTAGCACCTTGGAAGGCCGAGACGGGAGGATCACCTGAGGTCAGGAGTTCAAGACCAGCCTGACTAACATGGTGAAACCCCGTTTTAAATAAAAATACAAAAAAGTAGCTGGGTGTGATGGCACACACCTGTAATCCCAGCTACTTGGGAGGTTGACGCAGCATAATCACTTGAACCCGGGAGGTGGAAGTTGCAGTGAGCTGAGATTGCACCATTGCACTCCAGCTTGGGCAACAAGAGTGAAGCTCCGTCTCGAAAAAAAAAAAAAAGAAAGCGGGTGGACAGTCATTTGTCAGAAGGATTTTAGGGGTAAGAGGTGTTGATGAATGGGCTGTTTTTGCTTGACCAACATCCAATCCCCCCTTTTCTGTTAACAGTACCTCAATTTTCCTTTGAGCAACCATTTCTTCTCCATTCTCAGTCCATGTGGTTCAGAGGGGCTGACCTTATCTTCTCCTTCCACTAGGGAGCACAAAACCAAGGTTCTGCCAAGAATAGTCACAGTGATTGGTTCAGGGTTGGAGTGGTAATCCTAGGTTTGGCCAATCAGAGTTCATCAACCTTAGAGGCTTTCTCTTCTGGATATATGGAGTTGGCAAGATATGGACCTGGAGCTGCTGGGAACCATCTTGCCCTTCCAAAGGGACAACCTGCAGCTAGGCACGAAGACTCACGCTTGTAATCCCAGCACTTTGGGAGGTCAAGGCAGGCAGATCATTTGAGGTCAGGAGTTTGAGACCAGCCTGACCAACATGGTGAAACCCCATCTTCGTTAAAACTACAAGAAAGTTAGCCTGGCCTGGTAGCACATGTCTGTAATCTCAGCTACTCAGGAGGCTGAGGCTGAGGCAGGAGAATCCCTTGAACCCGGGACGCGGAGGTTGCAGTGAGCTATCACGCCACTGCACTCCAGCCTGGGCGACAGAGCGAGACTCCATCTCAAACAAACAAACGATAAGATAAAATAAATAAAACAAAGGGACAACCTGCTTGAGACAGAAGCCATTGCAGACAATACCAGAACCAAGAGTAACAGATTCCTGGCAACATCATTTAACCTCCATCCTGGAACCAGCCGAGGCTGACACCCTTGAATTTTTTGTTTAAATGATCCAATAGGCTGGGCGTGGTGGCTCACGCCCGTAATCCCAGCACTTTGGGAGGCCGAGGCAGGTGGATCACGAGGTCAGAAGATCGAGACCATCCTGGCTAACACGGTCAAACCCCGTCTCTACTAAAAATACAAAATTAGCCCGGCGTGGTGGCAGGCGCCTGTAGTTCCAGCTACTGGGCAGGCTGAGGCAGGAGAATGGCGTGAACCCAGGAGACGGAGCTTGCAGTGAGCCAAGATCGCGCCACTGCACTCTAGCCTGGGCGACAGAGTGAGACTCCATCTCAAAAAAAAAAAAAAAAGATCTGGCCGGGCGCGGTGGCTCAAGCCTGTAATCCCAGCACTTTGGGAGGCCGAG
>NW_012101488.1:1639655-1640769 GCF_000951045.1 Mandrillus leucophaeus | reverse complement strand
GGTTAGCCAGGATGGTCTCGATCTCCTGACCTTGTGATCCGCCCGTCTCGGCCTCCCAAAGTGCTGGGATTACAGGTGTGAGCCACCGCGCCCGGCCTTTGGCCTTATTTTTTATTTTTCCAGACTTTGGAGGGAGGGAGAAATCTGATCCAACCCCTAATCTGCTGTGACAATCCCCTCTATAAGAATCATTATACTCGGTAGGTGCTTGATGGATGAATGAATGCGTGAATAAAAGAATGGAAGTAAAGACATGGCAGCTCACGCCTGTAATGCCAGCACTTTTGGAGGCTGAGGCAGAAAGATCACTTGAGCCTAGGAGTTTCAGAGCAGTGTAGGCAGCACAGAGAGACCATGTCCACAATTTTTTTTTTTTTGAGACAGTTTCTGTGTTGTCGCCCAGGCTGGAGTGCAATGGCACCATCTCGGCTCACTGCAACCTCTGCCTCCTGAGTTTAAGTGATTCTCCTGTCTCAGCCTCCCAAGTAGCTGGGATTACAGGCATCCACCACCATGCCCAGCTAATTTTTGTATTTTTAGTACAGATGGAGTTTCACCCTGTTGGCCAGGCTGGTCTCAAACTCCTGACCTCAGGTGATCCACTCACCTTGGCCTCCCAAAGTGCTGGGGTTATAGGTGAGAGCCACCACACCTGGCCTTTTTTAAAAATTAGTTGGGCTTAGTGGAGTGTACCTGTGGTCCTGCATACTTGGGAGGCTGACGTGGGGGGATTGCTTCCGCCTGGGAGGTCAAAGTCGCAGTGAACTGTGATCATGTCACTGCACTCCAGCCTGGGGAACAGAGCAAGACCCTGTCTAAAAAGAAAGAGCCAGGTGTGGTGGCTCATGCCTGTGACCCCAGCACTTTGGGAGGCTGGGTGGATCACTGGATCCCAAGGGTTTGAGACGAGCCTTGGCAACATGGCAAAAATCCATCTCTATGAAAAATACAAAAATTAGCCAGGCGTGTTGGTGCACACCTATGGTCCCAGCTACTCAGGGAGCTGGGGTGGGAAGATTGATTGAGCCCAGAAGGTCAAGGCTGCAGTCAGCTGGAATTGCACCACTGCATTCCAGCCTAGGTGACAGAGCAAGACCTTGTTTCAAAAAAAAAA
>NW_012101488.1:1631582-1639395 GCF_000951045.1 Mandrillus leucophaeus | reverse complement strand
CAGCACTTTGGGAGGCCGAGGCAGGTGGATCACGAGGTCAGGAGATCGAGACCATCCTGGCTAACATGGTGAAACCCCGTCTCTACTAAAAATACAAACAACAACAAAAAAATTAGCCAGGCATGGTGGTGGGTACCTGCAGTCCCAGCTACTCATGAGGCTGAGGCAGGAGAATAGCGTGAATTGGGAACAGAGCTTGCAGTGAGCCGAGATCGTACCACTGCACTCCAGCCTGGGCGACAGAGCAAGACTCCGTCTCAAAAACAGACAGACAAACAAACAAAAAATGGGCCGGGTGCAGTGACTCACGCCTTAATCCCAACACTTTGGGAGGCCAAGGCAGGTGGATCACGGGTTGAGGAGTTTGAGACCAGCCTGGCCAACACAGTGAAACCCTGTCTCTATTAAAAATACAAAAAAAATTAGCTGGGCGTGGTGGTGGGCACTTGTAATCCCAGGTACTTGGGAAGCTGAGGCAGGAGAATCACTTGCGCCCAGGAGGTGGAGGTTGCAGTGAGCTGAGATCATGCCACTGCACTCTACAGCCTGGGCATCAGAGCTAGACTCTGTCTAAAAAAAAAAAGAAAGAAAGAAAGAAAGACACTCAGAATGTCAATTGGGCGTGGTGGCTTAGTAATCCCAGCACTTTGGGAGGCTAAGACAGGAGGATCACTTGAGGCCAGAAGTTCCAGACAAGTCTGAGCAACATAGCAACACCCTGTCTCTACAACAAATAGAAAAATTGGCTGGGTGTGGTGGCATGTGCCTGTAATCTTAGCTGTTCAGAAGGCTGAAGCAGGAGGATCAAGCCTAGGCTCAAAACCAGGAATCCGAAGCTATAGTGAGCTATATGATGCCACCACTGCACTCTAGCATGGGCAACAGAGTGAGACCGTATCTCTGAAAACAAACAAACTCAGAATGTCACAGGCTGCAAGGACCTTAGAAGTTATCTTTGCCATAAAAATAAAAAAAGAAAAAGAAAAAAAGACATGGGCCGGGCATGGTGGCTTACACCTGTAATCCCAGCACTTTGGGAGGCTGACACAGGCAGATCACTTGAAGCCTGGCATTGAAGACTAGCCTGGGGAAAATAGCAAAACCCTATCTTTACAAAAAATACAAACATTAACCAGGCGTGGAGGCATGTGCCTGTAGTCCCAGCTACTTGGGAGGCTGAGGCAGGAGAATCATTTGAGTTTGGGAACGGAGGTTGCAGTGAGCTGGGATCGCACCACTGCACTCCAGCCTGGGCAATGGGAGTGAAACCCTGTCTCATAAATAAATGAATAAATAAATAAGTAAGAAATAAATGATCTTTGCTGATCATCTCAGAGTATTCTCATCTGGAAAATGGTAGGCATCTTTGTATATACTTCCTCATGGGGGTTGTTGTATGGATTAACAGTTATCATACAAACAAAAGGTTTGGCAAAGAATCTAGCAAATGGTAAATGCTCAGCAAATGTTTTTGTTATTATTATTCAATGAGAGTGGCTGGGGCTATAAGGGAGATGGGGCAAGCCCTTACCTGTCACTGGGACCCACTGAACTAGCTCTGGGCTGTTCAGAGGAACACAAGCATCTGCTGGAACTGGACATCTGCAAAGAGGGAAAAAGAATGATTAGTGACCTCTGAGATTGCGGGAATGATGGGCAGGAAGCCTGATGGGCACCCTTCATTTTCCCTATGATGCTCCTTTGAGCACCGAGAGATCCCACAATAAGAGTCCCCGGCCCCCAACAAATTATGGGCCCAGAGACCCAAATTAAACAGGTAAACCTTGGCCGGGAGTGGTAGCTCACACCTGTAATCCCAGCATTCTGGGAGGCCGAGGCAGGCAAATCAATCGAGGTCAGGAGTTTGAGACCAGCCTGGCCAACATGGTGAAACCCTGTCTCTACTAAAAATACAAAAATTAGCCAGGCATGGGGGTGCACGACTGTAATCCCAGCTACTCGGGAGGCTGAGGCAGGAGAATCACTCAAACCCAGCAGGTGGAGGTTGCAGTGAGCCAGGATCAAGCCACTGCATTCCAGCCCGGACAACAAAGTAAGACTGTGTCTCAAAAAACAAAAACAAACCCCTAAACCTCTAAACTCAAATCTGTGAATCCCAAATTGTAAATCTGGGCCTTAAATCATGATCCAGACTTAAAACTAAAACCAGCAAACCCCTAAGCTTGACTTCAGAACTTAGACATTAATAGTGAGATGCCAGACTCTGAAACAGAGACTACCAGGCCTTAAAAGTGTGGCTTGAGACCTACAGACTGTGATTTTAAGACACTAAAACTGGCCAGGGGTGGTGGCTCATGCCTGTGATGCCAGCACTTTGGGAGGCCAAGGCAGGTGGATCACCTGAGGTCAGGAGTTCGAGACCAGCCTGGTCAACATGGTGAAACTCATCTCTACTGAAAATACAAAAATTAGCTGTGTGTGGTGGCACACGCTTATAGTCTCAGCTACTCGGGAGGCTGAGACAGGAGAATTGCTTGAACCCGGGAGGCAGAGGCTGCAGTTAGCCAAGATCGCACCACTGCACTCCAGCCTGGGTGAGACAGGGAGACTCTGTCCCAAAAAAAAAAAACAAAAAAAACAAGACACTAAAACTAATACTTTAGTGTCCCAAAATGAGGACCTAAATCCTCACTTTGGAGCCCTCGCAAAGCCAGGCACAGTGGCTCAAGCCTGCAATCCTAGCACTTTGGGAGGCCAAGGCGGGAGGATCACTTGATCTCAGGAGTTTGAGACCAGCCTGGTAATATGACAAAACTCCACCTCTACAAAAAAAAAAAAAGTTACCTGGGCATAGTGGCACATGCTTGTAGTCCCAGCTACTTGGGAGGCTGAGGTGGGAGGATTGTTTGAGCCCAGGAGGTCAAGGCTACAGTGAGCTAAAATCGCACCACTGCACTCCAGTCTGGGTCACAAAGTGAGATCTTATCTCAAAAACAAAAAAAGGAGCCCTCCCAAACCTACAAACCCTAAATTGTAATACTGAGACACCCCAGACCCTCAAACTGTCAACTTCTGATCTCCAAATATGATCCTAATACTAAGATTACAGACCACAAGCTGTAACACTATGAACCTATATCCTAAAATAAGAAATCCAGGACCCTATGAAGCAAACCTCACTCCTCCAAATTGACCTCTTAGACCCCCATATTGTCCCTCAAATTGTGGCCCCAACCCTAAAACTGAGATCTCGAATGTGGGTCCTACTCTGAAACCCCAGACCTTAAAACTGGGAGCTCCCATACTCAAAGTGGGTCCTCCGGGCCCTAATACGTGCTTTTAAAGACCCGAACTGCAACTCCAGATTCTAAAGCCTCATACCATACATTGGGATTTAGGCCCTAAATCTACACTGAGGCTTCAATTGCCCCAAATTAGGCTCTAGACTCTCAAAATGTTACATCATAACTCAGAACTAAGACTTCCAGATCCCCAAATTGGGATCTCTGGATTCCAAGGAGAAAGCTTCCAGTCACAAAACCCGAGCCCTTCAGATTCCAGAACTAGTCACCCCTAGACACAAATTCCGAGATCCCAGATCGGAACTCGAGAGCCCGGATCCCCAACATAAACAGAGTCTTCTGTTCCTCAAACTCGAACTTGGACCCCTGCCTTCAAACGCATACTCCTTCGCCCGCGGCCCTGCACCCAGAGCATGTTCTATTCCCCTGAGACACCCCCCGAGAGAGGCTCCTGTGGGGATCCCGGGTTCCCCTAAGCCCAGCTAGTGCTGGGGGAGTCACCCTGCCCCGCGCCCCATTCCCCTTGGCCTCCAGCACCCGCCTCAGGGCGTGCAAAATGGCGTGAGGCTGCCCCCGCCGTTCTGGTTTCTCCGGGCCCCACTCTAGGGAGCCCGATCAGACAGCGTCTCGCGCGGGTCCCGGAAAGACGGCCGCGCGCGGGGGTCCCAGACGGTCTCGGACACCACGTTCCCAACCCGGCTTGGGGTTGGGTGCGAATCCTCTCGGCGCGAGGATCCTGCGCGAGGCGTGAAGAGCAGAGCAAGAGTGCGTTCCTGAGGCCAGGCCACGCCCCCACCAGTTCCAGCCAAGGTGTGCTGGGCACGAGACGACGGGGTTGAAAGGGCAGGGTGCAAGTGGCCGTGCGCACGCGCGCCTCGGGAAGGGCCCTGTCGTCTTGCACAGCGTGAGCTGGGCCTCAAGCCTTCTGACAAGGCCTTTGCCGGCGTGAGCCGCTAGGCGGCCAATCAACGCCCGCTCAGCCACCCGCCTTTTTAAGCGGTCACGCCCCTGCACGACCCCCGTGGTCCAGGGCCTTTGCATCCCAAGGAGGCTGGGTTTCCCCAACTGCCAACTCTCAGGAAGAGAGCGAGAGAGCTCGCTTGTGTCCCTTCTGGCCTTGTGGTGCCCCATTTCCACGTTTTCCCTTCAGTTCTTGTTTCATGAGGGCCTCCTATGTGCCAAGCACCAGGCTGGATGGTGGGAATTTAGCCACTGTCTTCCCAGTGCAATCCAGGCCATGAGAACCTCCGACACATGAGAATCCGGTCAGACGGGAACTCGGTTAATGCAGAGAACAGTAAGTTGGGAAAGGACTCAAAGAGGAGGGCCATTTGAATTTGGCCTTCTTGGGAGGCCGAGGCGGACGAATCACTTGAGGTCAGGAGTTCCAGACCAGCCTGGCCCACAATGGTGAATCCCCGTCTCTGCTAAAAATACAAAAATTAGCCGGGCGTGGTGGGGCGTGCCTGTAGTCCTAACTACTCGAGAGACTGAGGCAAGAGAATCATTGAACCCAGGAGGTGGAGGTTGAATAAGCTCCAGTCTGGGCGACAGAGCAAGACTGTCTCAATAAATAAATAAATAAATAAATAAATAAATAAATGAAAAAAACAAAAATTGCCCCCCCCCCTTTTTTTTTTGTAGAGACGAGGGTCTCACTTTTTTGCCCAGGCTGGTCTTGAACTCCTGGACTAAATCCAGTCTCCTGGCTGAGATTATAAGCGTGAGCCACCGCAGCCAGCCTGGAAAATACATCTTAAGGGGAGGTGATCTAACGATCTAGTCAAGAGTAGAAGCCCTGAAATCCAATATATTTCAGTTCAAATCGTTTTCTTGGCTGTGTTGCCAGCGACAAGAGGCTTAATCTCTTTCTGCCTTATAAATTTAGGATGGTAATTCTTACTAGGGTTGTCTGCAGGGTGTCTGGCATATAGTTCTGATGCAATAAATATTTACTGAACACATATTTACGCTGTTCTAGGTGCTTGAACAAGGTACACAATTATCTCTGCCCTCGTGGAGCTTCTTCTTTTTTTTTTTTTTTTTTTGGAGACGGACTCTCGCTCTGTCCCACCCTGGCTGACGCGGACTCGGCTCACTGCAAGCTCCGCCTCCTGGGTTCACGCCATTCTCTTGCCTCAGCCTCTCTAGTAGCTGGGACTACAGGCGCCCGCCACCCCGCCCGGCTAATTTTTTTTTTTGTATTTTTAGTAGAGACGGGGTTTCACCGTGTTAGTCAAGATGGTCTTGATCTCCTGACTTCGCGATCCGCCCGCCTCCGCCTCCCAAAGTGCTGGGACTACAGGCGTGAGCCACCGCGCCCAGCCTTCTTCTTCTTCTTTTTTTTTTTTTTTTAAGAAACGGCAGGGTCTCATTCTGTCACCCAAAAAGAGACGGCAGGGTCTCATTCTGTCGCCCAGGCTGAACTCCATGGCGGGCGGTGGTGTAACCCTAGCTAACTGCCTCGAACTCCTGGGCTCGAGCGATGTGGAGCTGCTATTCTGTGATGTGGACTAACTCCTAATGCATGGGACTTTCCTTCCTCCTAAGGCTTAATTTTCTCATTTGTAAATCAGGAGGTAAGAAGGGAGGGGATGGGCCTGACGCAGTGGCTCATGCCTGTAATCCCAGCACTTTGGGAGGCCGAGGAGGGTGGATCACGAGCTCAGGAGTTCAAGACCAGCCTGACCAACATGGTGAAACTCCGTTTTTACAAAAAATACAAAAATTAGCCGGGCGTGGTGGCGGGCGCCTGTAATCCCAGCTACTCAGGAGGCTGAGGCAGGAGAATCGCTTGAACCCAGGAGGCGGAGGTTGCAGTGAGCTGATATTACGCCACTGCACTCCAGCCTGGGTGACAGAACAAGATTACGTCTCAAAAAAAAAAAGAAAGAAAGAAAAAAAAAAAGAAGGAGGGGATGGATGGGAATGACTTTGGAAAAGCATAAGGAACTGTTAGCTATTGTGTTGATCGGCACAAATGAATCAATAAATGTGCTCTTCCCCAACTCTCCACCCCTCAGCAACACCCTATTGCAATACTCTCAATTCCCTTCCCAAGGGCCCCGGGCAAAAATGGAGCCCTCCTGGCTAGACTCCATCTCCCAGCGCGCCCCGCGGGGAAGCGCCCTGCGCTTGCGCTGCCAAGTCCTCTCCGGCTTTGTCTCCCGGGAGTTCGAGTCGTTCTTTTCCTCCGCCCGCCTAATTTGCTTCCCACCCCACCTCCACGCTTGACCGTGCTGCCTTCTGGGGTATGTAGTCCGTGGCTGTCCGGACTTCAATTCCCACCGGGCTTCGGGACGAGAACCCGGAAGGGGAGGCTGGAGAGGAGCGAGTAGGGTAAACCCGCGTAGCTGAGGGAGATGCAGCGCGCGGCGATGGTGAGAGCCCAGGCGAGGGCCGGGGGCGCTGGAGAGTCGGGACGGGGGTTCGGGACCGGGTGACGAGGGGGAAGAGGCAGGGGCGAAAGAAGGGGCTGGGCGAGGGGAGATTGCCTGGGGGAGGGGATTGGGAGGAATGGGAGCCGGAGGTAGTAGTAGAAGAATGGTGGCTTGGGGAGGGGTCTTGGAGGTGGGGTGGGAGTGGAGCTTTGGAATTGATTGTAAAGGGGCTCAGAGCTGGGGAAGTGGGCCCCGAGTTGGAGACGGGGCTGGACGTCCAGGTAGAGGCCCTGAAGGTGTCGATTTCGATAGGGTGTTAACCTGTGGCGAGGGTATGAGGATCACGGTTAGGATGAGTGAGGGGGTCTGGAAGCTCCAAGGGACAGGCGAACGGTGGACGCGATGGGATGGGGCCTCTGGATCGGATTGGGGGCAGGAAGGCAAGTTGAGGAGGTGGGAGGGAGAAATCAGTGGTAGGAGAGTGTGGGTTCAGGCTCCAGGACTGAGGGTGGGGTGAGGAGCGTGAAATTAGGGGCGTGGATGTAGTGATAATTTCCCTAGTCCCGCCAGAGACTCCCGGTGAGCTGGACAGGCACAGAACTGTAGGATAATATGGCCAGAAAGGGCCATCCAGACAGGCTTTGCACCCTCACTTCCCCAGTGGAATTTAGAAGAGTGTAGTGGTTTATCCCTATGAGAAGTACAGCATTCACATCCCCTATTCTCCCACCCCTTTGTGCCATGGACAAATCTGTGAGCCTTAGTGCCCTTATCTGTAGTATGGGAACGGCAAGCATGCCTCTGAGAACAGGGTTAAAGGGAGTCATTAAAATCGTTACTATTAATGGGAGATCTGGGCTGTGAAGTTTCAGTCTCAGAGCTGTTGGTGGGAAGTTCTCCGCCCCCGGAATGTGACTGGGTTACAGGTGCTAATGGATTTCCTCCTTTCCAGTCCAGTCCCAGAGGGCGTTTTCTCAAAAGCTGGCACTGATCTGGGCACACACCCCAGCTCAGAAGCATGTAGGGGTTCCCTACTGTGGATTACAGTTAACGCTTATTGTTTTACAAAATGCCTGGCCCTGTCCTTAGCTGTTTGTATGCATTAACTCATTTAATTCTGATAACACCCCTGAGGGGTAGGTGCTGTTATTTTCTCCATTTTACAGAAAG
>NW_012101488.1:1628063-1631532 GCF_000951045.1 Mandrillus leucophaeus | reverse complement strand
TAATGCATGGGACTTTCCTTCCTCCTAAGGCTTAATTTTCTCATTTGTAAATCAGGAGGTAAGAAGGGAGGGGATGGGCCTGACGCAGTGGCTCATGCCTGTAATCCCAGCACTTTGGGAGGCCGAGGAGGGTGGATCACGAGCTCAGGAGTTCAAGACCAGCCTGACCAACATGGTGAAACTCCGTTTTTACAAAAAATACAAAAATTAGCCGGGCGTGGTGGCGGGCGCCTGTAATCCCAGCTACTCAGGAGGCTGAGGCAGGAGAATCGCTTGAACCCAGGAGGCGGAGGTTGCAGTGAGCTGATATTACGCCACTGCACTCCAGCCTGGGTGACAGAACAAGATTACGTCTCAAAAAAAAAAAGAAAGAAAGAAAAAAAAAAAGAAGGAGGGGATGGATGGGAATGACTTTGGAAAAGCATAAGGAACTGTTAGCTATTGTGTTGATCGGCACAAATGAATCAATAAATGTGCTCTTCCCCAACTCTCCACCCCTCAGCAACACCCTATTGCAATACTCTCAATTCCCTTCCCAAGGGCCCCGGGCAAAAATGGAGCCCTCCTGGCTAGACTCCATCTCCCAGCGCGCCCCGCGGGGAAGCGCCCTGCGCTTGCGCTGCCAAGTCCTCTCCGGCTTTGTCTCCCGGGAGTTCGAGTCGTTCTTTTCCTCCGCCCGCCTAATTTGCTTCCCACCCCACCTCCACGCTTGACCGTGCTGCCTTCTGGGGTATGTAGTCCGTGGCTGTCCGGACTTCAATTCCCACCGGGCTTCGGGACGAGAACCCGGAAGGGGAGGCTGGAGAGGAGCGAGTAGGGTAAACCCGCGTAGCTGAGGGAGATGCAGCGCGCGGCGATGGTGAGAGCCCAGGCGAGGGCCGGGGGCGCTGGAGAGTCGGGACGGGGGTTCGGGACCGGGTGACGAGGGGGAAGAGGCAGGGGCGAAAGAAGGGGCTGGGCGAGGGGAGATTGCCTGGGGGAGGGGATTGGGAGGAATGGGAGCCGGAGGTAGTAGTAGAAGAATGGTGGCTTGGGGAGGGGTCTTGGAGGTGGGGTGGGAGTGGAGCTTTGGAATTGATTGTAAAGGGGCTCAGAGCTGGGGAAGTGGGCCCCGAGTTGGAGACGGGGCTGGACGTCCAGGTAGAGGCCCTGAAGGTGTCGATTTCGATAGGGTGTTAACCTGTGGCGAGGGTATGAGGATCACGGTTAGGATGAGTGAGGGGGTCTGGAAGCTCCAAGGGACAGGCGAACGGTGGACGCGATGGGATGGGGCCTCTGGATCGGATTGGGGGCAGGAAGGCAAGTTGAGGAGGTGGGAGGGAGAAATCAGTGGTAGGAGAGTGTGGGTTCAGGCTCCAGGACTGAGGGTGGGGTGAGGAGCGTGAAATTAGGGGCGTGGATGTAGTGATAATTTCCCTAGTCCCGCCAGAGACTCCCGGTGAGCTGGACAGGCACAGAACTGTAGGATAATATGGCCAGAAAGGGCCATCCAGACAGGCTTTGCACCCTCACTTCCCCAGTGGAATTTAGAAGAGTGTAGTGGTTTATCCCTATGAGAAGTACAGCATTCACATCCCCTATTCTCCCACCCCTTTGTGCCATGGACAAATCTGTGAGCCTTAGTGCCCTTATCTGTAGTATGGGAACGGCAAGCATGCCTCTGAGAACAGGGTTAAAGGGAGTCATTAAAATCGTTACTATTAATGGGAGATCTGGGCTGTGAAGTTTCAGTCTCAGAGCTGTTGGTGGGAAGTTCTCCGCCCCCGGAATGTGACTGGGTTACAGGTGCTAATGGATTTCCTCCTTTCCAGTCCAGTCCCAGAGGGCGTTTTCTCAAAAGCTGGCACTGATCTGGGCACACACCCCAGCTCAGAAGCATGTAGGGGTTCCCTACTGTGGATTACAGTTAACGCTTATTGTTTTACAAAATGCCTGGCCCTGTCCTTAGCTGTTTGTATGCATTAACTCATTTAATTCTGATAACACCCCTGAGGGGTAGGTGCTGTTATTTTCTCCATTTTACAGAAAGAAAACAGAAGTGCAGAGAAATTAAGCAACTTTCCCAAGGCTATCCAGCATTAATTGCTAGACTCAGGATTCCGATCTTGGCAGCCTGGCTCAGAATCTGTGCTTTCAGCACTATAATTTAGTCCCCTCTCCATACTGAAATATACAATGTGATGAGTAGAGATAGAGAACAAAGCAGTCTAGAATATTAGTTCTGCCATTTACTTGCTATATGACCTTAGGCAACTCTTTTATATTCATTTATTTATTTAGAGACAGAGTCTACCTCTGTCACCAGTGGTATCTTGGCTCACCAGGAGCCTCTGCCTCCTGGGTTCAAGCGGTTCTCCTGCCTCAGCCTCCTTGAGTAACTGGGATTACAGGCTCATGCCACTATGCCTGGCTAATTTTTGCATTTTTAGTAGAAACGGGGCTTCGCCAGTTGGCCAGGCTGGTCTTGAACTCCTGACCTCAAGCCATCCACCCGCTCCGGCCCCCCAGAGTGCTAGGATTATAGGCATGAGCCACCGTGCCCGGCTTATTTTTATTTTTTAAATTTTAATTATTATTTTTTTGAGACAGATTTTCGCTCTTGTTGCCCAGGCTGGAGTGCAATGGCGCGATCTCGGCTCACTGCAACCTCCGCTTCCCGGGTTCAAGCGATTCTCCTCCCTCAGCCTCCTGAGTAGCTGGGATTACAGGCATGCGCCACCATGCCTGGCTAATTTTTGTAGTTTTAGTAGAGACACGGTTTCAGCATGTTGGTCAGGCTGGTCTCAAACTCCTGGCCTCAGGTGATCCACCTGCCTCCCAAAGTGCTGGGATTAACAGGTGTGAGTCACCGCACCTGGCCCTATTTTTATTTTTATGGGTTTTCTGTTCGTTTGTTTTGAGGCGGAGTTTAGTTCTTGTTGCCCAGGCGGAGTGCAATGGTGAGATCTCGGCTCACCCCAACCTGCGCCTCCTGGGTGCTTTGGTTTTCTCACCTCAGCTTCCCAAGTAGCTGAGATTGCAGGCATGCGCCACCACATCTGGTTAATTTTGTATAGTTAGTAGAGACAGGGTTTCTCCATGTTGGTCAGGCTGGTCTCCAACTCCCAACCTCAGGTATCTGCCTGCCCCAGCCTCCCAAAGTGCTGGGATGACAGGCGTGAGCCACCGCGCCCAGCCTTTTTATTTTTTATTTTTTAAATTTTTTTTGAGATGGAGTCTCGCACTCTCACCCAGGCTGGAGTGCAGTGGCGCAATATTGGCTCACTGCAAGCTCTGCCTCCCGGGTTCATGCCATTCTCCTGCCTCAGCCTCCTGAGTAGCTGGGACCACAGGCGCCCACCACCACAGCCGGCTAATTTTTTTTGTATTTTTAGTAGAGACAGGGTTTCACGGTGTTAGCCAGGATGGTCTCGATCTCCTGACCTTGTGATCTGCCCGCCTCGGCCTCCCAAAGTGCTGGGATTACAGG
>NW_012101488.1:1625804-1628013 GCF_000951045.1 Mandrillus leucophaeus | reverse complement strand
CCTGAGTAGCTGGGACCACAGGCGCCCACCACCACAGCCGGCTAATTTTTTTTGTATTTTTAGTAGAGACAGGGTTTCACGGTGTTAGCCAGGATGGTCTCGATCTCCTGACCTTGTGATCTGCCCGCCTCGGCCTCCCAAAGTGCTGGGATTACAGGCGTTTCCTGTGAGCCACCATGCCCGGCCTGCCTTTTTATTTTTTTAAAGACAGGGTCTCGCTCTGTTGCCTAGACGGGCCGGAATGCAATGGTGCAATCATGACTCACTGCAGCCTCAACCTCCTGGGCTCAGGCAGTCCTCCCACCTCAGCCTCTCAAGTAGCTGGGACTAATTTTTTATTATGCACGGCTAATTTTGTATTTTTATTTTTGTAGAGACGCGGGTCTTACTATGTTGCCCAGGCTGGTCTCAAATTCCTGGGCTTAAGGGGTCTTCCTGTTTCAACCTCCAAAAGTGTTGGGATTGCAGGCATGAGCCACCACGCCTGGCCCTGGGCAAGTCTTTTGGGTTCTTCTCACCTATAAAATGGGATCAGTAACCCTAGGAAGGTGAGAGGTTCAGGAAGATAATGCAGTATAGTGGAACTTACTTTGTGAGCGCTTACTCCAATACTTATTGAAGGGCTCAGTACATGTGAGTTGTTATTTTTGAATGTTAGCGGGAAAGAGAAGGCGGTAGAGAGGAACCGAGAGGGAAGATGTCAGGCTGTCTCCTTTCTCTCTTATGTTGTCACCATATCCCTGCCCTCCACCCCTGGGCTCCTAAATCCAATTATGACTTCTGGAGATGGTGCTTACAAACTCAATCTGTGGACCGGGCATGGTGGCTCATGCCTGTAGTCCCAACCCGTTGGGAGGCCAACACAGGCAGATGGCCTGAGGCCAAGAGTTCAATCGAGACCAGCCTGGCCAACATAGCAAAACCCCGTCTCCATTAGCCGGGCGTGGTGGCGGACGCCTGTAGTCCCAGCTACTCAGGAGGCTGAGTCAGGAGAATCTCTTGAACCCAGGAGGTGGAGGTTGCATTGAGCCAAGATTGTGCCACTGCACTCCAGCCTGGGCGAAAGAGTGACTCTGTCTCAAAAAAAAAAGAAAAAAGAAACTCAGTGTGTCCCCATTCCCATTGCTGTCCCCGCCAATTACCCAGTCTGGCCTTACTCCAGGTGTTTCAGTGAAGAGGAAATATTTCTAACTAGGTTTTTCCTGTTGTTGTTGTTAGTTTGCTTTTGTTCGTTTAACTTTTGGGTCATTAAGGCCTCACTGGGCAGTTTGACAACTTTGTAAATTCACCTTGAAACAGTTTGGTTTATTTATTGTGAGCTTTCTGGGCTTAATTCAGTGACTGTGATAGTAAGCTTATGGTTGAAAACATTGGCTTCAGGGAGGCCCAGGCTCAAATTCCTGCTTCTGTTGCTGTGTGTCCTTAGCCAAGCTACATTACCACTCTGGGCCTCAGTTTACTTTTCCTTTTTTTTTTTTTTTGAGACAGAGTCTCACTCTTGTCCAGGCTGGAGTGCAGTGGCATGATCTTGGCTCACTGCAATCTCCAACTCCTGGGTTCAAATGATTCTTCTGCCTCACCCTCCCGCGTAGCTGAGATTACAGGCTTGTGTCACCACGTCTGGCTAATTTTGGTATTTTTAGTAGAGATGGGGTTTCACCATCTTGGCCAGGCTGGTCTCGAACTCCTGACCTCAGGTGATCCACCCGCCTCGACTTCCCTAAGTGCTGGGATTATAGGCGTGAGCCACTGCTCCAACCTCTTTTTTTGTTTTGTTTTGAGCCAGTGTCTCACTTTGTTGCCCTGACTGGCATGCAGGGCGTGATCTTGGCTCACTGCAACTTCCACCTCCCAGGATCAAGGGATCCTCTCACCTCAGCCTCCTGAGTAGCTGGTACTACAAGTGTGTGCCACCACGCCTGCCTAATTTTTGTAGAGTCAGCGTTTCACCACGTTGCCCAGGCTGATCTTGAACTCCTGACCTCAAGTGATCCACCCACCTTGGCCTCCCAACGTGCTGGGGTTACAGGCATGAGCCCCAGTGCCCAGCTGGCCTCAGTATTCTCATGTAAAAATGGGGCCACATTTAAACTCTGAGCTTGTTGTAAGGAGTTGACGTGGTAACTGATAAGGTGGCATATATAAAATGCCTGGGGTATTTTATGCTCTCATTAAGTGTGAGGTTTTTTTTTTTTTTTTTTTTTTTTTT
>NW_012101488.1:1619918-1624412 GCF_000951045.1 Mandrillus leucophaeus | reverse complement strand
AAAAAAAAATCAAAGCAACAAAAGAAAAAGAAAACAAAGAGAAAAATGGACTTTGGAGTCAGAGTGCCCAGCTTTGAATCTGGAAAATGGGGGTTCATTCCTTAGGTAGTCCGTGTGTTTATTTATTTATTTTTATTTAATTTTTTGAGACAAAGTCTGGCTCTGTTGCCCAGGCTGGAGTACAGTGGTACAATCTCAACTCACTGCAACCTCTACCTCCTGGGCTCAAGCCTTCCTCCCACCTCAGCCTTCCAGGTAGCTGGGACTGCAGGCGTGCGCCACCATGCCCAGTTAATTTTTTTTAAATTTTTTGTAGAGACAGGGTTTTGCTGTGTTGCCTAGGCTGGTCCTGAACAACGAGACTCAAGCTGTCGACCTGCCCAAACTGCTGGGATTACAGGCGTGAGCCACCACACCTGGCCTACAAGTGTTTTAGTTATGTATCTATTTGTTCATTTATTTTTTGAGACAGGGTCTGGCTCTGTTGACTGGGCTGGAATGCAGTGGCACTATCTTGGCTCACTGTGACTTCCACCTTCTGGGCTTAAGCCATCCTCTCACCTCAGCCTCCAAAATAGCTGGCACTACAGGGGCATGCCACCACACCTGGCTAATTTTTGTAATTTTTGTAGAGATAAAAAATACATCCTGCCAAGGCTGGTCTCAATCTCCTGAGCTCAAGTGATCCACCCGCTGCAGCCTTCCAAAGTGCTAGAATTATAGGGTTGAGCCACCGAGCCCAACCTATTTATTTAGAGACAGAACCTGTCTCTGTCGCCCAGGCTGGAGTACAGTGGTGCAATGACAGCTTACTACAGCCTCAACCTCCTGGCCTCAAGTGATCCTCCTGCCTCAGCCTCCAGAGTAGCTGGGACTGCAGGTGCTTGCCACCATGCCCGGCTAATTAAAAAAAAATTTTTTTGGCCGGGTGCGGTAGCTCACACCTGTGATACCAGCACTTTGGGAGGCCGAGGTGGGCGGATCACAAGGTCAGGAGATCAAGACCATCCTGGCTAACACGGTGAAACCCCATCTCTACTAAAGATACAAAAATTAGCTGGGCATGGTGGCAGGTGCCTGTAGTCCCAGCTACTCGGGAGGCTGAGACAGGAGAATGGCGTGAACCCAGGAGAATGGTGTGAACCCAGGAGGCGGAGCTTGCAGTGAGCCGAGATCGCACCACTGCACTCCATCCTGGGCGACAGAGCGAGACTCCATCTCAAAAACAAAAACAAAAACAAAATTTTGTTGGTAGTGCACAGTGGCCTCATTCCTGTAATCCCAGCACTTTGGGAGGCCGACGTGGGCAGATCTCTTGGGGTCAGGAGCTTGAGACCATCCTGGCCAACATGGTGAAACCCCATCTCTACTAAAAAAACAAAAATTAGCCGGGCACGGTGGCATGCCCTTGTAGTCCCAGTACTCGGGAGGCTGAGGCACAAGAATAGCTTGAACCCGGGAGGTGGAGGTTGCGGTGAGCTGAGATCGCACCACTGCAGTCCAGCCTGGGTGACGAACAGGTTTCCGTCTCCAAGAAAACTAAAAAAAAAAAAAATTTTTTTGTAGAGACAGGGTCTTGCTATATTGCCCAGGCTGGTCTCAAACTCCTGGACTCAAGTGATTCTTCCACCTTGGCCTCCCAAAGTGCTGGGATTACAGGCATGAGCCACAGAGCCCAGCCCACAAGTGTTAATAGAGCACTTACCATGTGCCACCGTCTGTATTGGGTGCAGACTCGACCCTGCCATTGGGGAACTCGCTGTTGTCATAATGGTAGGGAAGTTCTGCAGGTATGCGGGCATTTGGGCTCATTTTCAAGTTTGAGTTTCTCTATTCCTGGTTCATTTTCAGTCCCTTATGTCAGCTTTGCCTGCTTGTCACTGCTTTCATGGATTTTTTAACATTCTGTCTCCGGCCCTCATTGAATTATCCGCAGACCTATTGGTTTGGGAAAAAGTTTCCAGTCCCTCACTTGTCCCCAATCCTATGTGTCACCTCTGTCCACCCTGGGGTGATCTGACACTTTTTTGTTTTCCATTGCCTTCATTTGTTTGTCTTACAGCATTTGTCTGCTTTCCAAGTTGTTTTGCCTTTTCTTAAAATCTTAAATTTGTTTTCAGCCTGTGCTTGTCTGAAGCTTACTCATACAAAATGGTATTTTTACCATCTTTATTTCAAAACCTGTGACATGTACTAGGAAACGAAGAAGAAAATTGTATTTTTTACCACGTTTAATGGTGTATTTCTAACTGCTATGGTAAAACTGTCTTACTCCTAAAAGCACAAGTTTTCTTTTTTCTTCTTCTTTTTTTTTTTTTTTTTGAGATGGAGTCTCGCTCTGTTGCCCAGGCTGGAGTGCAGTGGCGCAATCTCGGCTCGCTGCATGCTCCGCCTCCTGGGTTCATGCCATTCTCCTGCCTCAGCCTTCCTAGTAGCTGAGACTATAGGCGCCTGCCACCACGCCCGGCTAATTTTTTGTATTTTTAGTAGAGACGGGGTTCCACCGTGTTAGCCAAGATGGTCTCGATCTCCTGACCTTGTGATCTGCCCGCCTCGGCCTCCCAAAGTGCTGGGATTACAGGTGTGAGCCACTGCGCCCGGCCCTAAAAGCACAAGTTTTCTAAACGGTTTGGTTCATGGCACCTGCTTGGTGATGCCATCCCTGACCCCTTGATTTATTATTTATTTATTTATTTATTGAGACAGAGTCTCACTCTTTCTCCCAGGCTGGAGTACAGTGGTACCGTCAGGGCTCACTGCAGCCTCAACCTCCCGGGCTCAAGCAATCCTCCTGCCTCAGCCCCCTAAGTAGCTGGGATTACAGGCATGTGCCACCTCAACCAGCCAGTACTTTTTGTTTGTTTGTTTGTTTGTTTGTTTTTGACATTTTAGTACAGTTAGACTCTCACTATGTTGCCCAGGCTGGTCTCCAACTCCTAAGCTCAAGCAGTCCTCCTGCCTTCGCCTCCCAAAGTGCTAGGATTGCAGGCCTGAGCCACTGTGCCCAGCTTTTTTTTTTTTTTTTTTTTTTTTAAAGATAGAGATGAGTTCTTGCCATGTTGCCCAGGCTGGTCTCGAACTCCTGGGCTCAAGTGATCCATCCTCCTCAGCCTACCAAAGTGCTGTGATTACAGGCATGTGCCACCACGCCTAGCCCCCTTGATTTAGAATCATAACCTCACCCTTCCAAATTCTCCTGACCCTTTTTTTTTTTTTTTTGAGACGGAGTCTCCTCCTCTGTTGCCCTGGGTGGAGTGCAATGGCGTGACCTTAGCTCACTGCAACTTTCGCCTCCTGGGTTCAAGCAATTCTTCTGCCTCAGCCTCCCAAGTAGCTGGGATTACAGGCATGCGCCACCACGCCTGGCTAATTTTTTTGTTTGTTTGTCGTTTTGTTTTTGAGATGGAGTTTTGCTCTTGTTGCCCAGGCTAGAGTGCAGTGATGTGATCTCGGCTCACTGCAACCTCCATCTCCCAGGTTCAAGAGATGATTCTCCTGCCTCAGCCTCCCAAGTACCTGGGATTACAGGCATGTGCCACCACGCCCAGCTAATTTTGTATTTTTAGTAGAGATGGGGTTTTGCCATGTTGGTTGGGCTAGTCGCAAACTCCTGACCTCAGGTAGTCCACCTGCCTGAGCATCCTAAGGTGCTGGGATTACAGGAGTGAACCACCGTGCCCAGCCCTGACCCTCCTCTTTTGCTATATTTGTTTCCTCATAACGCTGGCCACGATGATGCTTACTATGTATTTGTTGTCTCCTTTTCCAATTAAGTTTTTTGTTTGTTTATTTTTGAGACTGGGTCTCGTTCTTTCGCCCAGGCCAGAGTACAGTGCCACAGTCTCTGCACTCATTGCAACCTCTGCCTCCCAGGCTCAAGCAATCCTTCCACCTCAGCCCCCTGAGTAGCAGGGACTACAGCATGAGCCACCACGCCTAGCTAATTTTTATTTTTGTGTGTGACTCTTTAGGATCACTTTAACTTCAGAATGGGAAATAAAGAGGGAAGTAGTCTTTGGCTCAGTTAGTGATTTTCAAAGTTGTTTTTTTTTTTTTGAGACGGAGTTTCGCTCTTGTTGGCCAAGCTGGAGTACAATGGCGCGATCTCGGCTCACCGCAACCTCTGCCTCCCAGGTTCAAGCGATTCTCCTGCCTCAGCCTTCCCAAGTAGCTGGGATTACAGGCATGTGCCACCATGCCCAGCTAATTTTGTATTTTTAGTAGAGATGGGGTTTCTCCATGTTGGTCAGGCGGGTCTCGAACTCCCGACCTGTGATCCGACCGCCTCGGCCTCCCAAAGTGCTGGGATTACAGGCGTGAGCCACCATGCCCAGCCTCAAAGTCTTTATTAGCTTCCCTTTTTATCTTTGTTTTGTCTTTAAGAGGCTGGCACAGTGACTCACGCCTGTAATCCCCAGTACTTTGGGAGGCTGAGGTGGGCAGATCACCTGAGGTCAGGAGTTTGAGACCAGCCTGGCCAACATGGTGAAACCC
>NW_012101488.1:1612398-1619178 GCF_000951045.1 Mandrillus leucophaeus | reverse complement strand
GCAAATCGCTTGAGGTCAGGATGAGACCAGCCTGGCCAACATGGTGAAACTTCATCTCTACTAAAAATACAAAAAATTAGTTGGGCATAGTGACAGGCGCCTATAATCCCTGCTACTCGGGAGGCTGAGGCAGGAGAATCGCTTGAATCTGGGAGGTGGAGGTTGCAGTGAGCCGGGATTGTGCCACTGCACTCTAGACTGGGCTACAGAGGAAGACTCCATCTCAAAAAAATAAATAATTAAAAATGAAAATTGAAAGTGAAGGCTGTGGGTGGTGACTCATGACTTAATCCCAGCACTCTGGGGGGCCAGGGCAGAAGGATCGCTTGAGCCTCGGAGATCAAGAGCAGCCTGGGAAACAAAGTGAGACCACATCACTAAAATAATTTTTTAAATTGGCTGAGCATGGTGACATGAGCCTGTAGTTCCAGCTACTCAGGAGGCTGAGACAGGAAGATCCGTTGGGCCCAGGAGTGTGAGGCTGCAATGAGGTATGATCATACACTGCACTCCAGCCTGGGCAACAGAGGCAGGCCCTGTCTCTAAGTAAATAAATGAATCAAACACTTGTGGATTACTTAAGGAATGAACCCTCATTTTCCACAGGAGGAAACTGATGTCCAACGGGATCAAGTGACTTACCCTAGGTCACACAGCTGATGAGAGATAAAACCAGGACTCAAAGCTGGGCACTCTGGCTCCAGAGCTGTGTTCAATACATTTTTCGTTTTGTTTTGTTTTTTGTTTGAGATGATCTCACTCTGTCACCCAGGCTGGAGTGCAGTGGTGCTGTCACAGCTCAATACAGCTTCAACCTCCTCGGCCGCCAAGCCCAACTAATTATTATTTTTTTTTTGTAGACGTAGTCTCACTCTGTCACCCAGGCTAGAGTGCAGTGGTGCAATCTCAGCTCATTGCAGCCTCCGCCTCCTGGGTTCAAGCAATTCTTCTGCCTCCAGCTCGTGAGTAGCTGGGATTACAGGAGCCCGCCATCACATTACAGGCGTGAGCCACCGCGCCCAGCCAGGATGATTGTAGTTTAGACCTTGAGCTCTAGAGTCAGCTGATCTTTGATTCTAAGTTCTGACTTGGTTTGGTTGCTCCTGCCTATAGTCCCAGCACTTGGGGAGGTCAGGGTGGAGGATTGCTTGAGCTCAAGAGTTCAAGACTGGCCTAGGCAACATACTGAGACCTCATCTGTACAAAAAAATGTAAAAATTAGCTGGGCGTGGTGGTACACACCTGTGGTTTCAGCTCCTCAAAAGGCTGGGATAGGCTGGGCACGGTGGCTCACATCTGTAATCCTAGCACTTTGGGAGGCTGAGACAGGTGGATCACTTGAGGTCAGGAGTTCAAGACCAGCCTGACCAACATGGTGAAACCCTGTCTCTACTAAAAATACAAATATTAGGCCGGGCACAGTGGCTCACACCTGTAATCTCAACACTTTGGGAGGCCAAGATGAGTGGATCATCTGAAGTCAGGAGTTCGAGACCAGCCTGGCCAACATGGTGAAACCCCATCTCTACTAAAAATAAAAAAATTAGGCGAGGCCCGGTGGCTCATGCCTGTAATCTCAGCACTTTGGGAGGCCAAGGCAGGCGGATCACGAGGTCAGGAGATCAAGACCATCCTGGCTAACACGGTGAAACCCCATCTCTACTAAAAATACAAAAATTAGCCTGGTCTGGTGGCGGGCGCCTGTAGTCCCAACTACTTGGGAGGCTGAGGCAGGAGAATGGCGTGAACCTGGGAGGCGGAGCTTGCAGTGAGCCAAGATAGGGCCACTGCACTTTAACCTGGGCGACAAAGCGAGACTCCGTCTCCAAATAAATAAATAAATAATAAATTAAAAAATAAAACAATTAGCTGGACATGATGGCACATGCCTGTAGTCCCAGCTACTTGGGAGGCTGAGGCAAACAAATCGCTTGAACCGGGAGGCAGAGGTTGTAGTGATTGCAGTGAGCTGAGATCGCACCATTGTAGTCCAGCCTGGGCAACAGAGCAAGAGTCCGTCTAAAAAAAAATAAAAAAGAGGGCAGCTGAGATGGGAGGATTACTTGAGTCCAGGAGATTGAGGCCGCGATGAGGCGAGATTGTACTCCAGCCTGGGTGACAGTGAGACCGTCTCAGAAAACAAGAAAAAACAAAACACACTCACAAAAAGAGTTCTGCCACAAAGCTCTAAATGAGGGCAATTACTTAGCCATTCTCTGCCTCAGTTTCCTAATCTTTAACACGAAATTAAAAATAGGAGATAGAGGCTGGGTGCGGTGGCTCATGCCTATAATCCCAGCACTTTGGGAGGCTGAGGCGGGCGGATCACGAGGTCAGGAGATCGAGACCATCCTGGCTAACATGGTGAAATCCCATCTCTGCTAAAAATGGAAAACTTTAGCCTGGCATGGTGGCACGCGCCTGTAGTCCCAGCTACTCGGGAGGCTGAGGCAGGAGCATAGGTTGAACGTGGGAGGCGGAGGTTGCAGTGAGCTGAGATTGCGCCCCTGCACTCCAGCCTGGGCGACAGAGCGAGACTCTCTCAAAAATAAAAGAGATGGAAGAATCAAACAAGTTCATATTTGTAGAGTGCTCGAGTATTTGTAGAGTGCTCAAGTATTGACTGCTGTTGTGATGATCATTTTCTAATATATTCATGTTGGTTCTGACTGTTTATTTGGATGTCTGACCCCTTTCCCATGAGCCATTCATGGGGAGCTCAGTGTCACCTGTGTGTTCCAGCACCCAACAATGGCCAACATGCAGGACCACAGTGAATGTCAGGGACAAGTTTTTGCAAATGCTCCACGTATGCTAGGGATGTAAATATGTGGATTATTTAATTGTTGAGGGCATTTGACCAAGGGTGTAAAATGCGTGGTTCAGGTCCTTACTAATTTTCCCAAGCAGTCTTTTCTTAGAAATATGTTAAGGTTTCCCATATCAGTTGTGGATTTAACAAACTTTCCCTTGTCGTTTTGTAAGTTTATGGCTGTCTTGTATAGAGATGGTCGTTTTTTGCTTTATCTATTTGGAGGCCATAGTATTTGGATCATGTATGTTGAGAACTTTTGTGTATAATGGGCCACTTCTACCTCCCTCGCCTAGCCCTAGGTACTCATGTAGAGAAATAAATAATGGGTCATTTTGTTTTGTCATCATCCATTGTTTTTGTCAGTTTTTTATTTTATTTATTTATTTTTAATTTAATTTAAGACAGTCTCGTGCTGTCACCCAGAGTGGAGTGCAATGGCCCCTATCTCAACTCACTGCATCCTCTACCTTCTGGGCTCAAGGAATCCTCCCACATCAGCCTCCTGAGTACCTGGGACTACAGGCACATGCCACTACGCCCTGCTAATTTGTGTATATTTTGTAGCAATGGGGTTTCACCATGTTGCCCAGGCTGGTCACAGACTCCTGAGCTCACGGGATCTTCCCACCTCAGCCTCCCAAAAGTGCTAGGATTACAGGTATGAGCCACCGCACCTGGCCAAGTTTGTTTGTTTTTTTTAAAAGGGTAATGTTACTCCTCTACTTGTCTCTTGGTTCGTGTTTTCCCAACTAGTTTTTTGCCATCTTTTGATTTTCCATATTTTTGGTTCACAGTGTTTTACAATGAATAGATTTTCATGGAGTAGTTACTGAAGGCTGACCTAGTGTAGGGCCTTATGCTGGGCTCAGTGTGGGGGGCAGGCCCTTCTCCCCTTCCTGTCCCAACCTCCACAGGAGGATCATAGTTGGGGAGAGAGACCCACCCAAGACGATGACCCAGAGTGGCCAGGGAAGAGGGAACCCAGAGGTCCTCTCTGGGCAGGTGGGTGATTTCCAGGAAGGGAGTTGGGGAAGGCCTCTCCATTAAAACTGCATTTGAACACAGACCTGAATGCAGTAAGGAATTGAGCCTTGCAGAGCGTGAATGTATTGCTGTTGGTGGGAACAGCAAACGCAGAGACCAGGGAAGGCAAGAGCCCGGTGACTGTGAGGAATAGATAGCAATGAGCCCACCGCATGGACGCCCTGGGTGAAGCCTGACCTGGCCTAGGGGGATTGGGGGTGTCAGCTTCCTGGAGGAGGGGTGGTCAAGCTGAAACCCCAGGGAATATATAGTGAAACAGTAGGGCACAGTGACTGGGAAATCAGATTCCCTGGCTTCATATCCCTGCTCCAGCTCACACCCCAGCTCTGTGACCTTGTGGTCAGGAGACCTGCCCTGCGTGTTTCTTCATCCATACCATGGAAACGATCACTGCTACCGGGGATCAGATGGGGCCTGAGTATTCTATGTATGCCAGATCAGGTGCCCACTAGGGTGCACTGGGGTATTGCCTGCGGGGCGGAGGAGTGGGGAGGGATGCCACTGGACAGGTGGGGTACCTGGGTGTTTTCCAGAGGGCACTGGGGAGCCATGGCAGGTTCTCACCAGGATAGGGACGGGTTCAGGTTTATAGGATTGTGCTTTAACAGGACTTTCCTGGCTGCTCTTTTGTATTAAGCGAGGCAGGCTTGGGGCGCCCGTTTGGAAAGGATGGACTGGCAGCTCTGAATGGCTACACGGCTTGAGCCTTGAATGCCAGGCCCAGAGGCTTGATTTCTGTTGCCGTGGGAACCTTCGAAGGGTTCTGTCCATTTGTTTTTCAGGGTGGGGCTATCCCAATGCCAAATTCCCCCCGCGGAAATCCTCAGCACCCCACCCCCCGCCCCTCATAGTTCCCAACTAAAGCGGGATACTCTGATCTCTCCGCCTGCTTCCTTCCGCCTTGGTGTTCTTAATCCCCGGGCTGCCTGGCCCTTTAAATCTCAATCGTCAATCAGGGCTTCTGTTCGAGGGAACGTGGTGTAATAAGCCTCCCCTGGAGTGCTGTGGCCTTTGCCCTGACCTTGTTCCGTTTAGCTGGACGTTGAGAGTTGTTCCACGCTCCCTTGCATCTGGCTGTGTCTACCCCACCACCCACTCCCGTCACCTCTCGCCTACTCCTCCCTATTTCGAAGTTGGGCCCCTTCGCCAAGGCCTGCCTTATATGGGCACTGCCCCGAATGGCGGCCGCTCATTGGCTGAGGGCGTCACGCGCGCGTCTGTCAACAAAGGGGCGGAGGGAAGCTAGTTGCTCCCCTGCCCGCGCGGTGGCCGGAGGGAAGGAGCGAGGGGGCGGGCCCTCTTACCTTTCGCGCGCATGCGTGTGGGCTGCAGCCTGCTCCCGCCGCCTGGGGGGGCTGCGGGTGAGGGCTCTTTGGGGGCGTGTATAGGTTTCGAGGGTCACCTGAGGGGTTTGGAAGGTTTCTTTGGCGGGGCGGTTACAAGATTTGGGGGTTCCCTTTGCATTGCAAAATGTTCTGGGGCTTGGGGAAGTTTTAACGTGGGTTCAAGGGATACTTTTGGGGTTCCTTTGCGCCTAAGGGGCACCTTGGAGTTTGGGTTCGTTTGTAATGCGGAAGGTTCGGTTGTGTTCTCGGGATCAGGTTCCCTTTGTGTTTTGGAGTGTTTGTTGGGCATAGGATTTGGGGAGCTCCGGGAGAGACGGAAGCAAAGAGCCCGAGAGTACCAGTTCTAGAGCTGGAATGTCTGGGCTTGCATCTTGACTTACCTGTCTGAACCCGGACAGGAGATTTCATCTGTGTCTCATCGGGAACTAGGCATTGATAACACTACCTGCTTCCTAGGGACCGAGGAGGATTAGCAGGAATTGTTAGCGCAGTACCTAACAAGCTCGCAGCGAGTGTGCAGTAAGCACATGTCTGCTATTGTAACATTTGTGAGGTGTCTTTGGGTTGGTTTTTTTTTTTTTGGCTTTGTGAAACATTTTTAAGGTTTAAGATTCATCTTAAAGTGTTAGGGAGCTTTTGTGTTTTCAAAGAGTTCGTCTGCTGTTGGAGGGCTTCTAGTGGAATTAGAAGATAATGGAGGAGGGTTGGGGGGAGTATAGGATTCCGGGAGAGTGGTTGTTTATGACATAGGCTGGGGAATTGCTGTTTTGGGATCTGTGAGAGATTGATTGAGATTCGGCCCTTCAGTACTGGCGAGGATATTTTTAGGTTCGGTGGTTTAAAGTAGTATTTGGAAGGTTTTCGATATTTGGGGGAGGACATTGAGATGCTGGAGGTAAGGTTGGAACTGATTAGGGGACTTGAGTGGGTGGCCAAGTTGTAGCAGGATGGCATCTGTAGAGACTGGGTTTTGCTGTGTTAGCCTGCCTCTCTGGGCAGTTGGATATACAGGTCAAGTACCGCTTACCTGAAAAGCTTGGGACCAAAAGTGTTTTGGATTTTGGATTTCTTCGGATTTCGAGTATTTGCATTATACTTACCAGTTGATATGCCAAGTCTGAAAATCTGAAATGCTCCAATGAGCATATCCTATCAGTGTCATCTTGGCACTCAAAAAGTTCTGAATTTGGGAGCATTTTGGATTTTCAGATTTGAGATGCTCAACATGTATGTGAATTGGTGGTTGGTAAACAGCCATCTATATGTTTTGGAGGCTATGGAGTGATGTTTTTAACACTGAACTGAGATTACAGCAGGGACTGTAAGTATTTGAGGGGTAGGTGGGATTGGGGATTATGGAGGGGAGATAAAGATTCTTGACACGGGGTTTCTCTGTGTTTACTGGTACCTGTGAGTGCTCGGAGGCTGTCTGGATTTTGCTTTGTTTTGTTTACCTTTTTTTTTTTTTTTTGAGACGGAATTTCGCTCTTGTCACTCAGGCTGGAGTGCAATGGCAAGATCTCAGCTCACCACAACCTCCGCCTCCCGGTTCAAGCTATTCTCCTGCTTCAGCCT
>NW_012101488.1:1605015-1606093 GCF_000951045.1 Mandrillus leucophaeus | reverse complement strand
TCCCCGGCCACCGCGCCCGGCCCAGACGATGCCGAGGGCACGGCGGACACCTCCCTGTGTCGCCTGTACCGGCACGTGTCGCACGACTTCCTAGAGATCCGCTTCAAGATTCAGCGGCTGCTGGAGCCGCGACAGTACATGCTGCTGCTGCCAGAGCACGTGCTGGTCAAGATCTTCAGCTTCCTGCCCACGCGCGCGCTGGCCGCCCTCAAGTGCACCTGCCACCACTTCAAGGGCATCATCGAGGCATTCGGCGTACGGGCCACAGACTCGCGCTGGAGCCGAGACCCGCTCTACCGCGATGACCCGTGCAAGCAGTGCCGCAAGAGATACGAGAAGGGCGACGTGTCGCTCTGCCGCTGGCACCCCAAGCCCTACCACCATGACCTGCCTTACGGACGTTCCTACTGGATGTGCTGCCGCCGAGCCGACCGCGAGACGCCCGGCTGCCGCCTGGGCCTTCACGATAACAACTGGGTGCTGCCCTGCAATGGGCCGGGCGGAGGCCGGGCAGGCCGGGAGGAGGGGAGGTGAAGCCGGGGGAGGGGAGGGGAGAGCCCACCACGCCCACCCCTCCCCTCTCCCCCGGGAGCCGAGGGTCCGGACTGCGCCGCCTGCCCATTCCCCCACTCCAGACAGCATTGATCCCCCACTGGAACTGAGCTGGGGTTCAGCAGGGGTGACCCAGGAAGGCACTCTGCTTGATCCTGTTGATTTTCTACTCTTCAGAACCAGGGCCGTGGACCCTCTGAGAAGGGTGTTTTTTTTATCAGCATCTCACTTTATTCTCCATTCAGCCCCAACCCCCTTCCCTGCCACGCTCTCCACCCCAGGGACCCACCAGCAGGGAGCAGACGGCAGCTAATTTTGGTATCACGTAAGGGTTCCCCCATTCTGGCCCCCATCCTCTCCCTCGCCCCAATTCTTTCTCGCTGGAGCTGTTATTTCCCAAGAGGCTGCATCGCCCAAGGTTGGCACCTCTCCTAACCTGCCACACCACCGCTCTCACCTCTCTAGGAATTGGGGGCTATCAGGTCACAGGTGGGAGCTGGCATTTTTTCATGACAGTTCACCATTT
>NW_012101488.1:1601968-1603540 GCF_000951045.1 Mandrillus leucophaeus | reverse complement strand
TCGTGCCTCGGCCTCCCGAGTAGCTGGGATTACAGGCGTGAACCATCACGCTCAGCACAGTTTTGTATTTTTAGTAGAGACGGGGTTTCACCATATTGGCCAGGCTGGTCTCAAACTCCTGACCTCAGGTGATCTGCTCGCCTCAGCCTCCCAGAGTGCTGGGATTACAGGCGTGAGCCACTGCTTCTAGCCAGGAATAGAGTTTTGATGGTCTGGTTTGGTCTGAGGAGAGGTGGAGGTTGGGGTGGTCCTGGCAAGAAAGGCTGTCCCCCTAGCTCCCCAACCTCCTCTTCCTGTCTCCAGGTGGCATGTGGAGCCTCCCACCACCACCTAGGTCCTGAGATGTGGTGAAGCCCAGCCTGTCTGCCGTCATCCCCCAGCATGGACCGCGGAAGCCTCCTGCCCTTCCAGCTATGGTGCCCCCGGCCCTTTGGCACCTATTCACAGAACCAGCCGCGCCCGCCTTCTGCGGCCCTCAAGCCATCAGCCTGCCCTGAGCCTGGCGGCGGGGCCGAACCAGACCATGGGCCTGCCCACTCAGAGAACACACCACCTGCCTTGGCCACCGAGGTCCCTGCCTCCCAGCCGGCTCCACTCCTCTCAGCAGCAGCTGCTGGTGATGAGGGTCGAGTCCTCCTGGACACCTGGTATGTCATCAAGCCCGGGAATACAAAGGAGAAGGTGGCCTTCTTTGTGGCCCACCAGTGTGGTGGGGGCAGCCGGGCCAGCTCCATGAAGGTCAAGGGGCACTGGGGCAGTGATAGCTCCAAGGCCAAGCGGAGGAGGCGCTGTCTTGACCCCACCAAAGCTCCTCCTGACCCAGGGGGCCGAGAGGGCCCGGCCGCCTCTGAGGAGGGCCCTGCCTCAGCCGGTGAGGACGTGGACCTGCTCTCTGTGGCCGAGATGGTGGCCCTCGTGGAACAGCGGGCGGCCCTGGCCCTGCAGAGCTACCCACGACCGGCCACCCCAGCGCCTGTAGTTTTTGTGTCCGCGGAGCAGGGTGGACCGGCCAAGGGGGTGGGGTCTGAACGGCGGTCCGGTGGAGGGGACTGCAGCCGTGTAGCGGAGGCCGTGGCCCACTTTGAGGCGCAGAGGGACAGCCCTCCCACCAAGGGCCTCCGCAAGGAAGAGCGACCCGGGCCAGGCCCTGGGGAGGTGCGCATCGCCTTCCGCATCTCCAATGGCCGGGAGCCCCGTGCACCAGACAGCGGCCTGCCCACTGGGGGCGGGGGCAGGCCTGGTTGTGCCTACCCTGGCAGCCCAGGTCCTGGGGCCCGAGCCAAGGACAAGATCACATGTGACTTATACCAGCTCATCAGCCCCTCGCGGGATGCCCTCCCCAGCAACGTGGAGTTCCTGCTGGCCAGGGCGGATGAGGCCAGCGAGGGTGAGAGCCCGGCGCCCGCCAGGCCTGAGGACACTCCCCCGGCGCCCCCTCCGCCCCCTGCCCGGGACTGCGGAGCGTCAGGCTTCCACGTGGACGTGGTGGTGACGGGCGTGGTAGATGAGTGCATCTTCTTTGGCAAGGATGGCACCAAGAACGTGAAGGAGGAAACTGTGTGCCTGACGGTC
>NW_012101488.1:1595123-1596318 GCF_000951045.1 Mandrillus leucophaeus | reverse complement strand
CTAATTTTTGTATTTTAGTAGAGACAGGGTTTCACCATGTTGTCTAGGCTGCTCTCGAACTCCTGGCCTCCAGTAATCCACTCGCCTCAGTTTCCCAAAGTGCTGGGATTACAGGGGTGAGCCACTGCGTCCAGCTGGGTATCTTAAAATTTCAGTTTAAAGAAAGGGAAAAATGGACATTGAGAGGCAGCTAAGTCTCTGACATTCTTCTCAGGAAATCAGAATTTCCAGAGGACTAGGATACGTTATGGTAGTGTTTCAATGCTTAGATTTTAGAATCAAAAAGACCCGGGTTTGAATCTTGTGGGGAGGGTGAGTTAGATTATTTGGACCTTCCTATTGAGAACAACTGAAAATTTTAAAAAATCTCCTTAAAAGGATCAAATAGCCAATAAAATGCAGTAAGGACCCACCACGCCAAATAGTTAAGAGAATGATATGTGGGGCTCTGAGGCCACAATTGCTCTCAGGGTGTTTGCTGATGTGGACACACTGGGGTTTCCTACTTGGCAGCCTTACTGGAAGGATCAAGCAAAAGTCAAGACCAAAGCCGGCCCACGGTGAACAACTGCAGGAACTGGGATCCCAGAGAACTACAAGCTCAGGTAAGGATGACCCGGAAGACTGCAGAGGTATTCAAGATGCAGAAATCAAATGAAAATACAAGAAAGATCCTGAGAATTTGTGGTCACAGACTGGCCCTTGGCACAGGTTCGCAGCCAGGTTCACGTCCTCCGTATGATACAGGGTACTTCTAGCTGACATGTCCGGCACAAACAAACACAAGTCCACCTGTGGAAGGAACTGTCATCTAGAAGCCCCACAAATAATTTTTGTTTGTTTGTTTTGAGATGCAGTTTCGCTCTTGTTGCCCAGGCTGGAGCGCAATGGCGCAATCTCGGCACACTGCAACCTCCGCTTCCTGGGTTCAAGTGATTCTCCTGCCTCACCTGCCAAGTAGCTGGAACTACAGGTGCATGCCGTGACACCCGGCTAATTTTTTGTATTTTTAGTAGAGACAGGGTTTCACCATGTTGGCCAGGCTGGTCTCGAACTCCTGACCCGCCTTGGCCTCCCAAAGTGCTGGGATTACAGGCATAAGCCACCGCATCTGGCTTTTTTTTTTTTTTTAATTGAGACTGGGTCTCACTCTGTCACCCAGGCTGGAGTGCAGTGGTGACATCATGGCTCACTG
>NW_012101488.1:1589192-1590397 GCF_000951045.1 Mandrillus leucophaeus | reverse complement strand
AAAAAAAAAAAAAAAAAAAAAGCTGAAGTATAAAAATCCTCCTCGTCCCGTTATTATTTAAGCTACTGCCATCAACCCCACCCCCATGAAGCTGTGAAGCCCTTTGCCTCGCTTTTGACAGCGTGGGGGGGCCCCGTGGGCAGGGACTTCGGATTTGCATTTCTGGGTTGTTTTTCCTTCCACTCTGGGCTCTCATTCAGGCATTGGGGTCTCCTCACCCCGGCCACATGTTTCTTTAAGAATCCTTTGGTCAACCAAGACCTTGATTTTTCAGGCATTTTGGTCTGGGGTATTTTTGTTTGTTCTCTCTGTTTTTTGTTTTTTTCTTTCCATCATTGTGGTTCTGGAAGCTTCTAGCGTGTGGCATCTGACCAATTTTGAATTGGTCCTTTCTATAAAATCAATATTTATAAGGCTGTGCGCAGACTGGTTTGTGTGTTGTGAAGGGAGGGTTTGGGAAGAGAGGGGAGTTGTAGGCCTGTGCATGGGGGATGGAAAAAGTGGAGAGAGAAGGGATCCCTAGCCAAGTCCCTTAGTCTGAGATTATTTTTTACTCTTCTCATCTGTGTCGGTTTGGATTTGAAAAATCTCAAAATAGTAGAAGCTTGAACAAGATTTTTTTTTTTTTCCCCTTAGAGACAGGGTCTCATTCTGTCACCCAGGCTGGAGTGCAGTGGTGTGATCACAGCTCACTGCAGCAACCTCCTGGGCTCAAGGAAACCTCCCACCTCATCCTGCCAAGCAGCTGGTTTTCTACAGGTGTGTGCCACATACCGAGATAATTTTTAAATTTTTTTTGGTACAGATGGGGTCACTAAGTTGCCCAGGTTGGTCTCAAACTCCTGGGCTCAAGCAATCCTCCTTCCTCAGCCTTCCAAAGTGCTGGGATTACAGGAGTGAGCCACGGTGCCCAGCCAAGATTATTTTGCTTTTACTATCACCATTTTGCCGGAAGGGAGGCCCCCTTCCTCCCAGAAGCACTACACTATGCTTCTATATACATCTCACCCGTCAGACTTAGCCACAGAAGGGCTGCACGAGAGTCTAGGAAATGCGGTCTTTTAGCTGGGTGCAATAGCCCAACAAAACACTCTTTAGAAATCCCTGTAATTACAGTTTTAAAATAGCCACTTATTTATTTATTTATTTATTTATTTATTTATTTATTTATGACAGTCTTGATCTGTCGCCCAGGCTGGGGTGCA
>NW_012101488.1:1584971-1586517 GCF_000951045.1 Mandrillus leucophaeus | reverse complement strand
AAAAGAAAGAAAACGCATACCTCAGTGTTGTGTAGGGGGAAAAAAAAATGCAATAATCAATAGTAACCCAATGGCTGGGTTAAATAGCAAAAATTGATCTAACACATTTATACAAGTGGCTTTTTAAAGGAAAAAAAATGATAACACATTTAATTGGCATTCCAGAAATGAAAGAAAGGATAAGTACAAAGACAATATTTATTTATTTATTTATTTATTTATTTATTGAAATGCAGTCTCACTCTGTCGCCCAGGCTGGCATGCATCTGCTCACTGCAAGCTCCAACTCCTAGGTTCACGTCATTTTCCTGCCTCAGCCTCCCAAGTAGCTAGGACTACAGGTGCCTGCCACCACGCCTGGCTAATTTTTTGCATTTTTAGTAGAGATGGCGTTTCACCGTGTTAGCCAAGATGGTCTCAATCTCCTGACCTCATGATCTGCCCACCTCGGCCTCCCAAAGTGCTGGGATTACAAACATGAGCCACCACGCCCTGCCCAAAGATGCTATTTAAAGACATGATAGTTGGAAAATTAAAAACTGATAAAAGACACCAACAGCATTTAAAAAAAAAAAAGAAAAGGCCAAGCATGGTGCCTCACACCTGTGCTCTCTGTACTTCGGGAGGTCAAGGCAAGAGTATCACTTGAGGCCAGGAGTTCAACACCAGCCTGGGCAACATAGCAAGAGCTCATCTCTACAAAAATCTAATTTAGACCAGGCACTGTGGCTCACGCCTATAATCCTAGCACTTTGGGAGGCCAAGGAGGGCGGATCACTTGAGGTCAGGAGTTCGAGACCAGCCTGGCCAACATGGTGAAACCCTCTCTACTAAAAATACAAAAAATTAGCTGGACATGGTGGCGTGCACCTGTAATCTCAGCTACTTGGGAGGCTGAAGCATGAGAATTGCTTGAACCTGGGAGGTGGAGGTAGCAGTGAGCAGAGATTGAGATCCTGCCACTGCACTCCAGCCTAGGTGACAGAGCGAGACTTTGTCTACAAAAAAAAAAAGGGTTTCCTGGCTGTGGGACCTTGCCAAGCACCAGCAGCCTCATCTGTACAACAGGGCTAATAGTTCTTACCCCAGATTCAAGCCAAAAATCTGCATAAAGCAGATTAAAGTTAAAATTATCTGGATACTTTTTCTTAACAAATCTCATCTGGCACAAGTGTATTTTTTTTTGGTAGTGGTGGGGGTGGATTTGGGGTGTTTTTATTTTTATTTTTTTTGAGACAGGGTCTCATTCTGTCACCCAGGCTGGATGGAGTGCAGTGGCACAATCATAGCTGACTATAACCTCAAACTCCTGGGCTCAGGAGATCCTCCTGCCTCAGCCTCCCAAGTAGCTGGGACCGCAGGCACTTGCTACCATACTGGCTAATTTTAATTATTTTTTTTTTTTTTGAGACAGAGTCTCGCTGTGTCCCCCACGCTGGAGTACAGTGGCACAATCTCGGCTCACTGCAGGCTCCACCTCCCAGGTTCACGCCATTCTCCTGCCTCAGCCTCCCAAGTAGCTGGGACTACAGGCGCCTGCCAACAT
>NW_012101488.1:1583416-1584751 GCF_000951045.1 Mandrillus leucophaeus | reverse complement strand
CTGACCTCGTGATCCGCCCGTCTTGGCCTCGCAAAGTGCTGGGATTACAGGCGTGAACCACCGCGCCTGGCCCTTAAATTTTTTTTTGTAGAGACAGGGTCTTTGTTGCCCAGGCTGGTCGGGAACTCCTGGGCTCAAGCAGTCCTCCTGCCTCTACCTTCCAAAGGACTGGGATTACAGGGGTGAGTGACCACACCCAGCCACAGGTACTTTTTGGAAGGGAGGTAGGACATGGGGGTTGCAAACACAGCTGTGAGTGAAAATCCTCACACCGCACGCAACTGGTTTGCAATTCTCAGTCTCAGCCGCCTCACCTGCAAAATGAGAACTGAAATTGTACCTATTTCAGGATTTGTAGTCAGGGAGACTACACAGTTTGATATATGTAGAAAAAAGTTCTCATGGGCTGGGCTTGGTGGCTCATGCCTGTAATCTCAGCACTTTGGGAGGTCAAGGCGGATGGACACCTGAGGTCAGGAGTTCGAGACCAGCCTGATCAACATGGTCCCATCTGTGCTAAAAAATAGAAAAAATTAGCAGGGCATGGTGGCAGGTGCCTGTATTGCCAGCTACTCGGGAGGTTGAGGCAGGAGAATCGCTTGAACCCAGGAGGTGGAGTTTGCAGTGAGCTGAGATCTCGCCATTGCACTCCAGCCTGGGTGACAGAGTAAGGCTCTGTCCCCCCACCAAAAAAATAGAAAAAGTAGCTGGGCGTGGTGGCAGGCGCCTGTAATCCCAGCTACTTAGAGGCTGATGATGGAGAATCGCTTGAACCCAGGAGGTAGAGGTTGCAGTGAGCCAAGATTGTGCCACTGCACTCCAGCCTGGGTGACAAGAGCGAAACTCCATCTTAAAAAAAAAAAGTTCTCATGATGCCTGGCACATAGTAGATGCTCAATAAATGTCAGCGAATGTGGACGAACCTAGATTGAGGACCTATGTTTATCCTCTCATTTGATACCCCGAGTTTCAGCCCTGGAGTTGATTTGGAGGGCAGATGCTCGCTACACTCTGTACCAATCCTCCACCTTGGCCTGGCATCCGTGCTCACTGCTAAGTCTCCATCAAAGTCATAAACCCACAGGCACAGAGCTCGGTGTAGGACTCTGTTTCCAGATGCCATCCGTCTCAGGTTTTTCTTTTGAGTTGGTTTGCTGAGCAGCTGTGTATGCACCAAAGTGTGTCCTTAAGGACAGCATGGGCCGGGCATGGTGGTTCACACTTGTAATCTCAGCATTTTGGGAGGCCAAGGCAGGCGGATCACAAGGTCAGGAGATCGAGACCATCTTGGCTAACACGATGAAACCCCGTCTCTACTAAAAATACAAAAATTAG
>NW_012101488.1:1581441-1583021 GCF_000951045.1 Mandrillus leucophaeus | reverse complement strand
GGAGGCTGAGGCAGGAGAATCGCTTGTACCCAGGAGGCGGAGGTTGCAGTGAGCCAAGATCTCACCACTGCACTCCAGCCTGGGTGACAGAGCGAGACTCCGCCTCAACAAGAAAAACCTCCTGGGCTCAAGTGATCCTACCACCTCAACCTCTCAAAGTGCTGAGATTGCAGGCATGAGCCACCACACCCAGTCTGCATTTTTTAATAAGCACCCCAGCTGAGTCTGAAAATTAGGTAGGGTTGGGAAATACTTGCTCACTGGAGTTTGCAGTTACACCCACCATCTCACACTGCTGCACCAACAGCTGAAAGGGAAAGCCAGTGTGCCGTAGCTACTGTGCAATAGATCTAGATCTGTCTTACCCATTGCGCTCGTAGATGTTCCCAGACTTTCAAAACCCCTTGTTTTCCAAAGTACCTTCTGAGGCATCCTAGTTCTTTTGTTGTTGTTGTATTTTGTTTGTTGAGACAGAGTGTCGCTCTGTCGCCCAGGCTGGAGTGTAGTGGTGTGATCTTGGCTCACTGCAGCTTCTGCCACCAGGTTCCAGCGATTCTCTTGTTTCAGCCTCTCAAGTAGCTGGGATTACAGGCTCATGCCACCATACCTGGCTAATTTTTGTATTTTTAGTAGATATGGGGTTTCATCATGTTGTCCAAGCTGGTCTCAAACTCCTGAGTTCAGGTGAACTACTGGCCTTGGCCTCCCAAAGTGCTGGGATTACAGGTGTGAGCTACCATGCCCGGCCGAGGTATCTTAGTTCTATGAAGTGCTTCCTAATAAAAAGCATTCCATAGTGAAATACTTTGGGAGCCTCTGTCTTAAAAATTCACATGATGCAGTGAGGAAACGCATTTTATGTTGTCTCACCCTGCTTCTTGGATTTCAGATCCCCTTTGTCATGCAATGTCTATTTACATGAGTTCTACAGAATGTTTGGCGTTTTTGTTGTTGTTGTTGTTTGTTTTGAGACAGGGTGTCACTGTGTTGCCCGGGCTGGTCTTAAACTCTTGGATTCATGGGATTCTCTCACCTCAGCCTCCTGACTACAAGTGTGCACCACCACACCTGGCTTATGCAGGCGGTGTTTTGCAGAAACACTGGTTACACTTTTTTTCTTTTTCCTTTTTCTGGAGAATGGGGTCACACTATATTGCCCAGACTGATCTCAAACTCCTGAGCTCAAGCTATCCCTCTGCCTCTGCCTCCCAAAGAGCTGGGATTACAGGTGTGAACCACCATGCCCAGCCAGAAACAATGGCTTATTACCCATTGGGTTTGGAAGAATCTGGACTTCCAAAATATCAGCTTGTCTCCTCTGTGCCTGGTTATGAACACATCCTATGTGCCCCATGTGGGAGTTAGGTTAGGACTGGTACAGTAGCAAGCCTGCCATTCTGGAGAATTACCTGACACAAAACAAGCAACGGAGAATTCATCTGGTTGGGTGGCATCACTGGACCAGACCAGTAACAGTCTTTTAGTCTTTTACTCTTTTTTAAAAATATTTATTTATTTATTTATTTATTTATTTATTTATTTATTTTATTGAGACAGAGTCTTGCTCTGTCGCCCAGGCT
>NW_012101488.1:1578378-1580621 GCF_000951045.1 Mandrillus leucophaeus | reverse complement strand
CGTCTCAAAGAAAAAAAAAAACACCATTTGGCCCCTGCAAACCTTTGGACCAAGTGTTTACCTCTGGGGAGGGACCATGTTCTTATTCCTCTGGCTGTCACCCCACAATGGTCTCTTCCCTGTCCTTGAAGGGTGGCAGCTTGAGATAATCAAAAGAAAGAAGGTCTTCCAATTGTAGCACAATTAGGAGACAAAGGTTGAAAACGACAAGCCAGCACACTCTAGGCAGATCTCGCCTGAGCTTCACTGGCCCTCGGTGGGACCTTCTCTGTCACAGTCCTCTGCACAGGCATTGGCCGAGGGCGCTAGAGCCCCAGGTATTCAGCCAGGAACACGGCCAGAATGCGGCTTAAGTTGTGTACCGTGGGCGGGTGGAGATTGGCCTCTGTGTCCGCAGGGGTGTGCCAGACAGCAGGGAAGGGCGTGGAGATGAGATGGAGCACGGGGACCCCTGAAGTGACAGAGGAGACTTTGTCAGGTCCGCTGCAGCCCACCACAACCCAGGAGCCCAAGCCCAGCCTCTAGGTAACCTTGCCTTGCCCTCACACACTGGTGAAAGAGTATGTTCGGGCACTTTTTTTTTTTGAGGCGGAGTCTCTCTCTGTCGCCCAGGCTGGAGTGCAGTGGCGCGATCTCAGATCACTGCAGCCTCTGCCTCCCGGATTCCAGCGATTCTACTGTCTCAGCCTCCCGGGTAGCTGGGATTACAGGCAGGTACCACGACACCTGTCTAATTTTTGTATTTTTAGTAGAGATGGCGTTTCATCATGTTGGCCAGGCTGGTCTCAAACTCCCGACCTCAGGTGATCCGCCCTCCTCAGCCTCCCAAAGTGCTAGGATTACAGGCGTGAGCAACCACGCCCAGCCCTGGCACTTTTTTTTTGTTTTTTGAAATATCGTCTCCCTCTGTTGTCCAGGCTAGAGCGCAGCTACTCAATCAAGGCTCACTGCAGCCTTGACTTCCCAGGCTCAGGTGATCCTCCCACTTCAGCCTCTTGAGTAGCTGAGACTATAGGTGCGAACCACCATGCCCTGCTAAATTTTGTATTTTTAGTAAAGACAAGATTTATGCCATGTTTCCCAGGCCGGTTTCAAACTCCTGGGCTCGAGGATTCCTGCCCCCCAACATCCCTCCTAACTCAGCCTCCCAAAGTGCTGGGATTACAGGTGTGAACCACCGTGCCCAGCTGCAAACATTTCTGGAATGCTTGCTATGTGCTGGGTGCTGGTCCAAGTAAGGTCTTTACCGGTGTTAGCACGTTCAATCTCCTCAACAATACTCTAAGATAGGGAGTATTATCCCCATTTTACAGATGAATAAATCAAAGCACAAAGAAGTTAGGCCACTTAGCACCATTCCCCAGCCCTGAGAAGGGGCCATGGCCACAAGTTCCAACTTGTGGCTTCCTTAGATACCCACCCTGCATCCTTCCCTGCAGCAGTTACCTCTGCGGAGGAAGGGGATGTGGTCGTCTTCCACAGAGCCAAAGGGCTCCCCGGGTTGGAAGTACATCACTTCCTGGGGATGAGACTGCAGCAGGTTCAAACGGTGCAGACGCTTCTCTGGAGGTGGGGGTGATTAGAGAGGAAGGGTTAGTCCTTAGTAGTCAAAGGTCCCCAGTCCACAAATCAGAGGAGGGCAGAGCACCCAGAGACAAAGCCCTGGTCATCCCAACAAGGATGAATGCCAGTTACTCCTTCCTGTGGGCTCACTATGTTCCTGGTCTCATTCAATCCCTCCAAGTCTAAGACATAGACATTCTATTTTTTGAGACAAGATCTTGTGGCCCAGTGTGGTGGCTCACACCTGTAATCCCAGCACTTAGGGAGGCCGAGGCAGGTGGATCACCTGAGGTTAGGAGTTCGAAACCAGCTTGGCCAACATAGTGAAACCCTGTCTCCACTAAAAATACAAAAATTAGCTAGGTGTGGTGGTAGGCGCTTGTAGTCCCAGCTACTTGGGAAGCTGAGGCACAAGAATTGCTTGAACCTGGGAGGTGGAGGTTGCAGTGAGCTGAGATTGCACCACTGCACTCCAGCCTGGGTGACAGAGTAAGATTCTGTCTCAAAAAAAAAAAAAGACAGAAAAGAAAAAAGGCCAGGTAAGGTGGCTCACGCCTGTAATCCCAGCACTTTGGAAGATTGAGGCGGACGGATCACAAGGTCAGGAGTTCGAGACCAGCCTGGCCAATATGGTGAAACCCTGTCTCTACTAAAAATACAAAAATTAGCCAGGCGTGGTG
>NW_012101488.1:1576867-1578228 GCF_000951045.1 Mandrillus leucophaeus | reverse complement strand
CGATGACAGCTCAGTGCAGCCTTAATCTTGCTGGCCTAAGCGATCCTCCAGTCTCAGCCTCTCAAATAGCTGGGACTTCACGCGCATGCCCCCACGCCTGGGTAATTGTGTGTGTGTGTGTGTGTGTGTGTGTGTGTGTGTAGAAATGGGATCTTCCTGTGTTGCCCGGGCTGGCCTCAAACTTCTCGGTTCATGTGATCTTCCTGCCTCGGCCTCTCAAATTGCTGGGACTACAGGCATGAGCCACTACTTCTGGGCCCCTTGGCCTTTTTTTTTGAGACAGTCTCGCTGTGTCGCCAGGTTGGAGCGCAGTGGCGCAATCTCGGCTCACTGCAACCTCCACCTCCCAGGTTCAAGCAATTTTCCTGCCTCAGACTCCTGAGTAGCTGGGAGTATAGGCACCCGCCACCATGCCCAGCTAATTTTTGAATGTTTAGTAGAGATGGGGTGTCACCATATTGGCCAGGTTGGTCTTGAACTCCCAACCTTGTGATTCACCTGCCTCAGCCTTCCAAAGCGCTGGGATTACATGCGTGAGCCGCCAGGCCCAGCCCCCACTGGCCATTTTACAGATAGGAAACTGAGGCTCAGAGAAATGAAGCCACTTGTCCAAGTTCACCCAGCTGGTAAGATTGGAAACCACAGCAGTCTCACCTTACAGCCCGTCTGTTAATCACTATCACTAATCTCTAGTTCCTTAGAAAGATAAGGAGGTAGAGAAAAGGCTGGATGAGCCTTTATTTTATTTTATTTTATTTTTTGAGACAGAGTCTCGCTCTGTCACCCAGGCTGGAGTGCAGCGGCACAATTTCAGCTCACTGCAACCTATGCCTCCCGGGTACAAGCGATTCTTCTGCCTCAGCCTCCGGAGTAGCTGGGACTACAGGCACACACTACCTCACCTGGCTACTTTTTGTATTTATAGTAGAGATAGGGTTTTGCCATATTGGCCAGGCTGGTCTCGAACTCCTGACCTTGTGATCCACCCACCTCAGACTCCCAAAGTGTTGGGATTACAGGCGTGAGCTATTGCACCTGGCTGAGCCTTTATTTTTAAAAACAATTTTTAGGCCGGGTGCAGTGGCTCATGCCTGTAATCCCAGCTCTCAAGGAGGCAGAGGCGGGAGGATCACTTGAGCCCAGGAGTTCGAGACCTGCCTGGGCAATATAGCGAGACCCTGTTCTCCACAAAAAGGAAGAAAAACAATTTTTAACTTTTTTAAATTTTTATTTTTATTTATTTCTTTTTTGAGACAGAGTCACACTCTGTCACCCAGGCTGGAGTGCAGTGGTGCAATCACAGCTTACTGCAGCCTCGACCTCCCAGACTCAAGTGATCCTGCCACTTCAGCCTCCCAAGT
>NW_012101488.1:1574218-1575111 GCF_000951045.1 Mandrillus leucophaeus | reverse complement strand
AAAAAAAAAAAAAAAAAAAAAAAGGGATCTTCCTATGTGGCCCAGACTGGTGGATGAGCCTTTAGAGAGTAGGTGCCTGTCCTACCCCAGCCCGCCGCCCTGTACCCCATATCCCACGTGGGCTGGGGCCCACCTCCACATTCACCCTTACCAATGCTTCTCAGCCGATGGAACCAGCGGACCGTGCGAGGGAAGTGGCTGTAGAAGGTGGGATTGGGGGCTCCCAGGAGATCAAGAAGCATAAAGAGCTCCTAAGGAGAAAGGCCAGGACTGGAGGGGCCCGCGCAAGATGACGCCAGCCCCGCTTCACCTTCTCCCTCCCTCGCCAGAAGTCAGGGGACCCTGGTCTTACAATAGCCTGGATCCTGGTGGGGCCGGGGCTATGAGGTATAGACTCCATGAGCTGGGCCAGGTGCCGGGAACCGTAAAGGGAGTCCTTGGGTCCCCACTCCTTCAGCGCCTCTTCACCATCCAGGAAGAGCAGTTGCAGGGTCACCGGGGCTGCCTGTGGGAGCAGCGGGGGGTGGTCAGAGACAGCTCAGGACTAGCCCTCAGCCTCAGCACACCCACACTTCTTGCCCGTTTGCATGGCTTAACAGAACAAATGAGATGTCCTCACTCATTGAACGTGGTAGCCAAGAGCACAGATTCTGAGTCCAGTTGTCTGGGATCAAATCCGTACTTGGCTGCTTCATAACAAAGCAGGCATGGGGAAGTTACTAACTTCTAGAAGCATCAGTTTCTTCATCTATAAATGGGGTTAATAAGAGTTTTTTTTGTTTGTTTTTTTTTTGAGATGGAGTCTCGCTCTGTGGCCCAGGCTGGAGTGCAGTGGCCGAATCTCAGCTCACTGCAAGCTCCGCCTCCCGGGTTTACGCCATTCTCCTGCCTCA
>NW_012101488.1:1570605-1572203 GCF_000951045.1 Mandrillus leucophaeus | reverse complement strand
TTTTTTTTTTTTTTTTTTTAAGAGACAAGGTCTCTGTCACCCAGGCTAGAATACAGTGGCATGATCATGGCTCACTGCAACCTCAAACTCCTCGACTCAAGCCATCCTCCCCTCTCAGCCTCCCAAGTAGCATGCCACTACACCCAGATAATTCTTTTTTTTTTTTTTTGAGATGGAGTCTCGCTGTGTCACCCAGGCTGGAGTGCAGTGGTGCAACTTCGGCTCACTGCAACCTCCGCTTCCCGAATTCAAGCAGTTCTCTGCTTCAGTCTCCCGAGTAGCTGGGGTTACAGGTGTGTACCACCAAGCATGGCTAATTTTTGTATTTTTGGTAGAGACAGGGTTTCACCATGTTGGCCAGGCTGGTCTTGAACTCCTGACCTCGTGATCCACCCACCTCAGCCTTCCAAAATGCTGAGATTCCAAGCGTGAGCCACCGAGCCTGGCCAGAAAAGCACATTCTATCCAAAGCAAACAGCAAGTGCAAATGCTCTGAGGCGGGAGTGAGCCCTGCGGGTTTGAGGAATCCAGAGGAGGTAGGGGTGGCTACAGCAGAGTGAGCAAGAGGTGAGGGGTGGGAGATGAGGCTGGAGAGGTAACAGGGCACAGCCCATGGGCCAATATAAGGACTCTGGATTATGCTTGCAATGAGGCGGGAGCCCTGGGAGGGTTTGGGGGAGAGGAAAGAGAATCTGACATCTAGGAGGTAAAAAGATCCCTGTGATGGCCAGGCGTGGTGGCTCACGCCTGTAATCCCCGCACTCTGGGAGGCCAAGGAGGGCAGACCACCTGAGGTTGGGAGTTCGAGACCAGCCTGACCAACATGGAGATAGCACGTCTCCACTAAAATTACAAAATTAGCTGTGTGTGGTGGCACATGCCTGTAATCCCAGCTACTAGGGAGGCTGAGGCAGGAGAATCGCTTGAACCCGAGAGGCAGAGGTTGCGGTAAGCCAAGATCCCGCCATGCGCACTCCAGCCTGGGGAGCAAGAGTGAAACTCTGTCTCAAAAAAGGAAAAAAAGATCCCTGTGACACTGTGAGCGGAGTAGAGTGGGAAGATGAGAGGGATGACAAATGTCCAGGAAAGGTAAGGTGGGGGCTTGGGAAAAGGTGGAGGTAGCCCACTACCCTCCCCAACTCCTGCTCCTTACCTGTTCTTTGGCCCTGCTCAGCTCCAGGTCAAGTGCCTGGGCCAGCTCCAGCAGCAGGGCACAGGGCACAGCCGAGTCCGTGGCCCCTACAAACGGGGTCGATCCGGGTGGGAAGAGCTTCGAGTCATAATGGCAGGCAAGGGTGAGGTGACGGGCAGCCCCCGGGTCCAGCGTGGCCACCACATTGCCAAAGTCCACTGGCCCCAGGGGCGTCGAGGCTGTGAAGGGATCCAGCTCCACGTGCCAACCTGCTGTCAGGGACCGCAGCGTGGCCTCCAGGAACTAGCGGCAAGAGAGAGGTGGGAGGGTGGACGGGGACTGGGGAGGAGGTGAGGAGAAGGGCCACATGACCTGAGCCATGTAGAGCAGATGGGTTGACTCTAAAGTCCCACTCTGATTTAATGGATTTCTTTCTTTTTTATCTTTTTCTTTTTTTTTTTTTTTT
>NW_012101488.1:1563452-1569170 GCF_000951045.1 Mandrillus leucophaeus | reverse complement strand
GCAATCTCAGCTCACTGAAGCCTCCGCCTCCCGGGTTCAAGTGATTCTCGTGCCTCAGCCTCCCAAGTAGCTGCGACTACAGTTACCCACCACCACGCCTGGCTAATTTTGTATTTTTAGTAGAGATGGGGTTTCACCATGTTGGCCAGGCTGGTCTCAAATTCCTGACCTCAAGTGATCTGCCTGTCTTGACCTCCCAAAGTGCTAGGATTACAGGTGTGAGCCGCTGTGCCTGGCCTTTAAATGACTCACATTACAGCACCAGGTTGGAGCCAACCTGCTTGGGTTCAACTCTAGGTCTATGATTTTCTAAACATTGGGTCTCACTATGTTGACTAGGCTAGTCTCGAAGTTCTCAGATGATTCCCCCACCTTGGCTTCCCAAAGTGCTGGGATTACAGGCATGAGCCAGTGCACCAGGCTAAGGTCTACTATTTATTATCTGTAGGATTTGTGCAATGTGTATAACCTCTCTGAGCCTCAATTTCCCCATCTGCATAATGAAGATCATATTGGTACCCACCTTAAAGGGCTGGCTGTCTGTTGCCTATGCCTAGCACACAGTAAGCTTTTGGTGGGGGCATTAAGGGGGGCAGTACAGCCTGGTGGTTTGTTTTCAGCATGGGAGTCTAGAGTCCGATCAACTCCAGTCAGCGCCCCAGTTCCTCCTCTTAGCTCCTTTGGGATCTTGAACAGGATGCTTATTTCCCATTCCCTGGAGGGCTAGGGGGTCAGGGACTGGAGGTGGGTCCCTTTACCTTTCTGACTTGGAGATTTCCCGGGCTGCCTGGGGTTCGCACAACCAGCAGGGGGCGCAGATAAGTGCCCCAGAGACGCTGTGGGTCCAGTTGTCCCACCACCCTCCGCAGCCGGGCTTCGGGAAGGCTTCCGATCAACGGGACCTTGGGAAGGAGGTGGGATAGGGAAGGGAAGAATGAGAGCAACCCCCCATTTCATCCCTACCCCGGGCGCCGTCACCCACAAGCAGCCCCAGGTCCTCTTTCTAATTTGCGGCCTCCAGCATCGGAGACTTCTAGGATAAATCCAAGGCTCAGGAAAAGTCCTTCCAAGACCATCCGGTCCAGCCTACCTCAAACTTGATGGGGAAATCGAGGCCCAGTGAGAGAGAGGGGAGATGGAGGAAGGGACTCTTCCAAATAGTTGACTAAAGGCGTAGAACCCTGAACCCCCTCGTCTTACTATTTCAGACCTTTCCTCATAAAAGGAAGCTACTGTTGTAAAACCAGCCCGAAGCCTTATTCCTTGGGTAAGGGTCATGCGCTCAGATGACGAAGACTGTGGTGGCATCTGCGGTTAGGGCCGTACGCTAAAGCCAAGTCAACCCTGGGTAACAGCGGGAAGGGAATGAGGGTCCCCGCGGTGCCCGGGTCCCCGCCCAGCCTCACCCGCAGCTCCCGGCCCAGCGGCAGCTCCTCAGTCCTGCGGTGCCAGCCGCTCCAAATGGTGTAGAACGCCGAGCCCACGGCCAGCGCCAGCAACAGGGGCAAGAGCCGAACCCGCGGTAGCAGGCGGCGCTTCGGGGGCAAGAGTGGCTCCATAACGCCACGTTCCCCTAGCCGCAGGCGGGGTCGCCCGCGGCCCCCGGAACGCATGGCAGCTTTGCCCTGAAACCTGTACCAGACCACGATTGAGCTTAGGCCCAGCCAAGTTCCACCCCATGGAATCAGTGGGCCAATAAGCAACAGCAGCGGCTGCACCTGCCCACCCCACAGCGAGCAGCGAAACCAATCAGAGCTACGGTCCTGAGGACACGCCTCCCGGCCTCCCTTGGGTATTGGGGTTGGTTCTTCTGAGAATGGCACGACCCAAAAGGGAGCGCAAAAGAGATAGGCTCCGCCTTAGCGGAGGGGGAAAGCCAATGAGCAGCGTTTGATCGTGCAAAATATTCAATCTCTCGGGCGCAGGTCCATGCCCCTCCCGGATGTAGGCAGGGGATTGGTGGCGCAGGGTCGGAAAGATCAGTAGATACGTCAATAACCCGTCCCAGAGGGAAGAGGGGCGGTGCCTGTCTCCGAAGCGAGGAGCGGATTGGCTTCAACGGAGGCCGCGCCCCCGAAGTCACGGCCGGCGGGCATTTGGAAATAGTTTGTCATTTCCCTCCTTCAACCTGTACCATTCTTCAACGAAACGGTTTGAATCAGACCGCCTTTCCTTTTGTCTTCATTGTCATAAACATCTGCCCCGTGTGGTTCTGACTGGCCTCGAACCCCTATCCGAGGCTTTTATTCTTTCATTGTGCACCGTTGGTGGGCAATGCTATGGCAACAGGCCACGCCTCCACTTACTGGTTGGCTTTGCGCAGGCGCCAACGGAAGTGGGTCGCAGGAAGAGGAAGTCCCGCCTCTCTCGCCTCAGGCTGCAGCAACGCGGAGGAAACGGGAGTGAACGGAGAGCTTAGTGACCATCATGTGAGGCCGGGCTAGGCTTAGGCGGCGGGAAGGAGGTTGAGGGTGGAAATTTTGACCGATTGAGGGTGGGAAGGGTTGAGCAGAGAGGGGGTGAGGGACAGGGGCAGATGTTTTAGGGATGGAGCGTCCTGCTTTTCTCCTGATGAGTTTGAGAACGGGCGTGGGGCCTTTGACGCATCGTGACTTCGGGAGAGGGGACAGCTTTATCAGATAACGCGCTGGGCTGGGCGCGGGGACTCATGCCTGTGATCCCAGCATTTTAGTAGGCCAAGGCGGGAGCATCGCTAGAACACAGGAGTTTCGAGACTACTCTAGGCAACATGGCGAGACCCCCGTCTCTACAAAAAAAAAAATTTTTTTAATTATGAAAACCATATTTTAAACGATAACGGAGGGGGGTCCTAGATAATTAGTCCTATTGAAGTGAATGTTAAGGGGCAGCGATTTTACGAATACTGAGGGAGGCCGGGCGCGGTGGCTCAGGTTTGTAAATCCCAGCACTTTGGGAGGCCGAGGCGGGCAGATCACCTGAGGTCAGGAGTTTGAGACCAGCCTGGCCATTGTGATGAAACCCCATGTCTACCAAAAATACCAAAATTAGCCAGACGTAGTGTCGGGCCCCTGTAATTCCAGCTACTTGGGAGGCTGAGGCCGGAGAATCGCTTGAACCCGGGAGACCGAGGTTGCAGGGAGCCGAGATTGCACCCCTGCACACTTCCAGCCTGATCGAAGAGTAAGACTCCATCTCAAAACGAAACAAAAGAAATCAAAATGAATACTGGGGAAGGGAAGTTAGGACTTCTAGAAATAATGATTTGAAATAAGGGACTTCTCCTGATCATTTGAGCTGGAGACAGATGCGTTTTCGACCTAATTCACAACTTAAAGGGATAACGAGTCATTGGCATGATTTTGCTCATTTATTAGTGCACCAAATATTACATTGAATGTTTATGTATCAGACACTGCTTAAGCCACATAGGATACATCAGTGAATGAAACCTTTTGTTCCCAAGGAAAAAAAAAGTTTTTTTTTTTTTTTTTTTTTTTGAGACATAGCCTTGCTCTGTTGCTCAGGCTGGAGTGCAATGGTGCGATCTCAGCTCACTGCAACCTCTGCCTCCCAAGTTCAAGCAATTCTCCTGCCTCAGCCTCCCGAGTTGCTAGGATTACAAGTATGCGCCACCATGCCCAGCTACTTTTTTTTGGGGGAGGGGATGGAGTCTTACTCTGTAACCCAAGCTGGAGTGCAGTGGTGTAATCTTGGCTCACTGCAACCTTCGCTGCTGGGGCTCCAGCGATTCTCCTGCGTCATCCTCCTAAGTAGCTGGGACTAGAGGCATGCGCCACCACACCTGGTTAATTTTTTTGTATTTTTAGTAGAGACAGGGTTTCACCATGTTGCCCTGGGTGGTCTGGAACTCCTGAGCTCAGGCGATCCACCCCCCTTGGCCTCCCAAAGTGCTGGGATTACAGGCATGAGCCATCGCACGCAGCCTAATTTTTGTATTTTCTAATTTGTATTTATTTATTTTTTGAGACAGAGTCTCGCTCTGTCGCCCAGGCTGGAGTACAGTGGCATGATCTCGCTTCACTGCAATCTCCAACTCCTGAGCTCAAGCGATTCTTCTGCCAGAACCTACCAAGTAGCTGAGATTACAGGCGTGCACCACCACGCCTGGCTAATTTTTTGTTGTTGTTGTTTTTGCTTTGTTTGTATTTTTAGTAGAAATGGGTTTTCACCGTGTTGGCCAGGCTGGTCTCGAACTCCTGACGTCAAGTGATCCACCCGCCTTGTGAATCACCAGCTGGATGCCTAACAGACATTTTCTTTTCTTTTCTTTTCTTTTTTTTTTTTTTTTTTGAGACGGAGTCTTGCTCTGTTGCCAGGCTGGAGTGCAGTGGCGCGATCTCAGCTCACCGCAACCTCTGCACCACAAAAGTGCTAGGATTACAGGCATGAGCTACCATACCCAGCCCCTGGGAGGGCTTTGAAGAGTGACATGTTATGATTTAGGTTTTAGCACAGCCCCCTCAGACCGCTCTGTGGAGAACAGACTGTCAGGGAACAGACTGTCAGGGAACATGGGTGGAGGCAGAGAGACCAGAAAGATTCCAGGTCAGAGATGACAGAGGCTTAGGCCATGGTAAGAAATGGCCACTTCCTACAGATTTATTGTAGGATGTGAGGGAAAAAGAGGAATCAAGCTGACAAAGAGTTTTTGCCCAGAGAACTAGAAGGCAGATGGGGAACACTGTGGATAGGGTAGGCTTCGGTGGTTGGGTGATCTGGATCCCAACCTGAGACATGCAGAGTTGAAAATGTCTGGCCGAGCGCGGTGGCTCACGCCTGTAATCTCAGCACTTCAGGAGGTCGAGGCGGGTGGATCACGAGGTCAGGAAATCAAAACCATCCTGGCCAACGTGATGAAACCCACTGTCTACTAAAAATACAAAAATTAGCTGGGCGTGGAGGTGGCGCGTGCCTGTAGTCGCATGCCTGTAGTCCCAGCTACTCAGGAGGCTGAGGCAGGAGAATCGCTTGAACCCAGGAGGCAGAGGTTGCAGTGAGCCGAGATCGTGCCTCTGCACTCCAGCCTGGCAACAGAGCAAGACTCTGTCTCAAAAAAAAAAAAAAAGAAAAGAAAAAGAAAATGTCTGTTAGGCATCCAGCTGGTGATACTCAGAAGGCTGAACAGGACGGATGTGATGGGACAAGGCTGGGGAGACATTGAGGCTGAGGCCCTGACCACCCATCCTCACAGCTCCAGCCTCTCTCACTTGTGGGTTCCATGTTTGTCCATGCAGGAGCCTCCTCAACAAGCCCAAGAGTGAGATGACCCCAGAGGAGCTGCAGAAGCGAGAGGAGGAGGAATTTAACACGGGTCCACTCTCTGTGCTCACTCAGTCAGTCAAGAACAACACTCAAGTGCTCATCAACTGTCGCAACAATAAGAAACTCCTGGGCCGCGTGAAGGCCTTCGATAGGTGAGTGCTGGGTCCTGGGAGGTGTTCTGTGCAGGCCTAGAGAGGCTGCCCTAGCTCCAGTCTGAAGAGCTCAAAGACAGGTTTCTCAGACGCCTGGGGTGTATGGCCCAGTGTGGTGGCTCATGCTTGTAATTCCAGCACTTTGGGAGGCCAACGCAGGTGGATCACCTGAGGTCAGGAGTTCGAGACTAGCCTGGCTAACATGGTGAAACGGCATCTCTATTGAAAATATAAAAACCGGGCGTGGCCGGGCGCGGTGGCTCAAGCCTGTAATCCCAGCACTTTGGGAGGCCGAGGCGGG
>NW_012101488.1:1558341-1562391 GCF_000951045.1 Mandrillus leucophaeus | reverse complement strand
CCGCAAAGCAAACAGGTTGGATGGAAATGAGCACCCAGTTGTGGCACTGGAGAACATTTTAGTTCTCCTGCTTTAATCTTTCTGAGCTTCTCCTTCTCACTCTGTTGCTCTCTTCTCTGCCTCTTAAAATGAATTGACCTCGCTTGACCAAAATATCTTTTGGGGCCAGGCATGGTGGCTCACACCTGTAATCCCAGTAGTTTGGGAGGCTGAGGCGGGCAAATCACCTGACATCGGGAATTCAAGACCAGCCTGGCCAACATGGTGAAATGCTGTCTCTACTAAAAATACAAAGATTGGCCAGGCGCGGTGGCTCACACCTGTAATCCCAGCACTTTGGGAGGCCAAGGCGGGTGGATCACCTGAGCTCAGGAGTTCGAGACCAGCCTGGCCAACGTGGCGAAACCCCGTCTCTACTAAAAATACAAAATTAGCCAGGCATGGTGGCGCACACCTGTGGTCCCAGCTACTTGGGAGGCTGAAGCAGGAGGATAGCTTGAACCAGGAGACGGAGGTTGCACTGAGCTGAGGTTGCACCACTGCACTCCAGCCTGGGCAACAGATTCTAAGACTCCCTCTCAAAAAGAAAAAAAAAAGAGAAAAGGAAGCAGTCAGTAGCTAAATATTACTGCTAGTGATCCTGGCTGACACTTGCTGAGCTGTTTAGGTATCAGGCCAGGCTTAGCGCTTTTCAAACATCCTCCCAACAGCTCTGGAGTGGACCTGTTAATTTATTCTCCCCCTTTTCCAGAAGAAGGAACTGAGACACAGAGACGATGTCACTTTCCAGGGGCAAACCAGCCAGGAAGTGGTGGTACTGTGATTTAAACTTACCTCCTGAGCCTGTGGCTTCACCCCTGAGCTTTGCTGCCCCTCAGATTCAACTGCATTACCCTTGAGAGGAATTCTCTGACAAATATGGGGAGATAGATGGAGGTGGGAAAGAGAGGCGGGGAGGTGGTATATATATTGGGGGGGGATAAGGAAGTTCCCTGTGTTGCTCTGACACACACATCGTGTGTTCCCCATATCTTTGTGGGTTTTTTTTTTTTTTTTTGAGACAGGGTCTCATTCTGTCTGCCAAGCTGGAGTGCAGCGGCACAATCATGGCTCACTGTAGCCTTGACCCCCCCAGGCTCAAGTGATCCTCCTGCCAGCTTTTTGTAGAGATGGGATTTTGCTGTGTTACCCAGACTGGTCTTGAACTCCTGGGCTCAAGTGATCCTCCTGCCTCGGCCTCCCAAAGTGGTGGGATTACAGGTGTGAGCCACTGCAGCAGGCCCTCCCCTCATATCTTTGTCTCTGCCTATGTCTGTGTCCTCTGGATAGAGGCAAACACCTGAAAGGTGCAAGAGTTTGCAGCCCTGAGGTCCTGTGTGGCCCACTCTGAGCTGTGAAAGGCACAGCCTGGGGCCAGGCGCGGTGCCTCACACCCTGTAATCCCAGCACTTTGGGAGGCCAAGACAGGCGGATCACGAGGTCAAGAGATTGAGACCATCCTGGCCAACATGGTGAAACTGCATGCCAGCCTGATGGATGCACTCCAGCCTGGCAACAGAGTTAGACTCCATCTCAAAAAAACAGAAAAACAAAAGAAAAGAAAGGCACGGCCTGAGATACACTGTGAGCATTGTGGCAGAGCTGGGACCCTGCAGCAGAGAGAGACCTGATATACAGAAAGCAGTGGGTTATGGGGTTATAAAGGTGTGCATTTACTACATCTAATTGGAAACAGCCATCTGTGGGGTAGATACTGGAGCTCTCCTTTTTTTTTGCGATGGAGTCTCGCTCCGTCGCCCAGGCTGGAGTGCAGTGGGGTAATCTCGGCTCACTGCAAGCCCTGCCTCCTGGGTTCATGCCATTCTCCTGCCTCAGCCTCCCGAGTAGCTGGGACTACAGGCGCCCACCACCACGCCTGGCTAATTTTTTGTATTTTTAGTGGAGATGGAGTTTCACTGTGTTAACCAGGATGGTCTCGATCTCCTGACCTTGTGATCTGCCCACCTCAGCCTCCCAAAGTGCTGGGATTACAGGCATGAGCCACCGCACCCGGCCTTTTTTTTTTTGAGATGGAGTCTCACCCTGTTTCCCAGGCTGGAGTACAGTGGCACCATCTTGGCTCACTGAAATCTCCGCCTCCTGGGTTCAAAAAATTCTCCTTCGTCAGCCTCCCAGGTAGCTGGGATTACAGGCACCCGCCACCATGCCCAGCTAATTTTTGTATTTTTAGTAGAGACACAGTTTCACCATGTTGGCCAGGCTGGTCTCAAACCCCTGACCTCGTGATCCACCCACCTCGGCCTCCCAAAGTGCTGGGATTACAGGCATGAGCCACCACGCCCGTCCTAAGTGATCTCATTTTATAGATGAGATAGTTAAGGCCAAGAGAGGGTAAGCGACTTGCTCAGGGTCACCCAGTTAGGAAACAGTGGTACTATTTCCAAACCCGGGGAGTCAGGTCCTCCGGAAAAAGTTTGAACTCTTGGGTAGCAAGATGGAGCTGCAGTGTCCTAATCTGTAAAGTTGGGACAATGGGCATGCCACAGGAGGTCACCCGCGGTTTGGTTCTGATGCAGAAAGTAACACAGCCCTGGAGTCACAGTCCGGGTTCTGTTCCTGCCTGCCTTCTTGGGTGTTGACCTGTACTTACTGGGAAATGCAAATCAGTTTCCCTACCTTGCGGGTTGGCACCCAAGATTCCAGTCCTGGCCGTTCTGCTCAGCTTGTCTGAATTTCCTTCCTCACCTCCTGCCCACATGCTTTCCATTGCGTCCACCTTTAGAGGGTGAAATAAAAGCAGAGGTGGCAGGAATAGCCCTGGGCAAATTGGCCCAGCGTTGCCCACACACCAGCACCAGGCAGGGTCCTAAGTGTCACTCATGGGCATGTCAGGCGACCCAAGGATGCAGGTACCATCCGTTCGTATATGTCGCAGAGATTACATGTGACATGGCCACCTGGGGACTCTCTCAGGAAGGAGGGACAGTGGCAGCAGGTGTCCCGTTTTCGTAGCGACATGGATAAATTTGAGCAAAGCCACCATGGGCCCGCACCCCACCAGGCAGCCTGCCTCGGTCATTTCCCTTTGTGACGCTGCCAACAAGATGCTTCTACCCAAGAAAGACAAAAAGCAACTGTTTCTTATACTTTATTTACAAGGGCCTGCCCTGAGGCCCCCACCCCATGAGAACCCACAAGGTGGGGGAAAGAGGAAGTGGGCAGCAGGGCCATAAGCTTGAAAAGGGTGAGTTCAGCTTTGGGGCACATCGGTCCAGGGAGCCACGGACCCCAGGGAAAATGCTCAACAACACCCACACAGTAACTAAGTGTGCATATGTGTAGGGGGAGGATTTAGGGGTGAGGGTCTTGTGGGTGTATGTACAGGTGGTCCAGCTATAATGAGACTGTCAGCATGCCCCCTCATTCTCCCAGGTCCCAGAGACCGCCCATCTCAGGACAGTGGGGATATGCGTCCTCACTCCACAGCCAGCAGCGGCCCTGACTGCTCTGGATATAAGGTTTCAGCCGCGAGGCCTGCCTTGCCTCACCTGTGCTCCAGTCCACACCAAATCACCCTCTCAGGACTCAGTGCCTCTCACATTACTATCTCCAGCTCACCCCTCTCCTGAGAGCGCCAGACCCTTACACTCAGTGTCCTGTCCTGTGGTGTCCTACAAACACTGCCAGCTTAACATTTCCAGAGAGCGCGCCTGGTTCTCACCCTCCGCGAACCCAATCTCCCTATCTTTCGTCTCTCCTCCATCCAAAACCAAGGAGTCCTCTCTGCTGCTGTGTCCTCCTGTGATCCTTCATGAAATTCTCTCACTTGCACCTCTGAAACAGCTTCAAATCTGACGGCTTCATACCCCTCAGTGGCCTCCATCCTGGTCCGGCCACTGTCACTTCCCACCTGCAGTCCCCTCCTTTCTGGGCTCCAGCTTCCACCCCCGCCCCTGTCAATTTGTCCTCCTACAGGGCAGACAAGAAGGATCTGTTTAAAACATTAGCCCACTTGGGCCAGATGTGGTGGCTCATGCCTGTAATCCCAGC
>NW_012101488.1:1556992-1558176 GCF_000951045.1 Mandrillus leucophaeus | reverse complement strand
ATATATACATGCTCAGTAATTTTTTGCTGAATTTAATGAACAGTCTTGTCCAGTGAGGCTGGTATTGTCCCCACTTTAGAAATGAGAAAACTGAGATTCAGGAGCTTAGTTCACGTTTATCTAGTGCTTTTTCCACACTGTATCACTTCTGTCTCTTATACACATCTAGATGTGTATAAGAGACAGGGTTGCCACTGCACTCCAGCCTTGGTGATAGAGTGACACTCCTTTTCAAAAAAAAAAAAGAAAAAAAAAAAGGCCGGGCGTGGTGGCTCATGCCTGTAATCCCAGCACTTTGGGAGACCCATGGTGGGAGGATTACTTGAGCCTAGGAGTTCAAGACCAACCTGAGTAACAGTGAGATCCTGTCTCATTTTTTAAAAAATAAAATATTACCCCCAAGAGACACTCCTAAGAATCTCCAAAGCACCTGAAATGAAATCCCAACTTGTGTGCCCCTGCCCACTTCTCTCTCTCTCCCCACCTGTTGGCTCTGACTTAATTCTACTCCAGCCAAGGCTGAGCGCCTTCCTGCCTAAGGGCCTTTGCCTATGCTGTCGCTTCCGCCTAGAATCCTGTTCTCCAGTTCTCCCCAAAGTGATCTCCTTCACCTCTTTCGGGGATGGCTTAAATGTCACCTCCTTGGAGACACCTCCCAGACCACCCTAGGACCCCTTCTCACTTCCCTTCATAACCATTCCATAGCGTGTGTGGAACTTGATGTTTTGTGTTCACGGTCTGTCTTCCCCACTCAGTTGTCATCTCCAGGAGGGACCTTTTTTCTGTTTCCTTCACCATTTCCCCATCGTCCTCCATACTGGGCCTGGCACGCAGTAGGCACTCAATAAATCCATGCTAACTGAACAGACACAGGGATCCCGCCCCCTAGCAGTAACTTTCCAACACCCGTCTGGCCTCATTCCCAGGCCCTGGGAGGGTCCCCGAAGACAAGCCGCGGTCGGTGGGGACCTCGCCGGGGCCAGAGCCTGAGGGCAAGGCCCGGAAGGCGCGCTCCGGGAGCTGGCGCTGCTCCTCGCCCAGGCTGCGGCGCAGGCGGCAGTGGTGCCAGCCACGGCGGATCTCCGACTGCACCTGCGACACGATGGCGCTCAGAGGCTGCGCCGTACCCGGCGCTGCCGCCAGAGGGCGGGGGCGGCGGCCGGGGCTCTTCCTACCTCCTTGTT
>NW_012101488.1:1552240-1555042 GCF_000951045.1 Mandrillus leucophaeus | reverse complement strand
AAAAAAAAAAAAAAAAAAATCTCACTCAGACCAAATCCTTCTGCTGAGAGCCCTCCCATGGCCCCTGCTTCAAGCAGAGGAAAAGTCGAAGTCCTCACCTGGCCCCCCGAGGCCCCTCACCTCTCCGTCCTCATCTCCTCACAGCCTCTCTACTGGCTCCCATGCTTCAGGCACCCTGGTCTTCCTCCCTGTCGCCAGCTACTCTCCTGCCTCAGCGATCTTGTCCTTGATATTTCCCTGCCTGAAACATTTCCCCCAAATACCTACCTGGCTTGTCCCCTCACGTTCTTCAGGTCTCTGTTCCAGTGTCTGCTCAGAAATGCTTTCCCTTGACCCCACCTAAAACAGCAACCTGGCCAGGCATGGTGGCTCACACCTGTAATCCCAGCATTTTGGGAAGCCGAAATGGGAGGATCACTTGAGCCCAGGAGCTCAAGACAAGCCAGAGGAATATAGCAAGACCCCATCTGTACAAAAAATACAAAAATTTGGCCAGGCGTGGTGGCTGATGCCTGTAATTCCAGCATTTTGGGAGACCGAGGCGGGAGGTCAATTGAGGGCAGGAGTTCGAGACCAGCCAGGGCAATACGGTAAAACCCCAACTCTACTAAAAATACAAAGGTTATCCGAGTGTGGTGGTGCACGCCTAATCCCAGCTACTCAGGAGGCTGAATTGCGTGAACCCAGGAGGCAGAGGTTGCAGTGATCTGAGATCACACCACTGCACTCCAACCTGGGTGACAGAGTGAGACTATATATCAAAAAAGAAAACAGCTGGGTGCAGTGGCTCATGCACAATCCCAGCACTTTGGGAGGCTGAGGCAAATGGATCACCTGAAGTCGGGAGTTTGAGACCAGCCTGACCAACATGGAGAAACCCCATCTCTACCAAAAATACAAAGTTTGCTGGGCGAGGTGGCTAACACCTGTAATTCTAGCACTTCAGGAGGCTGAGGAGGGTGGATCATGAGGTCAGGAGTTCAAGATCAGCCTGGCCAAGATGGTGAAATCCCATCTCTACTAAAAATACAAAAATTAGCCGAGAGTCGTGGCAGGTGCCTGTAATCCCAGCTACTCAGGAGGCCGAGGCAGAGAATTGGTTGAACCCAGGAGGTGGAGCTTGCAGTTAGCCGAGATCGCACCACTGCACTCCAGCCTGGGCGACAGAGCGAAACTCTGTCTCAAAAAAAAAAAAAAAAAAAAATTAGCTGGGCATGGTGGCACACCCCTGTAATCCCAGCTACTTGGGAGGCTAAGGCAAGAGAATCGCTTGAATCTGCAAGGCGAAGGTTGCAGTGAGCCGAGATCGTGCCATTGCACTCCAGCCTGGGCAACAAGAGTGAAACTCTATCTCAAAAAAAAAAAAAAATTAGTCAGGTGTGATGGCTTGCTCCTGAGCTCCCAGCTACTTAGGAGGCTGAGGCAGGAGGATTGCTGAGGCAGGAGGATTACTTCGGCCCAGGAGTCCAAGGCTGCAGTGAGCTAGGATCACACCCGTGCACTCCAGCCTGGGCAACAGAGGGAGACCTCATCTCTAAAAAAATAAAAATAAATAAAACAGTAACCCCATCCCTCAGTGGACACTCGTCATCTCTTTTCTTGCTTCATTCTCCCTCTAGGCACATCTCACCATCTGACATTCCATATGCTTTACTTCTTTTTTGTTTGTTTGTTTGTTGAGACATGGTCTCCCTCTGTGGCCAGGTAGAAGTGCAGTGGCACAATCTTGGTGCTCTGCAACCTCCACCCTCTGGGTTCAAACGATTCTCCCACCTCAGCCTCCTGAGTAGCTGGGATTACAGGCAGCTGCCACCACACCTGGCTAATTTTTGTATTTTTTTAGTAGAGACGGGATTTCACCATATTGGTCAGGCTGGTCTGGAACTCCCAACCTCAGGTGATCCGCCTGCCTTGGCCTCCCAAAAAGCTGGGATTACAGGTGTGAGCCACCACACCCAGCTGTATGCCTTACTTCTATAGTGTGTTCAGTGTGTCTTTCCCACTGGAGGATAGGGACCATTTGGTTCTTGGCTATATCCCTGTGATAAGCCTGGAGAAGTGCTGAGTATATATACATGCTCAGTAATTTTTTGCTGAATTTAATGAACAGTCTTGTCCAGTGAGGCTGGTATTGTCCCCACTTTAGAAATGAGAAAACTGAGGCTGAATGAGGTGAAGCAGGTTGCGGACTCAGGTAAATCAAGCAAGTGTAGGGTGGGCTTTCAATTTTGGAATGAATCTTTCCTTAGATTCTGCACGTTGGCACTTCACTTACCTCTCCCTACTCTCAACCCTGAGGTGAAGGTCACACAGCTGGCAAACAGCTAGAAAGTGACAGAACCTGAATTTGGCCCCAGCTGTGTCCAGCCTCAAAGCCCTCACTCTTCACTAGCAGGCAGCACTGCTGGGGCTGCCAATCTCCTGTCCCGGTCCCTGCTGCTCCCCGCAGCCCAGGAAAGTCCTATCTTAGTATTTTGTATTGAATGAATGAACGGGCTGGGCGCCACGGCTCATGCCTATAATCCCAGCACTTCCGGAGGCCGAGGCGGGTGGATTACCTGAGTGAGGTTAGGAGTTGGAGACCAGCCTGGCCAACATGGTGAAACCCCGTCTCTACTAAAAATACAAAATTAGCCAGCTGTGGTGGCACATTCCTGTAATCCCAGCTACTCGGGAGGCCGAGGAAGAGAATCGCTTGAACCCGGGAGTCAGAGGCTGCAGTGAACCGGGATCGCGCCACTGCACTCCAGCCTGGGCGACAGAGCGAGACTCCGTCTCAAAAAAAAAAAAAAAAAAAAAAAA
>NW_012101488.1:1546027-1547123 GCF_000951045.1 Mandrillus leucophaeus | reverse complement strand
GCAGCTGTCAGCGCGCTCACGGGCCCCGCCAGGCCCAAGACCCGCGGAATTCCTCTGTCGGGGTGGGGGAGGCAGAAGCCTAGAGACGGGAGGAGACCCCCAGAGGCCAACCAGCAGGGCAGTTGGGGGAGCCAAGGAGAGGCGCGCTGGGTTGGGCGGGGGACGGGATCGGGGCTCACCCCAGCCGAGGAGCAGGTAGTAGCGGAAGTGGCCCTCCTCGGAGCCTCCCACGAGCACCAGGAGACTGTGCAAGTAGACGCCCTCCACCAGCAGCCACGTGTAGTTGGCACCCACGCAGTACTGGGTCACGATCTGGGCCATGCGGCAGGCAGCGAGGGCCTAGGGAGTGGCCAGACAGGTAGAGAGGTAGTCAGCGCTGCCTGGGTGTCTCCGAACCTCCCCCAACCTTGATCGCCCTTCCACCCCATCTCTTGCCATCAAAGGTGCTTCCACTCTGTGTCCCCAGTGAATGGTATCTGTGATTGGTTTCTCTCACCCTATTCCCTTTCCCTATATGGACTCTCCCACTCTGAACCCCTTAACAATTGGTATCTGGTTGGGCACGGTGGCTCACGCCTTATAATCCCAGCACTTTAGGAGGCCGAGGTGGGCGGATCACCTGAAGTCAGGAGTTGGAGACCAGCCTGGCCAACGTGGTGAAACCCCGTCTTTACTAAAAATACAAAAATTAGCCGGGCGTGGTGGCAGGCGCCTGTAATTCCAGCTACTTGGGAAGCTGAAGCAGTAGAATCGCTTGAACCCAGGAGGCGGAAGTTGCGGTGAGCCGAGATTGCCCCACTGCGCTCCAGCCTGGGCGACAGAAGGAGACTCCGTCTCAAAAAAAAAAAAAAAAAAAAAAGAATCCGCTTCTTTTTTGAGACTCCGTCTCAGAAAAACAAAACAAACAAAAAACAAAAAAAAATGGGTATCTTCCATCATTGCCATCAGTTCCCCCTAGATCCCCAAAATGTGACCTCTGTCACTGGTCACCCCAGCTCCTTCTAAGAACTGAACTCTCCTGCCAGTACCCACATTATGGACTCTCCTGCCCTATGGCTGCCTCTTTTTTTTTTTTTTTTTTTTTTTTTATCTTTCT
>NW_012101488.1:1537930-1539026 GCF_000951045.1 Mandrillus leucophaeus | reverse complement strand
AATGAATGAATGAATGAATGAACGAACTAAATCTCATCTTCACACCCCATTCAGTGGCTGCACCAGAGAACGACTGCAGCTCTCGTGCCCCTCTGGGGAGGAGGCCCTGGGTGGAAGGATGGAGCTCCTGCACCCTGCCTGAGCACCTGGAAAGAGCTGAGGAAGATCTCAAAGCCGAGCTTGGCGAAGCGCAGGGCGCCCCGGGCCTGTTCCTCGGTCACGGGAGCAAACACCACCTCGTGGACACCCAGCAGGGGCACCAGCGTCAGCGTGGAGCGAGCCAGCCTGGGGAGAGAGGGCAGCAGTGATCCCGCAGCCCTGGTTCCCCATCTCAGCCCTGGTTCCGCATCTCGCACCCGGCCCCTTCCCCTCGGTCCCCACCGCATGCCCTCACCTCAGCCGGTAATCCCGGCAGCGCATTTGCCGTGTCCTCAGCTTGGACAGGAGAATGCCAAGAATGCGGATAAAAATGAGGAAATTAATCTGTGGGGAGAGATAAGGGCTGAGCCAGCCGCGATCCCATTCTGGAGGGGGAGGAGGAGGTGGCACCCCATTTCCCAGAATGGGAAATCCCTGAGGACGGCCTGGTGGAGGCGGGACCGATCCTACCAAGATGGTCATGAGGATGGGGGTCCGTATAATCCACCAAATGGCCTTGACTTCGTTGCGCTCCCAGCACCTGAGGAAGGCGGAGTAGAGCTAAGAGATAGAAAAACTCTAGACTCACCGATCACCAAGTTCATTTGCTCGCTAGGCCCCGCCCACCGCACTTGAGACCACACACATTCTCTAAGGTCCCGCCCATTACGATCCAGGTCCCACTCCCTCCTCTTGCCGGTTGCCCTTACAATCTTTCTCTTTCCTAGCTCCCCATTCCTTTGGATCCCGCCCACGTACCCCCAGCACCGAATAGCCTTCCGACCCTGCCCACGTTTCCATCACAACCCGCCCACGTCCCTCAAAGCCCCGCCCACCTCCCACGCCCCGCCCCAGACCCTGCGACTCACTGTGTGTTCTCGTACAGGTACCTGACGATCACCCAGGGAATGACGAAAAGCGCGGGGGCCCCTGTGCAGACCCCGACCCCGCCCCCCCA
>NW_012101488.1:1528059-1531286 GCF_000951045.1 Mandrillus leucophaeus | reverse complement strand
CCAAAGTGCTGGGATTACAGGCTTGAGCCACCGCGCCCGGCCCCCAGTTACTTTCTTGTATCCTGCCATGCCTCACCTCCAGCAGGTGGATTCTCTCATTGGTGAAAAAGTTCAATGATGGGTGAGATAATGAGGGAGAGGAATGGAAAATTCCAATATGGGAGTGATAGGCTGGGAGAGTTCAATGAGGCCGAGTTGGGAGGTTCCCTCTCCAAATGTGTCTTGATCCCCCACCCCAAGACACATTTGGAGAGGGACCCTCCCAGCTCAGATAAACTGTGAGAGTGTAGGAGATAGGAAATGCACTGAGAACTTCCTGGTCCCACCAGAGAAGCAAGATTCCCATTTGGAGGAACGGAAGGAGGATGCCCACCTGGTTCCACAGCACAGGGGCGTGGTCCCCAAGGTAGGGGCCAGGTCGAGGCAGTAGACGGTCTCGGCTGAGAATTGCCGCCGCTCGCAGTGTGAAAGACGTGAACAGGTTGATGTGGATATAGTTTCTAGTGCAATGTAGTCGCCTAGGGAATTTGGAAGGTAGTTTGGGGGCCCCTGGAGAGCTGCCCTCAGCCACACAGAGCTCTATTTTTTTTTTTTTTTTAAACAGGGTCTCACTCTGTCACCCAGGCTAGAATGCAGTGGCACAATCAGGGCTCACTGCAGCCTCAACCTCCCGAGCTCAAGCAATCCTCCTGTCTCAGCGCCCCACTATAGCTGGGACCACAGGTGCACCACCAGCATGCCTAGCTAATTTTTTATTTTTCGCAGAGACAAGGTTTCACTATGTTGCCCAGCCAGATTTCAAACTCCTGGACTCAAGCGATCCTCCTGCCTTGGCCTCCCAAAGAGCTGGGATTACAGGCATCAGCCACCAAAGAGAGCTCCTTTAACCACCCCCACTGCTCCCCATAGAACCACCAGTGGATGGCTGGAGCTGGTGGAACCAGACCACCCCATCTTACTGGACAAACTGAAGCCGAGCTCACATCTCTGCCGCCACCACTCAGGGTTCAAGTCCCACCTGAACAAGCTCAAGATGAGCAGGGCTAGCAGCAGTGTGGCGAGAGACAGGGAGTAGCCGACGGTATACATGACCTGCAGTCGCTCCAAGATGAGCCTTTGGTCCTGGAGGGGGCGAGAAGGGGAAGGGAACAAGGCTTGGCTCGAAGCCCCAGGCCCAGAGAGAGACTGAAAGACCTCTGCTCTTTGTTTCTGCCCAAATACCCTATGTTCTCTTGGGAAACAGCTTACCCTTTTTTGAGAAGGGCCGACTCCACCCTTCAGCTCCAGGGCACGAGGCATGTGACCAGCCAACCAGATAATTTTTTTTTTTCTTTTTTTTTTTTTTGAGATATAGTCTTGCTTTGTTGCCCTGGAGTACTCTGGCAAGATCATGGTTCCTTGCAGCCTCGCCCTCCAGGGCTCAAGCGATCCTCCCGCCCCAGACTCCAGAGTAGCTGGGACTACAGGTGCGCACCAACATGCCCAGCTAATTTTTGTATTTTTAATAGAGACGGGGTTTCACCATATTGGCCAGAATGGTCTCAATCTCTTGATCTCGTGATCCGCCCACCTCGGCCTCCCAAAGTGCTGGGATTACAGGCATGAGCCACTGCTCCTGGCCAAAGTTTTGTATTTTTTGTAGAGATGGAGTTTCACCATGTAACCCAGGCTGGTCTCAAAATCCTGCACTCAAGCAATCATCTTCTCAAAGTGTTGGAATTACAGGCATGAGCCACTGAGCTCAGCCCAACTAGAGCATTCTTTTATTTAGTTACTTATTTTTTTGAGATGGAGTCTCACTCTGTCACCCAGGTTGGAGTACAGTGGCACGATCTTGGCTCACTGCAACCTCTGCCTCCTGGGTTCAAGCAATTCTCATGTCTCAGCCCCCTGAGTAGCTGGGACTACAGGTGCACACAACCACGCCCGGCTAATTTTTGTATTTTTAGTAGACACAGGGTTTTGCCATGTTGGCCAGGCTGGTCGCAAACTCCTGACCTCAAGTGATCCACCCTCCTTGGCCTCCCAAAGTGCTGGGATTACAGGCATGAGCCACAGCACCCAGCCATCTTATTGTTTTCCATCACAGAAGCCAATACATCTTTCTGTCTCGCTCTTTGAAGCAAGTCTGAGTTGAGTTTCTCTCACTTACAACCCAGAGCTCTGAATAGTCCAAGGGATTTCAGGCCCTGCCTGAATCTACTGCCTTTCCTTCTCTCCCTGGACTCCTAACCTGAAGCCCTCACCTCTTCTTACCAGAAAGGCCTCATTCTTCTCTGGGTTCTCACATTGTGTGTGGTCTCTCCAAAGTCCCCATTGGCCATCACTGCCACACTGGCGGAGGACGAAACCTGCAGCCACTGTGGGGAAAGAAGAGAGGGAATTAAGGCACACAGAGAAAGAGATAAATACAGAAAGACAAACTGTGAGACAATAACAGAGAGGGAGAGAGCAGAAGTGGTGACCATGATGATGATGATGATAAACCCTTATACGGCATGTTATATGTATTAATTTAACATTCATACAAGCCCATGGAATTGGTAATATCCTTAACCTAGTTTTACATATGGGAAAATTGAGATACAAAAAGTTAAGGCTGGGCACGGTGGCTCACGCCTGTAATCCCAGCACTTTGGGAATCTGCGATGGGCAGATCAGGAGGTCAAGAGATCGAGACCATCCTGGCCAACATGGTGGAACCCTGTCTCTACTAAAAATACAAAAATTAGCTGGGCGTAGTAGCGCCCGCCTGTAGTCCCAGCTACTTGGGAGGCTGAGGCAGGAGATTGGTTGAACCTGGGAGGTGAGGTTACAGTGAACCGAGATCACGCCACTGCATTCCAGCCTTGCAACAAAGCCAGACTCCGTCTCAACAACAACAACAAAACAACAAAAACAACAAAAGTTAAATAGGCCTGTAATCCCAGCGCTTTGGGAGACTGAGGTGAGAGGATCCCTTGAGGCCAGGAGTTTAAGATCAGCCTGGGTAACATGGCAAGACTCTGTCACTGCCAAAAAAAAAAAAAAAAATAGCTGGATATGTTAGCATGCGCCTCTAGTCCCTGCTATTTGGGAGGCTGAGGCGGAAGGATCGCTTGAACCCAGGAGTTCCGAGGCTGCAGTGAACTATGATGCCGCCACCACATGGGTGACAGACCCAGACTCTGTCTCAAAAAGGAAAAAAGTAGGGGCCGGGCACGGTGGCTCACGCCTGTAATCCCAGC
>NW_012101488.1:1523243-1527864 GCF_000951045.1 Mandrillus leucophaeus | reverse complement strand
GAGGTGGAGCTTGCAGCGAGCCGAGATCGCACCACTGCACTCCAGCCTGGGCAACAGAGCAAGACTCCGTCTCAAAAAAAAAAAAAAAAGAAAAAAGAAAAAAGAAAAAAAATAGGTTAAATAAATAAACTGCCTGAGGCGACATAGCTAGTTGGGCTAAGATGCCCAGAGACTGACAGACTCAGGAAAAGGAGACAAAATAAGAACGCTGTGGTGCCCGGGCGTGGTGGCTGACGCCTGTAATCCCAGAACTTTGGGAAGCCAACGCCGGCAGATCACTTGAGGTCAGGAGTTCGAGACCAGCCTGGCCAACATGGTAAAACCCCGTCTCTACTAAAAATCCAAAAAAAAGAAAAAAAAAAATAGCCGGGTGTGGTGGCGCACGCCTGTAATCCCGGCTTCTCGGGAGTCTGAGGCTGGAGAACCGCTTGAACCCGGGAGGCAGAAGTTGCAATGAGCCGAGTTCATCCCACTGCACTCCAGCCTGGGTGATAGAGCGAGACTTCGTCTCCAAATAAATAAATAGAAAGAGATATGGAGACAGAGAAGCTGCATTATGTGAGGGAGTCAGGGTTGGACAGACAGGAGAAACCCAGCCTGCTAGAAAGGAGTAGAGGGCAAAGAAGAGCAGGAGAGGGGTGCAGGTGAGCTGCGGGACTCGGATGTAGGAGTCTGGGGGCAAAGGTTAGCAGCTGTTTGTGTCTGGGGAGGGCTCTGGGCCCAGGGAACACCTCACCGTGGTGGTGCCAGGGCAGGTACCAGGGGCAGGAGGCACGGGCAGTGGCGTTGGGTGCAGCATAGTTCCAGCAGACGTACATATCGAAGGACCCGTTACAGGCGAGGCCTGGGAGAGGGCATGAGGGCCAGGTGCCCAGTGGACCTACTGCGCAGTGGGCCAGTGCTTCTCCGCCGGCCACACCAAGCCCGGCTCTAGCCCCGCCCACTCGGAGGGCGTTCCGTCCCGGCTGGGCCACAAGCTCCTCCCACCAGCCTCAAAGCTCCGCCCCTCCTCCCTGCCCCACTCTGGGCTCCCCCCACCAAACAAGTCCCCTCCCCAGATCGTCCCACCTGGAGGGGCCCTTCAGTCTTCATCCCAAACCCCGCCCCCTTCAAGGTTTATTTATGTGCTGGCCCCGCCCAAGGCTCCTCCCATTTCGAGCTTCTTCTCAGGCCTTCCGAAGGAACTGTGGTCCTGCCGCCAGTTCCCACCACGCTCAGGTCAGCCCCCGGGCCTCTCCAGCCCACATCGCCCCGAGATTTCTTCTCCGCCCGTCAGCCCAAGGCCCACCCCAAGTCCACCCCTCTCAGCCTCAGCCCTCCTGGTCACACCTGAAGGCGGTTCCGCGGCTGCCCGTCTGCCCGAGGCCCACCCCAGCCCACTCCAAGCCCACCCCTCTCAGCGTCCCCAGCCCTCCTGGTCACACCTGCAGGCGGTTCCGCGGTTGCCAAGGTCTCCTGGCACTCCCTGCGGTACCGTTCCCAGCGCTGGTACAGCTCCCCCGCCGTCTGCCCCTCAGAGCCTGTCTAGGAAAAGAAAGAAGGGAGGACCCCCGAGACCGACTCCCGCTCCCAGGCTGCTAGTTCCATGTGGGCCAGAAGCGCCCCAGAGAGACTTCAAGGGGCTGTCGCGTTTTGCTCGGGAGTCTTTGGTGGCTTGGAAACCAGTTCCAAGTTTTGGAGTGGGGTGCCTGGAAGCCACCCAATGGAGTTGCTATGGGAGACTGAAAACCTTCAAGAAAATTGGGGAGGGGGTGGCTGGAAATTATCAGGAGGGGAAAAAAAGGGAGTGGAAACAATAATCAAAACTTGAATCTGGGCCCGGGCACAGTGGCTCAGGCCTGCAATCCCAGTACTTTGGGAGGCCGAGGAGGGTGGGTCACTTGAGGCCAGGGGTTCGAGACCAGCCTGGCCAACACGGTGAAACCCCCGTCTCTACTAAAAATCCAAAAATTAGCCGGGCGTGGTGGAGTGCCCGTGTAATCCCAGCTACTTGAGAGGCTGAGGCGGGAGAATCGCTTGAACCCGGGAGACGGAGGTTGTAGTGAGCCGAGATCATGCCACTGCATCCCAGCCTCGGTGACAGACTGAAACTCCGTCTCAAAAAAAGAAAACAAACAAACGAAATACCACCCAACAACTTGAATCTGGGCAAGCGGGGCAGTCTTGAAACTCTCTTTGCGCTAAGGGAAGCCTTTTTTCTTTTTTTCCTGAGACAGGGTCTCATTCTGTCACCCAAGTTGGAGTGCGGTGGCACGATCTCGGTTCACTGCAACCTCTGCCTCCCGGGCTCAAGTGATTCACCTGCCTCAGCCTCCCGAGTAGCTGGGATTACAGGCGGCCACCACCACACCCGGCTAACACCACACCATGTTGGCCAGGCTGGTCTCGAACTCCTGACCTCAGGTGATTCACCCGCCTCAGCTTCCCAAAGTGCTGGGATTACAGGCGTGAGCGACCGCGCCCGGACGAGGGAAGCCCTAAAACCGTTCCCATACCTCCCTCCAAGCCTGGAGCTCCTCTGGCTCCTCGCGTCCTCACCTCCGCCCTCCGGAGCAGCAGCCCCCACAGTGTGAGCCGCAACAGCAACTGCAGGATCGGAGAGGTAGTCATCGTGAGGGCGGCGAAGGGTCTGGTTCGTGTAGGGGCGATCAGGCCCGGAAGGTCCCAGGACAGGGTCAGCACCTCTGCCCTCCGACTCCAACCCCAGCGTCACCCCGTCTCAAGGATTCACACACGCGGACTCCGAGGCAGCACACCCGCTCCCCCAACTCCCAGGCGTGATGATCTGCGGGGAGGGAGAGGTACAGGAGTGGGTGGGACTCCGGTGGTGGGCGGGGCCCCTTAAGGGATTCCCCGGCCGCCCCTGACTGTTGCTGGGGCAGCAAAGGTGGAAGGGGGGTGTTTGCTGAGCGGGCGGTTGCCCTAGAGCTACGTTGGGCGGAAGTGTCAGTGTCACCGCGAGTCTGGACCTACAGACTCCTGGGAACCGGGGGACCGCCTTGGAGAGGAGGGAGTAGAAACCGTCAGCCTAGCCCCCTTTTCTATGGGGAACTGAAAAACTTGAAGGTTTTCATTAACCCCTAGTGGGATACTTGAAACGCCCATCTGAGTTCCCACAGCCTGGTGGAGAACTTGAAACGCCCATCCGAGCTCCCACTCTCCAGGCCCAAAGGGTTTTCTAGCACAGATAGGAACCCAGCCTTATAAAACTTCCCCCCCTGGGGGTAGATAAAGCCCAGAGTAAGTGGAACAACCCTTTTCCAGCATCCAAATACTGAGGGACTAGAGAAGCGACGGATCCGGGGTTAGGTGTGCAGATGCCTGGAAATCCATCTATCTAACGCCCAACAGCCACTCACCCGCGCCCCCGCGGCCCCACGTAGAGAAAGAGGGAAGCAGAGAGGATCTCAGGTCGAGCCCCAGAAAGACAGACAACGACGTCACAGACACAAGAGACAGAAATATAAAGACTGAGAGGCGCAGAGACGGAGGGACAGAATGAGACCCCCAGCCAGAGACCAGAAAACAACAGAGAAAGAGATACAAATGTGGGCTAGGAGACAAAGAGGAAGCAGGGACGTGGAGGGAGACAGAGTGGGGGAAAGAGAAGTTATCTAGCAGCTAACCAGAGATGGAGACACGCAGACAGACACATCAAGAGACAGAGATGAGCAGAGACTGTGGTGGGCACAGAGACAGAGAGACAGAGGCAGGGCAGAGAAGCAGAGAGGGAGAGTGCCAAAGACTTGAGGGGTCAAGGGGGGCAGGGAGAAGGGGCTGGGATTGGGGAGCCCTCACCTGTCCCCAGTCCTGCTCCTGGTCACTTGCTCCTGCAGCCCCCTGCCACCGCTGCCTCCACTGCCTCGTCTGGGCTCTGGGAGAGGTGACAGGCACTGGCAGCCCAGGGTGGTGGGAGGGGGCGGGGCCAAGGCGGGACAGGGAACGGAAGTGGAGAGCTCTGCGGTAGAGAGCCAGAGAGCCGAGCAGGGGGCAGTAGTCAAGGTCATGAGTGAGGGCAGTTACTGAATTGTCCTTATCGTCTTGAGGACCCCTGCACCAAGTGTGTACAATCTCTCATGCTGTCCCACCCACAGGTACCCACCCCCAACTGCCACTCATTCCCACAGCCTCAGTCACTCAATCAAACATGCAGTGTCACACACAATCCGATAGGCTGAGCCATAGAAAGGCACAGTCATAGAACTTCACAAGCTGTTACTCACACAGTCACACATTCAATCACACCCATACAGTCCCACGGTCACACCCAGACAGCCACAGTCTCTCACTCACAGGTTGACAGTCATTGACAGTGAAACACAGTCACACACCCAGGGCCATGGACTCCTGCACACACACAGTAACACTCATAGTGTCCCACAATCCCAACAACACTGTCAATCACACACACATTCACGCAATCACTGGCTTTCATCACAAACACTCTTGCCCTGCTAGCCTATGTGGCCCGGGAGGGCAGAGCCAGGACATCTGGGTCACCACTGGGTCCCCAGTATCGTTCAGAGCAGGGGTTCAAGGAAGGATTGTCATGAAATAAATATATGCAGTATGCAGTTGTGTGGTTACTTGCAGACATACTTTTTTTTTTTTTTTTTTTTTT
>NW_012101488.1:1516344-1517848 GCF_000951045.1 Mandrillus leucophaeus | reverse complement strand
CACGCCCAGCTAATTTTTGTATTTTTACTAGAGACAGGGTTTCATCATGTTGGCCAGGCTGGTCTGAACTCCTGACCTGGTGAACCTCCCGCCTCGGTCTCCCAAAGTGCTGTGATTACAGGCGTGAGCCACCACATCTGGCTTTTTTTTTGTTTTTTTTTGTATTTTTAGTAGAGATGGGGTTTCACCATGCTGGCCAGGCTGGCCTCAAATTCCTGACTTCAGGTGATCCTCCTGCCTCGGCCTCCCAAAGTGCTAGAATCACAGGCGTGAGTCACTGTGCCCAGCCCTTTTCTTTTTCTTCATGTCTATATCATACAATCTTTTTATGACACAAGCTGAAAGTCACACACAATGTCATGCAACCGTACCCATTAACACTGTCACACTTCACGTCACCCACAGAGTCCTCAAGTCACATTCCAACAACACACATTCCCCAACTGTCATGAGGCACACACTCTCACACGGTCACCCTCACCCCCACAGTCACACTGAGTGACATGGTCCTACACACTCACAACTCTCCCTTATTCTCACTCACATTCACACGTCACATACATACGTGTCACACACACAACCTCGCTAGCCCACAGCTATGCACATGCCACAGTGACTTGTCACACCCTGCAATCCCACCTCCCACAGTCACGCAGGTGCACACAGGGTCACACACACCATCATCTCACAATTGCACACTAACCCATAGCCTCGCATGGTCTCATCGCCACAGTCGCCAGTGAATCACACACATTCTCTGCTGTCTCTACTTCCAGTCTGTTCCTCTGTCCTAAATATGGGGAACATCTGTACGTGACTGGGGGTGGGGGACAGGCTCAGAGCCCAGTCCCAGCTCCCAGCTCTCATCTCCTGTTAATACAAACTACTGATTGCTGCACATTCATCATACAAGGGACATTTGTGAGCGTGCACTCCCCTGGGACTCTAAGTGGGACAGAGGGGAGTCTGCCCATTTTGTAGAGGAGAAACTGAGGCCCAGAGGCCCCAGGAGGGACAGGGAGTAAGGGGTGGCATGAGGTCTGCACCAGAGGCTGGAAGGAGACAAGTCTCGGGGGAGGCGAGGGTCCAGGGTCCTCGTTTCCTGGCCTCTGGCTGCCTCCCCGCTCTCTGCCCCACATTCCTGGCGCCCTCTGGGTCCTGGGAAAGGCTCTGGTCTTGGAGTGGAGAGGGAAGGGGGTCTGAGATTGCTCGGCACCTTGGGAGAAGTTGAGGTTGGAAGGGAGTCTCTCCTGGGCCCCACTGAGGGCCTGGAGTCACTCCACAGAGGAAGGCAGTGAGGGGTGGGGAGGCTGAAGAGGGGGAAGGGAGAGGCTGGCAGAGAGGGGGAAGCAGTGGAGAGGAAATGAGCTGGTGGTGTGAGACAGGAAAAGGAGCCGAGAGCCTAGTGTGGTAGCTCAAGCCTGTGATACCAGTACTTTGGGAGGCCGAGATGGGAGGATCACTTAAGCCCAGGAGTTGGAAACCAGCCTGGGCAACATAGTGA
>NW_012101488.1:1512767-1514604 GCF_000951045.1 Mandrillus leucophaeus | reverse complement strand
AAAAAAAAAAAGACAAGAAGAGAAAGACCAAGAGAGAGAGAAATAGAATAGAAGAGAGAGAGAGAGAGAGAGAGAGAGACAGAGACAGAGAGAAAGACACACAGAGAAACAAACAGACCACACAGACACAGATAAGATGGGGTGGGGGAGAGAAGCCACGAAAGAAAACAGAGCAAGAGCCGGAGAGAGACAGAGTCACGGTAGCTCACGCCTGTGATCCCAGCACCCTGGGAGCCGAGGTGGGTGGATCACCTGAGGTCAGGAGTTAGAGACCAGCTTGGCCAACATAATGAAACCTAGGCTCTAGTAAAAATACAAAAACTAGCCAGGCAAGGTGGTGGGCACCTGTAGTCCCAGCTACTCGGGAGGCTGAGGCAGGAGAATCACTTGAACCTGGAAGGCAGAGGTAGCAGTGAGCTGAGATTGTGCTTCTGCACTCCAGCCTGGGCGACACAGCCAGACTCTGTCTCAAAAAAATAACCAGAAAAGAAACTGCGAGATGGAAAGACTGAGTGAAAATTGCTTGAGCCCGGGGAGGGGGTCGAGGCTGCAGTGAGCTGTGATCATGCCACTATACTCCAGCCTGGGTATCAGAGGGACACCCTGTCTCAAAAGAAAAGAAAAGAAATGAGGAGAGGCCGGGTGCAGTGGCTCACGCCTGTAATCCCAGGACTTCAGGAGACCGAGGTCAGGAGTTCGAGACCAGCCTGGCCAACATGGTGAAATCCCATCTCTACTAAAATACAAAAGTTAGCTGGGTGTAGTGGTGCGTGCCTGTAATCCCAGCTGCTCGGGAGATTGAGGCGGGAGAATAGCTTGAACCCGGGAGGCGGAGATTGCAGTGAGCTGAGACTGCACCACAGCACTCCAGCCTGGGCGTCAGAGTGAGACTTCATCTCTAAAAAAAAAAGAGAGAAGTAAGGAGAGATTCAGGGCTGGGTAGATGCCTGGTCTTCTGCCCACCTCAGCCCTCCTGGGGTCCTCTGTTGTCTCCCAGGGTCTGCAAAGGTGCTGGCTGCACAGGCCTCCTCCAGCTGCTTTGTTCATGGCTTCTGAAAACCTCGGGCCAAGAAACAGCATGCACCATCCCAACTCAGTGCTCCCAGACAGCTTAGTCCCACGCCTCGCTCCCGCAACAGGGGACTCAGAACGAGACAAGCCTCGTTCCCCAGCCTCTCCTCTCCCTCCTCCATTTTCCTTCTCTAGTCCTGTCTCCATGTTTGGCAAACCCTCTCCCCCAACCCCTCTGCCTCTCCCATCTCTCTCCCACCTCCCCCGACACAATGTTTCTCTCTCTCTCTGTCCATCCTACCTTGTTTCTCTCTTTCATCCAAATCTCTCCTTACTCATTTTATTTTCTTTTGAGACAGGGTCTCCCTCTGTTGCCTAGGCTGGAGCGCAGTGGCACGATCACAGCTTACTGCAGCCTTGACCCCCTATCTGGGCTCAAGCAATCCTCCCACCTCAGCCTGCTGAGTAGTTGGGACTACAGACACAAACCACCATGCCTGGCTAATTTTTGTTGTTGTTGTTGTTGTTTGAGATGGAGTCTCGCACTGTTGCCCAGGCTGGAGTGCAATGGCACGATCTCAGCTCACTGCAACCTCCGCCTCCGGGTTTCAAGCGATTCTCCTGCCTCAGCCTCTGGAGTAGCTGGGATTACAGATGCCTGCCACCATGCCCAGCTAATTTTTTGTATTTTTGTTTAGCAGAGACGGCGTTTGACTGTGTTGGCCAGGCTGGTCTTGAACTCCTGACCTCACGATCAGCCTGCCTCGGCCTCCCAAAGTGCTGGGATTACAGGCGTGAGCCACCATGCCCAGCCTTTTTTTTTTTT
>NW_012101488.1:1507202-1512327 GCF_000951045.1 Mandrillus leucophaeus | reverse complement strand
AGCCAATTTTTCTACTTTTTGTAGAGGTGGTGTCTCGCTATGTTGCCCAGGCTGGTCTTGAACTTCTGAGCTCAAGTGATTCATCTGCCTCAGCCTCCCAAAGTGCTGGGATTAAAGGTGGGCACCACTGTGCCCGGCCTCCTTATTTCTTTTCTCTGGGCCCACACTCAGGTTGCCTCTGTCTTTCTCTCCTGTCTGTTGGGAAGGCTTTTCTCTTCTCTTTTTCCATTTTTCATTCTGCCTCTCTGCTGGGTTCTTTCACTCTCTCTCTCTCCCTCTGAATTAGCCTCTTTTTGCCAGTCTTTAAAGTTTCTCCTTTCTCTTCCCCTTTTTCCATGTCCTCTCTGGGACTGCGTCTGTTTCTCTCTATCCATTGTCCCTGGTCCCTGGTCTCCTGGCTCTGGTCTCCTGCCCTCCTGCCTCCCCTCGCCCTCCAGCAATGACCAGGCAGTGCCCCTACCCAGGATGTAAGGGTGGGGTGGAAGCTGGAAGGCCTGTGTCTCCCCCCATGGGGCTGCCTGGCTAAGCAGAGCCTGTGGGGAGCAGGCGGGGGCCTGGGGTGCTGGCAGATGGTGCCGGAGAAATGAGGCAGAGAGAGATGGGGAGAGGGGGCGCCCCGTGGGGACAGAGACCAGGAGTGGGAAGCTGTGACAGCCCCCGCTCCGTCCCCGAGATTCAGGACTGCAGAGAGATGAGGCCTGAATGATAGAGACCCAGAGACACACAAATACACAGAATGAGAAGAGACACAGAGAGTGAGAGACAGAAGAGCTGAGACAGAGACCTGGTGAGAGATGTGGGTCCAGGCACACACAGACAAACGGATAGGAACCAGAGAGAGGGGAGCCCAGAGATGGGAAGAGACAGAGATCCCGAGACAGGGGCCTGGAGAGACAAACAAAAACTATAGAGACCCAAAGAGAGACACAGACGTGAAACCCAGGGAGAGACAGGGACATGGAGAGACAGAAGCACAGAGATGGGGACCCAGAGAAAGAGGGACAGAGAGGAGACGCAGAGAGATAAGACCTAAGAAACAAGGCCGGGCGCGGTGGCTCATGCCTGTAATACCAGCACTTTGGGAGGCCAAGGCAGGTGGATCACCTGAGGTCAGGAGTTCGACACCAGCCTGGCCAACATGGTGAAACCCCATCTCTACTAAAAATTAAAAAAATTAGCCGGGTGTGGTGGCGGGCACCTGTAATCGCAGCTACCCAGGAGGCTCAGACAGGAGAATCGCTTGAACCCGGGAGGCGGAGGTTGCACTGATCCGAGATTGCAGGATGAGGCAGATGGATCGCTTGAGCTCAGGAGTTAAGAGACCAGCCTGAACAACATGGCAAAACCTCATCTCTACAAAAAAATATTAACTGGGCGTGGTGGCACGCACCTGTGGTCCCAGCTGCTGGGGAGGCTGAGGTGGGAGGATCTCTTGAGCCCGGGAGGTGAAGGTTGTAGTGAGCGGAGATCACACCACTACACTTCAGCCTGGGTGACAGAGTGAGACCCTGTCTTCAAAAAAAAAAAAAAGGAGAGAAAGACAGGGAGAGGGAAGGGGAGGAGAGGGGAAGGAAAGGGAAAGGAGGGGAGCAGAGAGGGGCAAAAACAGAGAGAGGGACTTATAGCCCACAAGAGAACAGGGATTAACCTCAGACTCCATGAGACAGAGAGGCATGGCTCCCCCCGGCCTCTTCCGGCCTAGTGGGGGAGGGCACATCTCCATAGCGACCTCCCCAGATCCTGAGGGCAAATATTGTCCTGGCCAGAATCGTCTGGGCTATGTTGACATAATCTCATGCGGGGTGGGGTGGGGGCTCCAGGGGCTCAGAGGCCAGCAGAGGGGCTCTCAGCTGGGGCCCTAGAGACAGCTCCAGCCTTCCCTGCCTCCAAAACCCAGTGCAAACAGCCAGCAATGGGCAGGATCAGTTGAAAGATTCAAACCTGTAGGGGTCCCTGATTGCTCCCTGGTAGTGCTCAGCAAGCCCCTAAGCCCCTTTTCAAGCCTCAGGGAGAGCAGGCAAACCTGGCCCTTTTCCTCCAGGCTTTTTTTTTTTTGGAGCAGCGTCTCGCTCTGTCGTCCAGACTGGAGTGGAGTGACACAATCACGGCTCACTGCAGCTTTGACCTCCTGGGCTCAAGTGATCCTCCCACCTCAGCCTCCCCAGTAGCTAGCACTACAGGCACAGGCCACCAAGTACGGCTAATTTATTTATTTATTTTTTAAATTATTATGAGTTTTTGAGATGGGGTTTTGCTCTGTTACCCAGGCTAGAGTGTAGTGGCACGATCTCGGCTCACTGCAACCTCTGTTTCCTGGGTTCTCGCGATTCTCATGCCTCAGCCTCCTGAGTGGCTGGGTTTACAGGTGCCCTCCACAATGCTCGACTATATTTTTATATTTTTTTTAGAGATGGGATTTCACTCTGTTGCCCAGGCTGGTCTTGAATGCCTGTCCTAAAGAGAGCTTCCTAGCCAGGAGTAGGGAGACAGACTGACAGAATGAGACATAGAGAGAGAAACACAAAGAAAGAAAGAGGCCAGTCATGGTGGCTCACACCTGTAATCCCAGCATTTTGGGAGGCTGGGATAGGAGGATTGCTTGAGCCCCGGAGTTCGAGACCAGCCTGGGCGACATAGTGAAACCCTGTCTCTACAAAAAAATTTTTTAAAAACTAGCAAGGCATGGCTGCTGGTGCGTGTAGTCCCGGCTACTCAGAAGGGTGAGGCAGGAGGATCACTTGAGCCTAAGAGGTTGAGTCTGCTGTGGGCTGTGATTGCACCACTGTGCTCCAACCTGGGCAATACAGCGAGATTCTGTCTCAAAAAACAAACAAAAAATGAAAGAATAAAAGAAAGTGGCTGGGTGCGGTGGCTCACGCCTATAATCTCAGCACTTTGGGAGGCTGAGGTGGGTGGATCATGAGGTCAGGAGATCAAGACCATCCTGGCTAACACGGTGAAACACCGTCTCTACTAAAAATACAAAAATTAGCCGGGTGTGGTGGTGGGCACCTGTAATCCCAGGTACTTGGGAAGCTGAGGCCAGAGAATTGCTTGAACCTGGGAGGCAGAGTTTGTAGTGAGCCAAAATCGCGCCACTACACTCCAGCCTGGATGACAGAGCGAGACTCCATCTCAAAATAAATAAATAAATAAAAGAGATGCTGAGAGAAAAACAGAGTCAGAGATTAGTATCAGTAATAATAATGATAATAATGGCCACCATATTGGGTATTTTACACATCTATATCTCCCTTCTCATAACAGACCTGTAGCAGAGGTGTTATATTATCCCCATTTTCTGGATAGGGAAACTGAGGCCCAGAGAAGGGAAGTAACTTGCTCAGGGTGACATGTCTCATAGGTGATGAAAGGAAGACCCAGTTTGTCCAACTTCTTTTTTTGGAGAAGGAGTCTCATTCTATTGCCCAGGCTGGAGTGCAGTGGCACAATCTCAGCTCACTGAGTGCAATGGTGTGATCTCAGCTCACCACAACCTCCACCTCCTGGGTTCAAGCAATTCTCCTGCCTCAGCCTCCCAAGTAGCTGGAATTACAGGCGCCTGCCACCACACCCGGCTAATTTTTGTATTTTTAGTAGAGACGGTGTTTCATCATGTTAGCCAGGATGGTCTTGATCTCCTGACCTCGTGATCTGCCCTCCTCGGCCTCCCAGAGTGCTGAGATTACAGGTGTGAGCCACCACGCCCGGAAATTTTGTATTTTCAGTAGAGACAGGGTTTCTCCATGTTGATCAGGCTGGTCTCGGACTCCCGACCTCAGGTGATCCACCTACTTCGGCCTCCCAAAGTGCTGGGATGAAATCCAATTTCTAGACAGAGATATGAAGAAAAACAGAGATAGAGATGAGAGCGACAAGCCTCAGGGAGAAGGAAACCTGGAGGCAGAAAGACAAAGAGACGGTGAGCCCTGCCTGCCCCCACCCTCTCCTCAGACAGAGCCGCTCTCTCCCCACGTCTGTCTCCCACACCCTTGACCTCTCCCTGCAAAAGCAGTTGTAATTAAACCACCTCCATTACCTGTACCCCCAAACCACTGTGCTGGGCACTTTATGAGCATGAGCCCATTCAACCTGCTCTGCTCCCCTGGGAAGTGGGGGCTGGGTTGACTCCTGTTTTGCAGAGGAGGAAAAACCAAGGCGCCGAGCCAAAATCACTTAGCTGGCATGGACCCTGACAGTGTTCGGTGTCCGCACGGAGGCTGGGGGCCCCTCAAGGGCAAGGACTGAGTCTGACTCATCTTTGTGTGCCATCTCCCACCTCCCATAACTCATCAGGCTAAATCCCTGTGCCTGGCTCTCCTCCCTCCTCCTCCTACCGCACCCTATGGAGCCCCTGGATCTGATCTCCCCTGGGACTCCGCGGTCCTCTCGGGACATCCCGGTAACAGCCCTTAACACTTTGCAGCCTGCTTCAGATTTCTGTATCTGGGTATCTGACTTCCCCTCTCCTAGAATCTGAGCTCAAGAGGATTGGGGGGGTGGGAGAAGCGGGATTTGGGAGGCAGAAAACCTCCTGCATTGTTTCTATCAGTAACACAATTAGCGATGAGCGTGAGAGGATAAGGACCCATGGCTATTTTGGTCATCACTTTGAACCCATCATTGATTTTTTAATTTGTTTATTTATTTTATTTATTTGTTTTTGTTTGATTGTTTGTTTGTTTTTTAAGAGATGGGGGTCTCACTATGCCACCCAGACTGGAGTGCAGTGGTGCCATCCTAGCTCACGACAGCCTCGAACTCCTTCCTGGGCTTAAGTGATCCTCTGGCCTCAGCCACCCAAGTAGCTGGAGCTACATGCATGAGCTACCAGGCCTGCCTATTTTTCTTTTTTTAGACCTGTTCAACAAGAAGTAAGCCCAACTGGCCAGGCATGGTGGCTCACACTTATAATCCCAGCACTTTGGGAGGCCAAGGCGGGTGGATCACCTGAGGTCAGCAGATCAAGACCAGCCTGGCCAACATGGTAAAACTCTGTCTCTACTAAAAATACAAAAATTAGCCAGGCATGGTGGCACATGCCAGTAATCCCAGCTACACCGGAGGCTGAGGCAGGTGAATTGCTTGAACTCAGGAGGTGGAGGTTGCAGTGAGCAGAGATCAC
>NW_012101488.1:1494245-1506402 GCF_000951045.1 Mandrillus leucophaeus | reverse complement strand
TTTTTGGATGGTGTCTTGCTCTGTTACCCAGGCTGGAGTACAATGGCACAATCTCCACTTACTGCAACCTCTGCCTCCCCAATTCAAGTGATTCTCCTGCCTTTGCCTCCTGAGTAGCTGGGATTACAGGCACACACCACCACGCCCGGCTAATTTTTTGTATTTTTAGGACGGGGTTTCACTATGCTAGCCAGGCTAGTCTCGAACTCCTGACCTCGTGATCCACCCGCCTCAGCCTCCCAAAGTGTTGGGATTACAGGCGTGAGCCACTGTGCCCAGCCTCTGTTTTTTAGTTTTTAAGAGATAGGTTCTCCCCATGTTGCCCAGACTGGAGTGCAATGGCTATTCACAGGCTGGAAACCACTACTGCCCAGCATGGGAGTTTTGCCCTATTCCCTTTCTGACCTGGGCCAGTTCACCCCTCCTTAAGCAACCTGGTGGTCCCCCACTCCAAGGAGGTAGTCGAACTGATGTTGAACTGAGTGCAGACACCCAATTGCCATAGTGGACTACAACCCAGAACTCGTGAGCTCGACGGATGCTCCCACCTCAGCCTCTCGAGTAGCTGGGACTACAAACACGTGCCACTGTGCCCAGCCCATCATTGATGCCTCATTGTGTGCTAGGCACTGTACTCAATGTATAATTTTTTTTTCTTTTTTGAGACAGAGTCTTGCTCTGTTGCCCAGGCTGGAGTCCGGTGGCACCATCTTGGCTCATTGCAACCTCCGCCTCCAGGGTTCAAGCCATTCTCCTGTCTCAGCCTCCTGAGTACCTGGAATCACAGGCAATGCACCACCACGCCTGGCTAATTTTTGTATTTTTAATAGAGACGGAGTTTCGCCATATTGGCCAGGCTGGTCTCAAACTCCTGACCTCAAGTGATCCACCCACCTTGGCCTCCCAAAATGCTGGGATTACATGTATGGCCTGGCCACTCATATATAATTTATATCTGTGACTCACTGTGGCTTGTGGAGGATACAGTGACAAACTGCCAAAGTCTTCCCCCAGCCTTTGAGGCCCTGTAAGATATGGGAGGCCCATAGCCTCCCTTATCTCGCATCCTCGCCTTCCCATCTCTCTCCATAGCTTCATCCTCATCAACCTTCTGGTTCCCCAGGAATATTCTAAACTCAAACCAACCTCAGGACCTTTGCACTTGCTCTTTCCTCTGCCTAGAAATCCCCTGCCTCCCAACTCCAGGCATAACTGCTTCCTTCTTGTTTTTCTCTTTCTTTCTTCCTTTCTTTTCTTTTCTTTTGAGCTGGAGTTTCACTCTATCACCCAGGCTGGAGTGCAATGGCTTGGTCTCTGCCCACTGAAACCTTCACCTCCCTGGTTCAAGCAATTCTGCCTCAGCCTCCCGAGTAGCTGGGATTACAGGTGTACACCACCACGCCTAGCTAAGTTTTATATTTTTAGTAGAGACAAGGTTTCACCGTGTTGGCCAGGCTGGTCTTGAACTCCTGACCTCAGGTGATCTGCCTGCCTTGGCCTCCCAAAGTGCTGGGATTACAGGTGTAAGCCACCGCGCCCAACCCTTCTTGTTTTACACATGTCAGCTCAAATATCACTTCCTCAGAGGTAACTGCCTGGCTCTATGGTCTCTAAATGAGCCTCCTGCTCCCTTTTTGATTATATTATCCTGTCTGTAAACCTTCTTGCTCTGTTGCCCAAGCCGGAGTGCAGTGGCATGATCATAGCTTGCTGCAGTCTCGACCTCCTGGGCTCCAATGATCCATCTCAGCCTTCCAAGTAGCTGGAACTACAGGCGTGCACCACCATGCCAGGCTGACAAAACATTTTGTTTTCACCGGGTGCGATGGCTCACACCTATAATCCCAGCACTTTGGGAAGCCAGGGTGGGCAGATCATGAGGTCAGGAGTTCCAGACAAGCCTGGCCAGCATAGTGAAACTTTGTCTCTACTAAAAATACAAAAATTAGCTAGGCATTGTGGCCTGAGCCTGTAGTCCCAGCTACTTGGAAGGCTGAGGCAGGAGAATCGCTTGAACCAGGGAGGTGCAGGTTGTGGTGAGTCAAGATCGCACCACTGCACTCCAGCCTGGGCAACAGAGCGAGACTTCATCTCAAAATAAATAAGTAAATAAATACAAAAAAAAAATACAAAAAAATTAGCCGGGCGTGGTGGCGAGTGCCTGTAATCGCAGCTACTCGGGAGGCTAAGTCTGGAGAATTGCTTGAACCTGGGAAACAGAGGTGGCAGTGAGCCAAGATTGTGCCATTGCACTCCAGCCTGGGCCACAAGAGCAAGACTCTATCTCAAAAGAAAAAAAAAAAAGGAAGAAATTTTGTTTTGTAGCGGCACGGTCTTGCTTTGTTGCCCAGGCTGATCTCGCGCCCCTATAATCCCCCTTCTTTGGCCTTCAAAAGTGCTGGGAATTCATAGGTTCTAAGCCACTGCCACGCTGTTTCTGTGTCATCATCTCTAAAATGGTGATTAAAATAGGGCCTTTGCTGGGCGCGGTGGCTCACGACTATAATCTCAACACTTTGGGAGGCTGAGGCGGGAGGATCACTTGAGGTCAGGAGTTACAGACCAGCTTGGCCAATATGGTGAAACCCTGTGTCTACTAAAAATACAAAAATTAGCCAGGCATGGTGGTGCACACTTGTAATCCCAGCTGCTGGAGAGGCTGAGGCACGAAAATCACTTGAATCTGGGAGGTGAAGGTTGCAGTGAGCCAAGATCATGCCACTGCATTACAGGCAGGGCAAGACTGAGTGAGACACATCTATTATTCCAACACTTTGGCAGGCCCAGGCCAAAGGATCACTTGAGGCCAGGAGTACGAGACCAGCTTTGGCAATATAGCAAGAGCTCCTCTCTACAAAATATTTTTAAAATATAAAAAAATAGGCCAGGCGCGGTGGCTGGCGCCTGTAATCCCAGCACTTTGGGATGATGAGGTGGGCAGATCACAAAGTCAAGAGATCGAGACCATCCTGGCCAACATGGTGAAACCCTGTCTCTACTAAAAATACAAAAATTAGCTGGGTGTGGTGGCACGCGCCTGTAGTCCCAGCTACTCCGAAGGCTGAGGCAGGAGAATTGCTTAAACCCGAGAGGTGGAGGTTGCGGTGGGCTGAGATTGCACCACGGCACTCCTGCCGGGGTGACAGAGCGAGAATCAGTCTCAAAAACAAACAAACAACAACAAAATAGGGCTTTTGGTGAGGATAACTCAGTGTTTTGCCCATAGTGACTGCTGATTAAACGTTAGGTATTGTTATTTATTTTGTGTATGATTGTTTACCTCTTGCATTGAATGAACGATTCATGAGAGAAAACAGGTTCACTTAATCACTCCTGAAACTTCAGCACCTAGAACAGAGCCTGGCCCGTTAGGCACTCAGTAAACATTTTTGAATGAAAGAATGAGGCAGGCACGATTATGAGACCCCACTTTCCAGATGCGGAAGTGGAGCTTTTGGGTCACGAAACCAGACAGTGGAGGAGTCAGGATTCAAACCCAGGTCAATCTGGTTCCAAAGTTTCTACTGTTTGTCTCTGTGTCCAGAGGGAATTCTTTTTCGACTCTCGACTTCACTTCTCCTGCCTATACTCTAGGTGTTTACCCTCGTTGGAGACTTGCGGAAGGCGGTCCAATATTCTTGAAATCCATTGTCGGGTTTTCTACCCTCCCTTCTTCCCCCACAACTTTCGAGCCATCTCTGCCTGACACGCGGGCTAGTCCAAGCCTCACAACTGGGCCTGTGCCAAAGCCCGGAGTGGATAATACGGTTGTGGGAGGCCACGGCTCTAAGGGCGGAGTTAAGGGCCTGGGGCCGCAGACAGAGTGGTGGGGAAGGTTGGGGAGGGACTAACAGACCGCGGGGGGAGGGGTTTAAATTCCGAGGGCGGAACTAATCCTATAAGAAGGTCCTGTCCAGAGCTCTGGAGAAGTACTATACTATAAACCCTTGGAGGTTCAGGGGGCGGTGCTAATGATTCTGTGGGCAGGAATAAAACTTTAGCACCCGCAAGATTCCGGGGGTGGGGCTAAGAGCCTGGGGGTGGGCCTAGATGTAATAAACAAGAGCTCCCTGAGCGAGTTTGGGGCTGTAAGGTCGGGCCCTGGTCTTAAGGAGGGAGCTTTTGGAAAATCCAATGAAAATCTGAAGAGAAGGTTTTGGGGATAGGGGAGTGACTACCTCCAACCCATCCTCCTCTCGGAGCTCGGGGCTGCGCTTCAGGCTGAAAGCAGGAGAGGCCCTGCCCCTTCCAATCCCTCTGCATCCCTATTGGTGGAAGGCCCTGCGCGACAGTCTCTCATTGGTTCTGAAAGGGCGAGGAGGGGGGTCTAGAGAGAAAACACTCTGGTTGTGGGCGGGACCAGACGGTACCTAGGGGGATCTGGGCGCAGCCAATCCTGGCCCGAGGATTGTGTTGGGGGGCTTGGCAGGGGGTGTCCTACCCCCCTTTCTGGGCATCCTGGGGGATGACCCCAGCGCCAGGCCCGGCGCCGGCCGCCTGATGCCAGGCAAGCTGAGCTGGGGATGCTGGAACGAAGGGCGTTGCTATGGCAACGGGAGGCAGGGCCTGGTGGGGGGGACCGGGCCCGAGCTGGGACCGGGGGGGCCGGCGGTGGCTGTGGTGGGACGATGGCGGAGCGCGGCCCGGCCTTCTGCGGCCTGTACGACACGTCCTCGCTGCTGCAATACTGCAACGGTGAGACCCCTCCTCAGTTCCGACCTTGGCCCCGCCCAAGGCTGGACCCATCTCTTCTTGCCCCAACCTCCTCCTTCCAAGTCCCCATCCCCCTCCCTTGCTGAAGATCCCCCTTTCCTCTCCCTCAGCAGCACCCTGACCCAAGAGAAGGTCCCTGGCCCCCAAAACCCAGATCCCAGCCCCCTATCCACTTGGATCCTCCGCTACTCCAGAGGTGGCTAGACGGAGAGGAGAGAAGGGCAGAACACCAAGGAACCAGGGATTGGAAGGGGGAAGGACCTGGGAGTCGATTGGGCCTGGAACTCTGCCCTTTCTCCCTTCAAGCTTCTGGAACGCTCCCCTATCTCCGTAGCAGGGGGACAGACAGAGGGGGTGGGAATGGATTTGGTGTTGAGTTGAGGGCAGAGTGTGGAACTGGAAAGGGACAGTCAGAGGACTTTGCCTTTAGGATACCTCCCAAATCCTCTGGCCCTGGCCCTCCCGTGCATTAGGACCATCCCTTCTCCCTAGACAAATGCGTGTGATACCAGAAGGGCCACTGTGGGTGTGAGGCTCAGGTGAAGGGAGATAGGAGAAGAGGGGAGTTGGGAGGGAAAAGTGGGAAGTGAGGCCTGGTCTCTGGGAAAAAGGGCTGAGGATGGGGGGATGGTCAGGAGGGAGCAGAGGGCTTGAGTCACAGGGATGGGGATGGTGGAGGTGTGGGGGTTGGCAGGATGGGCTGGCCAAGGCCTGACAGTGCAACTGGCCGCTCTGGGTGGGGCACAAGTGTCAAGATGAAAGCACCTCTATTTAACTCAGTTTGGAGGTTCAGCCCTCTGGGCACACACCCTAGTGCCAGGGACCACTGGAATTAGCAGGGGACCCAGAATGCTTATTTTGTCCTCCTCTGTCCCTCTAAGAGCCAGAATGACAGGGTGGCCATTCCTGGGTTGAGTATGGGTTCTTCCATTGATCGGCTGTGTGTGCATGTAACAAGTAACGTCACCTTTCTGGGCTTCAGTACCCTTCCTCCTCCTCTCCTCCTAAAATGGATTATGCCACTACGACTACTAGAGTTGCCAAAAGCATTAGGTATCATAAAAATAGTTAATCCTATTCTGGATTTATCGAGCATCAACATGAGCCAGGAACGCGCTAAGTGTTTTGTGTGAGCAGCGCCTGGCACATGTAAGCTCACGGTATCAGATGCCATTTTTTTCTGGTCGTATTATTAATGGTAGGCAGGACCAGGCTGAGCAAAGGAGGTGACTGGGTCCCCCGCCCCCACCTACTGGCTGGGTGATCTTTGGCGTGTCTCTGCACACTCCTGCTAGCCTCCTTCCTTAGTTTCCCGTTTGCAAAACTTGATGCCAACAAGACCCCTAGAGGTTTCCCACTGTTATGAGTTCTAAGTGCTGACGGCTCACTCCTTCTGACCTCAGGAGGCTCCCACCTCCCACTGCAGGTCCAGGCACCGGACCTGGGAGGCGCTGAGTTGGGGGCAGGGCGGACAAGCCTCGGCAGGCGATTGGGCTACGGGGGGGAGGAGGGAGGAGCGGCGGCTGCACTGCGGAGCCCAGAGGGCCAGTTGGGCGGCCTATGGACGCGGGATGGCAGGTGCGAGCTCCACGCCCTGTCCCTGTCTAAGCTACCACCTTTACTTCCACCAGGCTGGGAACCAGGGCTTCCTTGGTTGTGGTCAGCAATGAGTCTGGGTATGAGTATTCTGGGGGAAAAGAGGGAGAGGGACCCCTTGGGTCTCCGCCCCTCCCACTTTGGGAAAATGAGCGGGGTTGGGGGGGCCACTCGGGGAGTCATTTTGGTTGCATCCATAGGCTGGAGAGCCAAATCTGGGGCGCGGGGTAGAGGCGAAATAAAGAAGGAAAACAGAAAAGAGGAATGCCTGCTGGGGAAGAGTTTAGGTGTCATCCCCGTCTGCATTCTCCCTTGGGTCTTCTGGGTCTGCGATGCGCTGCCTGCAACCCCCAAGTCCGCCGCCAGGGGCCGCCGAAGCTCTGTCCTTGCAGCTGGCTCTAGGGTCGAACCCCAGGGTGAGGAGAGGAGGGGACATGGGGAGGCTAGGCATGACCTTTTGACTGGGAAAGTCTTAGAAACAGTGAAGAGACGTTGGAATTCATAACATCATCTTCGTCGGAGGGTGTTGGGGATCAATTCTAGAACTTTAGTGTCATTAGGAGTAGGTTAGTGTGTCATTTTGCAAATGCTCTTATCACTCATAGATACTTAAAGTCTTAGTCATAGAATCTTTTTTTTTTTTTTTTTGAGACGGAGTCTCGCTCTGTCGCCAGGCTGGAGTGCGAGTGCAGTGGCGTGATCTTGACTCATGGCAACCTCTGACCCCCGGGGTTCAAGTGATTTCCCTGTCTCAGCCTCCAGAGCAGCTGGGCCTACAGCCACACGCCACCACGCCCGGCTAATTTTTTTTTTCTTTTTCTTTTTGTATTTTAGTAGAGACAGGGTTTCACCGTGTTGGCCAGGATGGTCTCGATCTCCTGACCTCGTGATCCGCCCGCCTCGGCCTCCCAAAGTGCTAGGGTTACATGCGTGAGCCACCGTGCCTGGCCACATCTTAGTCATAGAATCTTAAAGCCAGAGCGAGAGGCTCCTGGGTTCACAGAATCTTAGAAAATAAGAGGGAAGGGACTTCCCCAAGGTCACAGGGCCAGCGCGCTGCGGCAGAGAGGAGTGTGGGGATGGGTTGGAGAGCGGTGGGGATTTCCTTCCCCCTTCAGAGTCCTCTTCCTTGGCCCATCTCCAAGTGTCCCAGCCCCAGGTAGCGGGACAGGAAAGGGGCGTGGCTGGCCCCCTCGCTTAGACCCAGGAAGGCGGGAGGGACCAGTTGGGTACTGGAGCTCCTGGGTGGCCCTGCAGCCGGCACTCCCCCGTCTTCCAGATGACAATTTGTCGGGCACGAGCGGTATGGAAGTGGACGACCGCGTGTCGGCGCTGGAGCAGCGGCTGCAGTTACAGGAAGACGAGCTGGCGGTCCTAAAGGCGGCGCTGGCGGATGCTCTGCGTCGCCTGCGGGCGTGCGAAGAACAGGGAGCTGCGCTCCGCGCGCGGGGCACCCCCAAGGGCCGGGCGCCTCCGCGCTTAGGCACCACTGCCTCGGGTATCCCCGTTAGACTGGAGGGGTGGGATGGGGAGGACCGGGGCCTGGTCCTCATACTCACCCTCTTCTGTCCCCATCCCTCCAGTGTGTCAGCTCTTGAAAGGCCTTCCCACCAGGACGCCCCTTAATGGCTCGGGACCCCCGCGGCGCGTGGGTGGCTATGCCACGTCCCCATCCTCTCCCAAGAAGGAGGCGACCTCCGGGCGCAGGTAAGGCACAAGGCCGGGACCCCCAGCCTCTTCCAAGACCTCGTGGGAGACAGAGGTGGTTTGTTTGCCTGAGCTTCAGCAGCAGAAGGTGCAGGGAGGATGTCGCCCGCTCACGGCACTTGCCTGCTGGCCTCGAAGGCTCTGCCGCCAACTGTGTGTTCTCTTTTAGCAGTGTCCGCCGCTACTTGTCACCAGAGCGCCTGGCCTCGGTGCGCCGCGAGGACCCCCGCAGCCGGACCACATCCTCCAGCAGCAACTGTAGCGCCAAAAAGGAAGGGTAAGGACTGGGGCGGCGTCAAGCAGCAGAAAGAGATAAGGAGGAAGTGGTCGAGAAATGTAGTCATGCCCCAGGCCACGAGGTCGTAACCTAGAGTGGGGCCAGCTGGTTCAAATGCGGGGACAGTGCCAGAGCCTTGGAAGGACCAATCTTGAGGTGGCACGGTAACAGAGGAAGGTCTGGGAGGGCGGAGTCAATATTTGAGGGGCGTGGCCAGAGTTTTTAGGAGCTGGACAGTCAGGTCTACAGGTCGAGGAAGTCAGGGAGGAGCTTGGTTTATGGACGTGGTTATTAAAGTAAAGGAGAGGTCCCGTTGAGTTTCAGGGATGAAGTCAAGGGAGCAGCCACTGAGTTTCTGCAAGGAAAGAGGGAGTCTGAGAAATTTAAGGGTGCGGCCAGAGTGTTCGCCTGGGAGAAATTAAAACCTGGGGTACGGGGTAACAGAGGCTGAGACCAGGTGGAGGCATGCCAGATTCCAGAAGCCTTGACATCAAAATCAGGGGACACTGCCTGGTGGAAAAGGGCGTGATTTAAAGGTTAGGCGGGGCCGTAGGGGCGTGGTCAAATGCAAGAGGTGGAGCCAACTTGGAGGCCTCGAAGGTACTCAACTAAGGAGTACGTGAAAATGGACGAAGGCCAGGCGCGGTGGCTCAAGCCTGTAATCACGAGGCGGATCACGAGGTCGGGAGATCGAGACCATCCTGGCTAGCACAGTGAAACCCCGTCTCTACTAAAAAATACAAAAAACTAGCCGGGCCTGGAGGTCTGTAGTCCCAGCTACTCGGGAGGCTGAGGCAGGAGAATGGCGTAAACCCGGGAGGCGGAGCTTGCAGTGAGCTGAGATCTGGCCACTGCACTCCAGCCTGGGCGACAGAGCGAGACTCCATCTCAAAAAAAAAAAAAGAAAAAAAAAAAAGAAAATGGACGTAGTCAGAATGCCTGGCAGGCCGGAGAAGGAGCTTTGCAGGGAGGTAGCAGTCAATTCTCAAGCGACTGAGTCAACTCAGGGACAGGGTTAGAAGGGAGCAGGTGGTTGAGATCAGAATGACAGGCGTGGTCAACTCCAGAGGCGGGGCCATACTGAAGATCTGGACCGAGTAAAAACCTGAGGTTATAATTCTAGCAGTTTGGGAGGCGGAGGCGGGATCATCGTTTGAGCTCAGGAGTTCGAGACCAGGCTGGGCAACATAGCGAGCCCTCGTCTTTACTAAAAATGAAAATAAATTAGGCCTGGCGTGGTGGCTCACTCATGTAATACCAGCACTTTGGGAGGCCTAGGCGGGTGTTTCACAAGATCTCCATCCTGGCCAACATGGTGAAACCCCTTCTCTATTAAAAATACAAAAATTAACTGGGCGTGGTGGCGCGTGCCTGTAGTCCCAGTTACTCGGGAGGCTGAGGCAGGAGAATCACTTCAACCCGGAAGGAGGAGGTTGCAGTGACTCGAGATCGCGCCACTGCACTCCAGCCCGGCAACAGAGCGAGACTCAGTTAAAACAAACAAATAAAAAACAAAAAACAAAAGCAAAAAAGAGAGAGAGAGAAAGAAAGAAAATAGCCGTACGTGCTGGCCTGAGCTTGTCGACCCAGCTACTTGGGAGGCTGCAGCGGGAGGATCACTTGAGCCTAGGAAATTCAAGGTTTCAGTGAGCCATGATCACGCCATTGTACTCCAGCCTGGTCGACAGAGCAACACACTGTATCAAAAACAAAACAAAATAAAAATCATCCTAAAGCTGGAGTTATGGTGTAGTGGGCGTGGTCAGAGCTAGGAGGTCACGCAAGGGCAAGACCAAGGTCAAAAGTTGCACATTTCAACTCTGCTCAAACACAGCAAACACAAATACAGCGTTATGTATACTCCAGGCACTTCCCGATAATTAACCAATTTCATCCTCTCAACTATCCCCTGGAGGTGTGGGTTATCTTTATTTATTTATTTATTTAGAGACAGAGTCTTGCTCTTGTTGCCCAGGCTGGAGCACAATGGCACAATCTTAGCTCACTGTAACGTCCGCCTCCCTAGTTCGAATGATTTTCCTGCTTCAGCCTCCCAAGTAGCTGGGATTACAGGCGCCAGCCACCACGCCCTGCTAAGTTTTGTATTTTTAGTAGAGATGGGGTTTCACCACATTGGCCAGGCTGGTCTTGAACTCCTGACCTCAGGTGATCCGTCCGCCTCGGCCTCCTAAAGTGCTGGGATTACAGGCGTGAGCCACCGCGCCCGGCCGGGTACTGTTATTATCCCCATTTTTAAAATGAGGAAACCGAGGCAGAGGTTGGACGACCTATGTACACTGCTAGGAATTAGCAGAACGGGGGTTTTAACTCAAGAAGGCGCGCTCCCGAGTCCGTCTTCTCAACCACTCTCCCTCACCCACCCTGAAAGAACCTGGGATCGGGAGTCCACAATCCGGGATGTGTGACCCGGTGGGACCCTCCGGCTCCAGGGGCGGCCGTGGAGGGCGGGGCAGGGGCGCGGCGGTCCGGGCGCCTCCCAGGGCCGGAAGCGGCAGAGCCGGTCCGGGCTCCACCCCCGGCCCTGAAGCTCCGCCAGCCGCCGCCATGAGTAGCTTTGGAGCTGGGTGAGACCCTTTTGCAGACGACCCCCCATCTCCTCTCCGCGCTCCCGGGGCTTAGATCTCAGGTCTCCCCCATCCCCTGGGGCCCAGGCCGGCGTGGGGACACGCCCCTTCCCTTAAACTCTCCAGGTTTTTCCCGCTGCTTGACGTTTGGGGTGCTGGGGGACTGCGGGTTGGGGGCGTTGGGAGCACCGTGCTGATTAGGAGGGAAGGGTCCTTGGTGACTCCCTTCTTTCAGGATCGCGTCCCTGCCGCTTCGTGCTGTGTGATCTTTGGCGATCACTGCCTCTCTGGGCCTGTGTCTTAGGCTCTGCAAGATCAACCGAGCAAAGCACACGGCCTGCAGAGAGGCAGCGCTCTGCCCCTTACTCGGCCCCGTTTTCATCGGAGACCTCCGGGGAGCGGTGGGGAGGAGGAATGGTTTCTCCCCTTTTCTGACCTGACTGCTAAGACCTTTTGTTTTTCTTTGTCCTTTCCTGACAGCAAAACCAAAGAAGTTATCTTCAGTGTGGGTGAGTGGGGAGATGGGGAAGGGCTTGGTGGAAGCTTGCTTGCTGGGGTGACAGGCTGGAGCCAGAGGTCAGGAATCCTGGCTACTGGGTCTTTGCCTTTCTGGCCTCAGTTTCCTTGCCTTTAAAAAAAAAAAAAAAAAAAAAAAAGGCTGGAAGAGGAGAGGGAATAGGGATGGGACTGGTGTCAGTGCCTGACCTCTGGGGGTGTCCTGGCAGAGGATGGCTCGGTGAAAATGTTCCTGAGGGGCCGCCCTGTGCCCATGCTGATCCCAGATGAGCTGGCACCCACGTACAGCCTGGACACACGCTCGGAGCTGCCTTCTTGCCGGCTCAAGCTGGACTGGGTGTATCCTTTTCTGAAATCCCCTCAGTGCTCCCATCTCTTCAAGAGGAAATAGAAAGGCAGTCAAGGCAGCTTAGGCCTGTAATCCCAGCACTTTGGGAGGCTGAGATGGGAGGATCATTTGAGGCCAGGAGTTTGGGACCCGCCTGGGCAACACACAAAAAAAGGTACATACAGCACGTTCAAGGGCTGTGTGACCAGAGTGGGAATGGTGCATTTGAGCAACAATGAGTTGGGAATGGCTGGGAGCCCGGGTTTTGGAGTCTGACAGAGATGGGATCAAACCCCAGTCCAGCCCGTAGCTGGCTGCGTGACCCTGGAAAAGTCACCTTGACTCTGTGTGATAATTGCTTTCTCTGAAAAATGAATTTCATGGCCGAGGCGGGAGGATCACCTGAGGTCAAGAGTTTGAGACCAGCCTGACCAA
>NW_012101488.1:1487891-1489520 GCF_000951045.1 Mandrillus leucophaeus | reverse complement strand
ATGGTGGCTCACGCCTGTAATCCTAGCACTTTGGGAGGCCAAGGCCGGTGGATCACAAGGTCAGGAGTTTGAGACCAGCCTGGCTCACATGGTGAAATCCCGTCTCTACTAAAAATACAAAAATTAGCTGGCCATGGTGGAAGGTGCTTATAATCCCAGCAACTCGGGAGGCTGAGGCAAGAGAGTCACTTGAACCTGGGAGGCAGAGGTTGCAGGGAGCCGAGATCGCGCCATTACACTCCAGGCTGGGCGACAGTGCGACACTCCATCTTTTAAAAAAGAAAAGAAAAGAAAAGAAAACTCTAATTAGCTGAGTGTACTAGTGTGGGCCTGTACTCCCAGCTACTTGGGAGGCTGAGGTGGGAGGACTGAATGAGCCTAGGAGATCGAGGCTGCAGTGAACTGTGATCACACCACTACACTCCAACCTGGGCAATATGGCAGGACCCTGACTTAAAAAAGTAAAAAATGAATAAAAATTGGTCAGATGCGGTTCATGCCTGTAATCCCAGCACTTTGGGAGGCCAAGATGGGTGGATCATTTGAGGTCAGGAGTTCGAGACCAGCCTGGTCAACGTGGTGAAGCTCTATCTCTACTAAAAATACACAAAAATTAGCTATGTGTGATGGGCACCTGTAATCTCAGCTACTCAGGAAGCAGAGGCAGGAGAATCACTTGAACCTGGGAGGCAGAGATTGCAGTGAGCTCAGATCCCACCACTGCACTCCAGCCTGGGGGACAGAGTGAGACTCTATCTAAAAATATATATGTATATATAAAAATCATATTTTATATTTGTATCATATTTGATTAAATTATTGGTCTTCAATGGATTAGGGAGTAAAAAATAGCCAGTCTCCTGCACAGATAGCTTAAGAAGCACTGGATTGGAGCCTCATGGGTTTTCTGAGGCCTAAAGAAATGTTTAAGAACTTGGGGTGGGGGTAAGCTATATTGTTACCAAAGGTGTGGGAAAAATAAAACCTTGCCAAATCAGAATTAACCTGTATTTAATGAAAGGCATAAAAACCCAACATTGGCCGGGCGAGGTGGCTCATGACTGTAATCCCAGCACTTTGGGAGGTGGAAGTGGGTGTATCACCAGAGGTTAAGAGTTCAAGACCAGCCTGACCAACATGGTGAAACCTTGTCTCCACTAAAAATACAAAAATTAGCAGGGCATGTGGTGGCATATGCCAGCTACTTGAGAGGCTGAGACAGGAGAATCGCTTGAACCAGGGAGGCGGAGCTTGCAGTGAACCAAGATGGTGCAACTGTACTCCAGCCTGGGCAATAGAGTGAGACTCAGTCTCAAAAAAATAAATAAATAAATAAAATTAAATTAAAATAAAAAACCCAAAATAATACCAACTTGGTTAATTGCTGAATTTCACCTACATCAGTCATTCTATATATATGTAAATGCAAATGAAATGATGTCAGCAAGAATTCCTGGCTAGGGGTGCTGGCTTCAGAGAAACAATAGCTGAAGGCAAATGAGATGAGTTTCTTAGGGATGAGTCATTTCAAGGCATAGTATGAAAACCATTTCAGATGTCTTCACAGCTTCTAATGGAGGGTGTATTTTAATAATGTGTTTCCTGCAAAATGGCAGGGCCTTTGAAGGT
>NW_012101488.1:1481447-1487454 GCF_000951045.1 Mandrillus leucophaeus | reverse complement strand
AAACAAACAAACAAACAAAAAAATTAGCCGAGCGTGGTTGCATGTGCCTGTAAACCCAGCTACTCGGGAGACTGAGACAGGAGAATCGCTTGAACCCAGGAGGCAGAGGTTACAGTGAGCCGAGATTGCCCCATTGCTCTCCGGCCTGGGCCACAAGAGCAAAACTCCATCTCAAAAAAAAAAAAAAAAAATAGACAGACATGCTGGCATGCTCCTGTGATTCCCAGCTACTCTGGAGGCTAAGGTGGGAGGATCACTTGAGCCTGGGAGGTCGAGGTTGCAGTGAGCCATGATTGTACCATTGCACTCCAGCCTGGACAACAGAGTGAGACCCTGTCTCAAAAACAAAACAAAACAAAACAAAAAATTCAAAATAATAATAACTCAAGCACTTACTATGTGACAGACACTGTTCTAAGTTATTCCAGGTATGAATGTGTTTTTTTACAACTAGTGGCCTCCGAGAGCTCTCCGAGGCCTACAGTTTGGAAATTATTATACCCCCCTTTCCAGATACGGAAACTGAGATTATAGATAGGGACAAGAATCCTGATTCTGGGACTCAAACTTTTTCCTAAAAGCCTACTGAGCTTGGAGTCCACACCCCAGGAATCCGGTCCGTGTCTGCTTCTCTCTGAGCCTTGGTTTACTCTTTGGAGGAGACAGGGTGGTTGGTGAAACGGCCTGGCCTTCTGGGAGCCCAGAGCCTTATCGAGGCAGCTGGAAACATCCCCTGGAGTCTGTCCCGAATGTCCTGCCAGTGGGGCTTGATAAACATCTGATGAGAGGTGGCTGAGACTGCAAAAGCGTAGATCTCAGATTGCTCCCCTCTGCAGTGACTGCAGGGCAGAGCAGTTTCCACTGGGTCAGGGTATATGTGTACTGACAATCATTCGGATATTTTCTTGTTTTTGAGACAGCCAGGCTGGAGTGCAGTGGCACGATCTTGGCTCACTACAATCTCCACCTCCTGGGTTCAAGCCATTCTCCTGCCTCAGCCACCCGAGCAGCTGGGTGGCATGCGCCACCATGCCTGGCTAATTTTTTTTGTGTTTTTTTTTTTTAAGTCAAGACAGGGTTTCTCCATGTTGGCCAGGCTGGTCTCGGACTCCTGACCTCAAGTGATGCACCTGCCTCGGCCTCCCAAAGTGCTGAGATTACAGGCGTGAGCCACCGTGTTTGGCCCATTCAGATATTTTCTGAACATCTGTGACATAGGGCTGGGGACCCAGTGCTGACCATGACAGCATCCACCTGCCCTCCTGGGGCATACAGTCTAGCATGGGAACAGACTCGTTGAGAGTGACAACCCAGAGTGTGCAAGGCTGGGATGGGGAATCCACAGGGATGGGGCTGACCCAGCCTGGGGTCATGGAGGGCTTCCTGGAGGAGGAGATACAGAAATGAAAAGAACAGCCCAATCTCAGCCACCATGGAACTCACAGTCTTATCGGGGAATATGAGCAGTTAACAAATAAACCAGATAACTATCAGCCTGGGCAGCAAAGCGAGATCCCATCTCTACAACAATTTTTTTAAAAATTAGCCAGGCAGGCTGGGTGTAGTGGCTCATGCCTATAATCCCAGCACTTTAGGAGGCCAAGACAAGTGGATTGCTTGAGCCCAGGAGTTTGAGACCAGCCTGGGCAACATGGCGAGACTGCATCTTTACAAAAAATATATAAAAAATTAGCTGGGCATGGTGGTGCATGCCTGTAGTCTCACCTATTTGGGAAGCGGAGGCAGGAGGATCACTTAAGCCCAGCAGATTGAGGTTGCCTCTTCTGTCGTTTATAAGGACACTTGTGATCGGATTTAGGGGTCACTCTGATAATCCAGGATGATCTCATCTTGAGATCTATAATTATATCTGCAAAGACCCATTTTCCTTGTAAGGTCACATTTGCAAGTTGAGGGGATTAAGAAACAGACACAGGCTGGGCTCAGTGGCTCACACCTAGAATCCCAGCACTTTGGGAGGCCGAGGCGGGCGGATCACCTGAGGTCAGGAGTTCGAGACCAGCCTGACCAATATGGAGAAATACTGTCTCTACTAAAAATACAAAATTAGGCAGTCATGGTGGCGCATACCTGTAATCCCAGCTACTTGGGAGGCTGAGGCAGGAGAATCTCTTGAACCCAGAAGGCGGAGGTTGCCGTGAGCCGAGACCATGCCATTGCCCTCCAGGCTGGGCAACAAGAATGAAACTCCATATCAAAAAAACAAAGGAAACAGATATGTTTTTTTTGGAGTGGGAGGCCCACTACAGGGGTGAGAGTGGAAACGGAAAAACCTCATTCCAATGAGCTTGTTGAGTCTGGTCCTCAGCCAGTGTGTGTGATGCAAAATACATTCCTTGGCCGTGCGCCAGTGGCTCATGCCTCTAATTCCAGCACTTTGGGAAACCAAGGTGGGTGGATCACCTGAGGTCAGGAGTTGGAGACCACCCTGACCAATATGGTAAAACTCCATCTCTATTAAAAATACAAAAATTAGCCTGGCATGGTGGCATGTGCCTGTAGTCCCAGCTACTTGGGAGGCTGAGACAGGAAAATTGCTTGAACCCGGGAGGCGGAGGTTGCAGTGAGCTGGGATCATGCCACTGCACTCCAGCCTGGGCGACAGACTCCATCTTAAAAAATCAAAACAGGCCGGGTGTGGTGGCGCACACCTGTAATCCCAGCACTTTGGGAGGCCGAGGCGGGCACATCATGAGGTCAGCAGATCGAGACCATCCTGGCCAACATGGGGAAACCCCGTCTCTACTAAAAATATAAAAATTAGCTGCGCTTGGTGGCGTGTGTCTGTAATCCCAGATACTCAGGAGGCTGAGGCAGGAGAATCGCTTGAACCAGGGAGTCGGAGGTTGCAATGAGCTGAGATTGTGCCACTTTTCAAGAAAAAAGAAAAAAATAAATAAATAAAAAGAAAACAAACAACAAGAACAAAAAGACACATTCCTTAACCGACCCCTGGGTGGCTCCAGCTATGGCTACCGTGGCCGAGACTGCCGGGCCAATCTTTATTTGCTGCCCACCGGGGAGATAGTGTACTTTGTGGCCTCCGTGGCTGTGCTATACAGCGTGGAGGAGCAGAGGCAGCGACACTACCTGGGACACAACGATGACATCAAATGGTGAGATGTGGGAGGGAGGGGACGGGAGGGAGCTGTGGCCGGAGGTGGAGCTCCAGCCCCTGCCTCTCTAGGCCTCTTTTCACATTGCCGCCCTGTGGGGTTTGGGGCGAGGCCAAGACTTTGCTCCCTCTCCAAAGCCACCAGCTGCCCTCAGGCTGAATTCAGTGGGAAAATGTGGATTGAATATCAGTATTTCAATATTTCAGATGTTTTAGTTGGGTGTGGTGGTGAGCCCCTGTGGTCCCAGCTACTCGGGAGGCTGAAGCGAGAGGATCATTTGAACTCAGGAGGTCGAGGCTGCAGTGAGCTGTGATTGAGCCACTGCACTCCAGCCTGGGTGAAAGAGCAAGCCTTATCTCAGAAAAAATTCAGACAGTGAATTCACTCAATTCCTGGATCTTTCCCTTCTTTTGAAAATCTGGGGCTGGGCCCAGTGGCTCACACCTGTAATCCTAGCACTTTGGGAGGCCGAGGCGGGTGGATCACGAGGTCAGGAGATCGGGACCATCTTGGCTAACACGGTGAAACCCCGTCTCTACTAAAATCACACAAAAAAATTAGCCAGGCATGGTGGCGGGCACCTGTAGTCCCAGCTGCTCGGGAGACTGAGGCAGGACAATGGCGTGACCCCAGGAGGCAGAGCTTGCAGTGAGCCGAGATCTGAGCCACTGCACTCCAGCCTGGGTGAAAGAGCAAGCCTTATCTCAGAAAAAATTCAGACAGTGAATTCACTCAATTCCTGGATCTTTCCCTTCTTTTGAAAATCTGGGGCTGGGCCCAGTGGCTCACACCTGTAATCCTAGCACTTTGGGAGGCCGAGGCGGGTGGATCACGAGGTCAGGAGATCGGGACCATCTTGGCTAACACGGTGAAACCCCGTCTCTACTAAAATCACACAATACAAAAAACTAGCCGGACGTGGTGATGGGCGCCTGTAGTCCCAGCTACTCGGGAGGCTGAGGCAGGAGAATGGCGTAAACCCAGGAGGCGGAGCTTGCAGTGAGCTGAGATCCGGCCACTGCACTCCAGCCTGGGCGACAGAGCGAGACTCTGTCTCAAAAAGAAAAGAAAAGAAAATCTGGGCAGCGAGGTGGCTCACACCTGTAAAACCAGCACTTTGGGAGGCCAAGGCGGAAGGATCGCTGAAGCCCAGGGGTTGGAGGCTGCAGTCAGCTATGATCCTGCCACTGCACTCTAGCCTGGGAGACAGAGCGAGACTCCATCTTTTTTTTTTTTTTGAGAACTAGTCTCACTCCGTCTCCCAGGCTGGAGTCTAGTGGCACTATCTCCACTCATTGCAACCTCTGCCTTCTCGGTTCAAGCGATTCTCCTGCCTCAGCCTCCTGAGTAGCTGGAACTACAGGTGCCCGCCACCACGCCCCGCTAATTTTTGTACTTTTAGTAGAGACAGGGTTTCCCCATGTTGGCCAGGCAGATCTTGAAGTCCTGACCTCAGGTGATCCGCCCGCCTTGGCCTCCCAAAGTGCTGGGAGACTCCGTCTCTAAAAAACAAAAACAAAAACAAAAAAACTGAATAGGCATTCCAGACAATTCCTCGTGGTTGGAGCTGGGTGGTGTAATCCCCCTTAAATCAGTGTGCTCTCCTGGCCGCTATTTGAAGTACAGACCTGCGTCCTGCTGGCGTTTGAGTTACAGACCCCAGGCCTAAGTCTTGCTGCTGAGCCAGCGTACCCGGAGGGCATCCGCTTACGGCTATTAATGGACTAAATACACGTTTATTGACTAAACTGAACCAGCCAATTTGTGGAATGAATGTCCTGGGCCTCCTCTTTCCCACTGAGCCTTGGTCTGTCTGTCCCTTTCTGCAGCTTGGCCATCCACCCGGATATGGTCACCATCGCCACGGGACAGGTGGCGGGCACCACTAAGGAAGGGAAGGTAATGGAAGGGAGGGGAAAGCCGAAAAGAGTGCAGGACGCAGTTGTGGGGGACAAGCAGCTGGTCCCCTCAAGATAACAAGCCTCTCTTCCCTGCAGCCGCTGCCACCCCACGTGCGCATCTGGGACTCAGTTTCCCTCTCCACCTTACACGTGCTGGGCTTGGGGGTGTTTGACAGAGCCGTGTGCTGTGTAGGCTTCTCCAAATCTGTAAGTCCTTCGCCCACCCTAACCCCGCCCCCTCGCCCCCAAAAGGAGGGCAAGTGCCCGCACCTTTTCACGCGTCCCTTGAGTTAAGAGCTAGGAATTCTACTGGAGGCGTGGCCCGCCTCTGTGACGTCACAATGAGGGCGTGGCCTCATTCCAAGGGGCGGGTGAATTACCGTGCCTGGCCAGCTCTCTCAGGCATTTTTAAACCCAGTACCTAGGGCCCAGCTGCTCCTTGCCCATTTGCAGGCGGGTTTTGGCATGTCCGGGCAGAGATAAGTACAGAAAGCGAGAGTAAGCCTTTAGGAATTTGGAGAGCAATGACAGCAGCACAACATCCAAGTGTGTGATTGTGGGCTTTTTTGTAAAAAAATCATATTTTGGCTGGGCATGGTGGCTTATGCCTATAATCCCAGCATTTTGGGAGGCTGAGGTGGGAGGATCATTTGAAGTCAGGAGTTTGAGACCAGCCTAGCCAACATAGTGAAACCCGTCTCTACCAAAAAAATACAAAAATTAGCCTGATGTGGTGGCGGGCGCCTGTAGTCCCAGCTACTTGGGAGGCTGAGGCAGGAGCTTGAACCCGGGAGGGGGAGGTTGCAGTGAGCCAAGATCATGCCACTGAACTCCAGCCTGGGCAACAGAGCGAGACTCCGTCTCAAAAAAAAAAAAGGACAGATATGGTGGCTCACGCCTGTAATCCTAGCACTTTGGGAGGCCAAGGCCGGTGGATCACAAGGTCAGGAGTTTGAGACCAGCCTGGCT
>NW_012101488.1:1474097-1479392 GCF_000951045.1 Mandrillus leucophaeus | reverse complement strand
GCTAGGCTGGTCTTGATCTCCTGACCTCGTGATCCGCCCACCTCGGCCTCCCAAAGTGCTGGGATTACAGGCGTGAGCCACCACACTCAGCTTTTTTTTTTTTTTTTTAATATTTAAATTTGTTTTGTTTAAGAGACAGGGTCTCCCTATATTGCCCAGACTGGCCTCAAACTCCTGGGCTCAAGCGATCCTCCCACCTAGACCTCCCAAAGTGCTATGATTACAGGCATGAGCCACTGTGCCCAGCCTGAAGGTTTTAAAACAGGCCTGTGTGGTGAATGCCTTGATGGGCATGGGGGAAGATGGGTCCTGACTCCCCTTGCCTCTGTCCCCCTCCTCTCTCCTCCTCTTTAGAATGGGGGCAACCTGCTGTGCGCAGTGGACGAATCCAATGATCACATGCTCTCGGTGTGGGACTGGGCCAAGGAGACCAAGGTGGTGGATGTTAAGGTGAGGTGACTTTTCTCATCCTCTCCTCCTGGGTGCCACTGTGGGACTTGCCCAAGCTCAGTGGTTAGGAATCTGCAATGAGATAGACCCGTGTTTAAGCCCTGGCTTTACTCCTTGCTGGCTGTTTGACTTAGAGCAAGCTGCTTGTCATCTCAGAACCTCGGTGGCCTCATCTATAATATGGGGATAGTAGGCTGGGCAAGGTGACTCGCACCTGTAATCCTAGCACTTTGGGAGGCCGACATGAGAGGATTGCTTCAGCTCAGAAGTTTGAGATCAGCCTGGGCAACATAAGGAGACCTATCTCTACTTAAAAAAAAAAAAAAGGCCAGGTGCGGTGGCTCATGCCTGTAATCCCAGCACTTTGGGAGCCAAGGCATGCGGATCACCTGAGGTCGGGAGTTGGAGACCAGCCTGACCAACATGGAGAAACCCTGTCTCTACTAAAAATACAAAATTAGCTGGGTGTGGTGGCGCATGCCTGTAATCCGAGCTACTTGGGAGGCTGAGGCAGGAGAATCTCTTGAACTCAGAGGTGGAGGTCGCAGTGAGCCAAGATCGCACCGTTGCACTCCAGCCTGGGCAACAAGAGCTAAACTCCGTCTCAAAAACAAAAAACAAAAAAACAAAAAAAACTCCTGGCACTTAAAAAAAAATTAGCTGGATGTGGCGTGCACCTGTAATCCCAGCTACTTGGGAGGCTGAGGTGGAAGGATCGCTTGAACCTGGTAGGTTGAGGCTGCAGTGAGCCATGATTGCACCATTACACTCCAGCCTGGGCAACAGCAGATGTGTATAAGAGACAGGCTACTTGGGAGGCTGAGGTGGAAGGATCGCTTGAACCTGGTAGGTTGAGGCTGCAGTGAGCCATGATTGCACCATTACACTCCAGCCTGGGCAACAGCGTGAGATCCTGTCTCAAAAAAAATAAATAAATAGATAAAATAAAATGGGGATAATGGTAGCATATTCCTCGTAGGGCCTTGGTGAGTAGCATCTTCCTCATAGGGCCTTGGTCAGGATGTGGGGATATGTGGTGTGGTGGACCAGGCCCAACAGAAGGGTGGGTTTGAGGTGGCTGCTGACTCTGCAGTCCTGTGGTGTCTCGATTTGCCTCTCTGGAAGGTGACCTATTTTATGGATGAGGCATGGTTAGGGGAAGACATACTTGCCTCAGGTTGCATACCTATCCTGGCTGGGGGCAGGAAACTTGGGTTTTGTTCAATTTATTTACTCAAAAAAAAAAAAAAAATCCAGGCTCGGTGGCTCACGCCTGTAATCACAACACTTTGGGAGACTGAGGCAGGTGGATCACGAGGTCAAGAGTTCGAGACCAGCCTGGCCAACATGGTGAAATCCCATCTCTACTAAGAATACAAAAATTAGTTGGGTGTGGTGGCACGTGCCTATAATCCCAGCTACTCGGGAGGCTGAGGCAGGAGAATTGCTTGAACTCAGGAGGCGGAGGTTGCACTGAGCCAAGATCATGCCACTGCACTCCAGTCTGGGTGAGAGAGCAAGACTCCTTCTCGAAAAAAAAAAAGGAAAAGTTCAGGTGTGCAGCATACAACCCGAACAGCTGTACAGGGCAGTCCTGTGAGGGGCGGGTATAGTAGCCTTGGGGACTTTGAGATCTTCATTCAGAATCTCCCCCACCCCCAAAGTGCTCCAACGAGGCTGTATTGGTGGCCACCTTCCACCCCACGGACCCCACTGTGCTTATCACCTGCGGGAAATCTCACATCTACTTCTGGACCTTGGAGGGGGGCAGCTTGAGCAAGCGGCAAGGCCTCTTTGAGGTGAGTGCCAGGGATTTGGGGGACAGGCTGGCCCTGAGAGAGGTAGTCAGGGACAGGCAGGGAGGTAGCAAGATCCCCCACAGGGTGGCAGGGGTTTGGGATTACAGGGACGCTGAGATGTTGCCTGCTGGGGCCTCAGTTTCTTTCTCCATACCATGGTGATGATCCGCCTTAACTCTGGATTTAAGAGGGTGGCCGGGCGCCATGAGGTGGAAGGACCGCCTGAGTTTACGGCTGCAGTGAGCCGTGATCACTCCAGCCTGGGTGATAGAACGAGACCCTGTCTCAGGAAAAAAAAAAAAAAAAAAAGTCGTGAGGATTCAAAGGGATGAAGAGTGTAGCAGCTCCTAGCAGATAGTAAATGCTCAATAAATGGGTACTGTGGCGAGGTGGCTCTCGCCTGTAATCCCGGCATTTTGGGAGGCTGAGGTGGGAGGATCCCTTGAGCCCAGGAGTTCGAGACCAGCCTGGGAAACATGGTGAGACCTCATATCTACAAAAAATACAAAAATTAACCGGCATGGCGGTGCGCACCTGTAATCCCAGCTACCTGGGAGGCTGAGGTGGGAGGATCGCTTGAGCCAGGGAGGTTGACACTGCAGTGAGCCATGACGGTGCCACTGTGCTCCAGCCTGGGTGACAAAGTGAGACCCTGTCTCCAAAAAACAAACAAACAAACAAACAAACAAAAAAACCTGGGGTGCTGCAGTTGTCAATATGAGGGATAATCAGAGAACTCGGAGGCTGCCTGGCTGAGAGAGCCACAAGCTGAGGCAGACAAACTGAGTGGGAAGCAGAGGGTGGGAAGACACAGGGCTTCCTCCCATAGGGCTCATTGCCTTTAGTGAGAGATGGGGCTTCCACCCCAAAAAGGGAAGCCCAGAGAACACTGGGCATGGGGATGAAACAGAGACACTGAGAAGGTGGAGTGAGGCAGGGAAGGGGACGTAGAGAGACAGACTGAAGATGAGGAGGGAGGAGGAGAGAGAGGACGAATGAGGTGCCGACAGGAGTGGAGAAGTCAGGGGGACCAGGCTGGGCACGGTGACTCACGCCTGTAATCCCAGCACTTTGGGAGGTGGAGGCAGGTGGATCACGAAGTCAGGAGTTTGAGACCAGCCTGGTCAACGTGGTGAAACCCCATCTCTACTAAAAAAAAGTACAAAAATTAGCCGGGTGTGGTGGCGGGCGCCTGTAATCCCAGCTACTTGGGAGGCTGCGGCAGGAGAATCGCTTGAACCCAGGAGGCGGAGGTTGCAGTGAGCCGAGATTGTGCCACTGCACTCCAGCCTGGTGACAGAGTGAGACTCCATCTCAAAAACAAAAACAAAAACTAAACAAAATTAGCCAGCCGTGACGGTGCAGGCCTGTAATCCCAGCTACTTGGGAGGCTGAAGCAGGAGAATCGTTTGAACCCAGGAGGTGGAGGTTGCTGTGAGCCGATATGTACCACTGCACTCCAGCCTGGATGACAGGTGAGACTATGTCTCAAAAGAAAGAGTCAGGGAGACCAGAGAGAGGGCAGGAAGTGGGCCCAGGGGTAGGAAAGCGAGACAGTTGTGGTCAGAACCTCTAGGCCACCGGAGCACTGCAGGCGGGATGGAGGCAGGTGGGAGAAGTGATGCTCCACGAAGAGCCTTACACCCAAATGCATACAGGGGATTCCCTGGCCACGGTCCTGGGTGACAGATGACCTCTGGGAGGCTACCTGCTTCAGTGACGCTCTGAAACCTTCCTTTCCTCCCCCACCTTAGAAACATGAGAAACCGAAGTATGTGCTGTGTGTGACCTTTTTGGAAGGTGGCGACGTGGTCACGGGGGACTCTGGGGGGAACCTCTATGTTTGGGGCAAAGGTCAGTGTCACCCTATTTGTTTGGTCCCCAATCCAGTCTTCCCAAACACTCCTGGCTCTGCCTCCCTTCGTGGAATGCTGCTTGTGTGGAATGAGTGTAAACGGATGTCCGATTCCAACACCCCGTCAAGGCTCAGCTCAAATATCCCCATCTCCAGGAAATCTTTATTGATTCCCCTCCGCCTTGACCTCTGGAAATCCCCTGTTAGGGATCAAGTCCAGATTATCAATGAATGGGTTAGTTCAGTTGTGGTTAGATGATGAATGGATGGATGGGCGGATGGAAGGAAGGACGGATGGGCAGATGAATGGACATGCTTTGTCCCAGAGTGTGGATCAATGAATGAGTGAACGAAGGAATGAATGAAGGTGTGATCCTAGGAAATGGATGGAAGAATAAGTAAATGAATGTGTCATCCTCCTTAAAGGAAGAGTGACTAGGTAAAGGAACAAATGAGTGGGTTGTTACCACTAACGGCTAGCTATGTTAGTGAATAGGTTTTGTTTTAGGCAGTGGATCTATACAGCAATGAATGAATGAGTAAATGAGTGAGTAAATGAATGGATGGTTGTTTCAGCCAATGGATTAATGTGTTATGAAGAACAGATTGTTCTAAGAAGTTAATCAATGATTGGATGAATAAATGACTTGATTGTCTTAGCCAATGGTTGAGTGAAGAAATGCTTGTTCCAACCAATGGATGACTTTATTAATAAACTAATGGGTTGAGGCTGGGAGAGTGGCTCATGCCTGTAATGCTAGTACTTTGGGAGGCCGAGGCAGGAAGATTGCTTGAGCCCAGGAGTTCTAGACCAGCCTAGGCAACATAGTGAGACCCCATATCTACAAAAAATTAAAAAATAATAATAACATGCTGGGTGCAGTGGCTCATGCCTGTAATCCCAGCATTTTGGGAGGCCAAGGCAGGTGGATCATCTGAGGTCAGGAGTTCGAGACCAGCCTGGCCAACATGGTGAAACCCTGTTGGCCGGGCGCAGTGGCTCAAGCCTGTAATCCCAGCACTTTGGGAGGCCGAGATGGGCGGATCGCGAGGTCAGGAGATCGAGACCATCCTGGCTAACACAGTGAAACCCCTCTCTACTAAAAAATACAAAAAAGTAGCTGGGTGAGGTGGCGGGCGCCTGTAGTCCCAGCTACTCGGGAGGCTGAGGCAGGAGAATGGCATAAACCC
>NW_012101488.1:1466774-1468182 GCF_000951045.1 Mandrillus leucophaeus | reverse complement strand
AGGCTGGAGTACAGTGGCATCATCTCGGCTCACTGCAAGCTCCGCCTCCCGGGTTCATGCCATTCTCCTGCCTCAGCCTCCCAAGTAGCTGGGACTGCAGGCACCTGCCACCACACTCAGCTAATTTTTTGTATTTTTAGTGGAGACGGGGTTTCACCATGTTAGCCAGGATGGTCTCAATCTCCTGACCTTGTGATCTGCCCGCCTCTGCCTCCCAAAGTGCTGCGATTACCGGCATCAGTCACCGCGCTCAGCCAGCCTGCCCTCTCTTTTTAAAAAATTGTCTTTATTAGGTTGGGTGCCATGGTTCGTGCCTGTAATCTTGGCACTTTGGGAGGCCAAAGCGGGCAGATCACTTGAGTCGAAGAGTTTGAGACCAGCCTGGCCAACAGAGTGAAACTCTGTCTCTACTAAAAATATAAAAATTAGCTGGGTGTGGTGGCACATGCCTGTAATCCCAGCTACTCCAGAGGCTGAGACATGAGAATCACGTAAACCCAGGAGGCAGAGGTTGCAGTGAGCCAAGATTGTGCCACTGCACTCCAGCCTGGTCAACAGAGCAAGACTTTGTCTCAAAAAACAAAACAAAAAACAAGAGAGGGCAAATGATTGGATGAGAGGTGGGTTGATGGATAGATGGCAGGGTGGCTGACTGGATGGATCAGTAGAGAGATGGGTGGATGAATGGGTAGGGTGATGGATGGATAGTCTGGTGGATGAATGGGTGATGAATGGATGAGTGGATAGTGTTCATCTAACAGACCAGTAGATAAGTGAGTGGATGGATGGATGGGTGGGTGTATGGGCCAAAGGGTGGATGGATGGATGGGTAGATGTTAGTTCAGATGGTTTAATGAATGGATGATAAGGTATTGTATTTGAGTGGGTATGTGGCAGGTGCTTGGGTGGTTGGGTGGGTGGTAGAGCAGAGAGAAAGGTGGAAAGGTGGGGTCGGGCATGGTGGCTCATGCCTGTAATCCCAGCACTTAGGGAGGCCGAGGAGGGTGGATCATTTGAGGTCAGGAGTTTGAGACCAGCCTGGCCAACATGGTGAAACCCGTCTCTACTAGAAACTCAAAAAATTAGCCAGGTGTGGTCGTGGGCACCTGTAATCCCAGCTACTTGGGAGGCTGAGGCAGGAGAGTCACTTGAACCTGGGAGGCAGAGGTTGAAGTGGTCCGAGGTAGCACCACTGCACTCCAGCCTGGGCGACAGAGAGACTCTGTCCCAAAAAAAAAAAAAAAAAATTCTTTCCTCCTAGAGTGTTAAATCCAGTTAGACTTAGAACCCAAAATGAAGGACATTCGCATAAAGGCAGTTCAGAGGTGAGTATCTCTCAGTGAGTAGAGCCCCAGTTGTCCAGGGAGTAATTAATTAATTACCCTTCATTAATTAGTGTGCACTTACT
>NW_012101488.1:1462707-1464739 GCF_000951045.1 Mandrillus leucophaeus | reverse complement strand
AGACAGTGCCACTGCACTCCAGCCTGGGCAACAGGGCAAGACTCCGTCTCAAAAAATAAAAAAGAGAGCCCAGCTCACCTGGAGAAAGTGAAACCACATTTGAGTCTTGAAGGATGGGAATTAAAGAGAATTATTGTTTCTTCCTCTCCTCTCTCAGTCTCCTTCCTGACCTCACAGCCTTCAGCCTCGCCACCTCCAATTAGGTTTGTTCCCAGAAGCAAATGTAAATCTGACCCAATCCCTCTCCTTCCATTGCTCCCAGGTTCCCTTACGACAAGTCCATGCTCCTCACTGAGGCCTCCAGGACTCTGCCCGATCTGGCCCTGCCGTCTCCTGCCTTGACATGCATGCCCTTATATGTTACACTTAATCACACCAAATCTCTATTAGTTCCCTCAGTTATCCATGTTCTCGCCTACTCTCTGCTTTTTGCAACAGAAACTTGTTCCTTCCACTTGGAACATTTTCCCGTCCTCTCCTGTCCCAGCTGACTCCTACCCTACCTCTAGATCCTTGCTCAGCTATCTCCTCCTCCAGGAAGCCCTCCCTGACTCACCTGGCTGGGTGGAGCCCTCTATGGGATCTCAGTCTCCCTCCTCTATGGGATCTCAGTCTCCTGGGTGTGCACCTGAGTCTTCTGGGCCTGAACACCTGGGGTTGGCGCTGACTTACAGTGAGCCTTGCAAGGGTAGGGTGTGTGGTTGCCTTGGTCACCACTGTGTCCCCATATGAACCTGGGCCCAAAGCAAATACTGGTTAACGAATTATTGATTGAATGGGTTAATGGATGAAAGAATGGATAGGCAGATTGCCAGATGGGTAGATAGAGGGGTGAATGGGTAGATAGATGGGAAAATAGAAAATGGATGGATGTTTGTTTTTTGTGTTTTTTTGTTTGTTTGTTTTTGTTGTGTTTGTTTGCTTGTTTTTGAGATGGAGTCTTACTCTGTTGTGCAGGCTGGAATGCAGTGGCGCAATCTCGGCTCACTGTAATCTCCGCCTCCTGGATTCAAGCGATTCTCCTGCCTTGGCCTCCCGAGTAGCTGGGACTACAGGCGCATGCCACCACACCCAACTAATTTTTGTATTTTTAGTAGAGACAGGATTTCACCGTGTTGCTCAGGCTGGTCTTGAACTCCTGACCTCAAGTGATCCACCCGCCTCGGCCTCCCAAAGTTCTGGGCTTACAGGCGTGAGCCACCGCGCCTTGCCTAAAATGGGTAGATAGAAGGACGCATTAACTGGTGAATGGTAGTTGACTGAAAGAGAGGATGGGCTGGTTGAGGTGGCTAGCGCCTATAATCCTAGCGCTTTGAGGGGCTGAGGCAGGAGGACTGGTTGAGCCCAGGAGTTTGAGACCAGCCAGGGCAACATAGTGAGACCTCATCTTTACTTTTAAAAGTTTTTAGGCCAGGCACGGTGGCTCACACCTGTAATCCTAGCACTTTGGGAAGCCGAAGCAGGCAGATCACATGAGGTCAGAAGTTCAAGACCAGCCCGGCCAACATAGCAAAACCCCATCTCTACTAAAAATACAAAAATTCACCTGGCATGGTGGCGAGCACCTGTAATTCCAGCTAGTCAGGAGACTGAGGTGGGAGAATCGCTTGAACCCAGGAGGCGGAGGTTGCAGTGAGCAGAGATGGCACCATTGCACTCCAGCCTAGGGGACAGAGTGAGACTCCGTCTCAAACAAAAAAAAAAAATTTTAATAAAGAATTTTTTTTTTTTTTTTAAGACAGGGTCTCACTCTAGTGCCCAGGCTGGAGTGCAGTGGTGCCATCACAGCTCACTGCAACCTCTGCCTCCCAGTCTCAAGTGATCCTCCTGCCTCCCAAGTACCTGGGACTACAGGTGCCCACCACCAGGCCCAGGTAATTTTTGTATTTGTTATAGAGATGAGGTTTCGCTATGTGGTCCAGGCTGGTCTTGAACCCTTGAGCTCAAGCGATCCACCCGCCTCAGCCTGCCCTCTCTCTCTTTTTTTTTTTTTTTTCTTTTTGAGATGGAGTCTCGCTCTGTGCCCAGGCTG
>NW_012101488.1:1457597-1461557 GCF_000951045.1 Mandrillus leucophaeus | reverse complement strand
GAGGCAGGAGAGTCACTTGAACCTGGGAGGCAGAGGTTGAAGTGGTCCGAGGTAGCACCACTGCACTCCAGCCTGGGCGACAGAGAGACTCTGTCAAAAAAAAAAAAAAAAAAAAAAAGGAAAAGAAAAGAAAAAGAAAGGTGGAAAGGTGAGTGAGAACGTATGGACATAGGCTTGAGAGTTCAAGATGCTTTCAGGGGTCAGCACAGGGGTTGCTTCTCCCTGTTGACCCTGCCCCTGGCCACCCTGCAGGTGGGAACCGTATCACACAGGCGGTGCTGGGCGCCCATGACGGTGGCGTGTTTGGGCTCTGCGCCCTGCGGGACGGGACGCTGGTGTCCGGAGGGGGCCGTGATCGGCGGGTGATCCTCTGGGGTTCTGACTACAGCAAGCTGCAGGAAGTGGAGGTGAGGAGGGGCAGTGGGCTCAGATGGGGGTGGAGAGACCCCCCTATCTCACCAGGGCTGCCAACACCAGACCCTCCTCCCCACAGCATGTCACCCCACGCCCACCCCTGTGTACATCCTACTCATCTTCCCTCTTATCTGCCCACCCAGGTCCCCGAGGACTTTGGCCCTGTACGCACTGTGGCAGAGGGCCACAGAGACACACTGTACGTGGGGACCACCCGCAATTCCATCCTGCAGGGCTCCGTGCACACGGGCTTCTCGCTGCTGGTCCAGGTGCGCCTCCCTCCACTTCACCCCTCCCCTCTTCCCAAATCTTCCCCTTGTCTTCCCTGCATTATCCACTCCCCCTCTCCACTCCTAGTTCTCCTCACCTCCCTGCTGTGTCCCTTCTCTGACCTGGCCCTGACCCAGGACCCCTTCCCAGGATCCAGCAACCAAGAGTTTAACTCCGAGCACAGCAGAGGGGCCCCAGGCCTCTGCTCCAACTGTGCTGCCTCCTGCCACTCTGATTGGGGGTGGCATCCTTTAGGTTGGTGAGTGTCCCTACAGGTTGTCCCATGGCTGCAGACACCCTGGCCACACACCTCTCGGTCTCCAGCTCCACAGACTGGGGAAGGCTCTGCTGGAGTCTGCTTACATTTCTTCTCGAAGCTCAAATGCCTGCTCCTCCCTTCCTGGCCTCCTCCCTCCCTCCCTTGTTCCCGACCCAATTAAAGAACTCACCTACCGGGAAGCACTCTATTTATACTTTTTTTTTTTTTTTAAATTTTTGAAACAGAGTCTTACTCTGTCACCCAGGCTGGAGCGCAGTGGTACAATCTTGGCACATTGCAACCTCTGCCTCCAAAGTTCAAGCGCTTCTCCTGCCTTAGCCTCCCGAGTAGCTGGAATGACAGGCATGTACCACCACACCCAGCTAATTTTTGTATTAGAAACAGGTTTTCGCCATGTTGGTCAGGCTGGTCTCAGACTCCTGACCTCAGGTGATCCACCCACCTCAGCCTCCCAAAGAGCTGGGATGACAGGCATGAACCACTGCGCCCAGCCCATACTATTATATTGGCTATAATAATTATTAATTGTAATATTAATATTACTTTGGAACACCGAGGCAGGCAGATCACTTGACATCAGAAGTCGAGACCAGCCTGGGCAACATGGTGAAACACCATCTGTACTAAAAATACAAAACATTAGCTGGGCATGGTGGCGTATGCCTGTAATCCCAGTTACTCAAGAGGCTGAGGCAGAAGAATTGCTTGAACCTGGGAGGTGGAGGTTGCAATGAGCTGAGATCCTACCACTGCACTCCAGTCTGGGTAACAGAGTGAGATCCCGTCTCAAAAAAAAACTTGTTGTAAATAATAATAGTTAGACATTTCCATTTTGTGACCACATTCTCTGAATTATCCTTATGTTTAGCATTTTATTTATTTATTATATCACGCAGCCTGGAATGTAGTGGTGCCATTTCGGCTCACTGCAACCTCCATCTCCTGCGCTCAAGGGATCCTCCTGCCTCAGCTTCCCAAGTAGCTGGGACTACAGGTGTGCACCATCACACCTGACAAATTTTTGTATTTTATGTAGAGATGGGGTTTTGCCATGTTGCCCAGGCTGGTCTCGAACTCCTGAGCTCAAACAATCTTCCTGCCTCAGCCTCCCAGAGTGCTGGGATTACCGGCCTGAGCCACCGCACCCGGCCAGCATTTTCCATCCACGATTTGAGTGAGCACAAGAATGCTATGAGGCACACACACCAATTGGCTCCATTTTACAGACGATCAAGCTGAGGTTCCAAGGAGATGTCACCTGCCTAGGTGACTGCCCTCGGTCAGTAATAGAAGGCCGAGGGTCAGAGCCATCAGGTTTAGTGCCCTCCATGAGGTCCCTCAGACTTCTGGGCTCTGTCTGGCTGCAGGCAGGCTCCACGAGGGCCTTCCCAGATCCTTGGAGCTGGAGACCTGGGAGGCGTGTGGCCAGAGTGCAGCCTGTTTGACCCCTGAGATCAAGCTCTGAGCCACCATGCCCTCCTGCCTCCCATTGTGCAAAGAAGAAAGCAGAGGTCCCTGGAGAAGGGGCAGGGTTTGCCTTGAGTCACACTCTAGAACTTGGGTTCAGATGCCCAATCGAGGCGCCCTTCAGACACACCGGGAAAGGTCTTCCCTGGGTCCCGCTGGGGCAGGGTGAGTTATCCAGCACTTGTCTGGCATTAGGGTTGGGTGGGAAAAGGCCAGGGCTGCTGTCTCCATCCTGCTGTCCTCCTTTTCCACCAGGGCCATGTGGAAGAGCTGTGGGGCCTGGCCACACACCCCAGTCAGGCCCAGTTTGTGACCTGCGGGCAGGATAAGCTGGTGCATCTGTGGAGCTCAGAGTCCCACCAGCCCCTGTGGAGCAGGATCATCGAGGTGAGGGGCCCGGGGACTGGAAACGCACCGTTCTAACAGAACTACCTTTCTCCATGTGTCAGAGCTCAGCACATTAGACTGAAACCAAACAAGGTCTTTTTTTTTTTTTTTTCTTTGAGATGGAGTCTCACTCTGTCACTCAGGCTGGAGGGCAATGGCATGATTTCGGCTCACTGCAACCTCCGCCTCCCGGGTTCAAGCAATTCTTCTGCCTCAGCCTCCCAAGTAGCTGGGATTCCAGGCACACACCACCATACCCAGCTAATTTTTGTATTTTTAGTAGAGACGGGGTTTCACCATGTTGGTAAGGCTGGTCTCGAACTGACCTCATGATCCGCCCACCTTGGCCTCCCAAAGTGCTGGGATTACAGACATGAGCCACCAAGCCTGGCCCAAACAAGGTCTTTTTAAGCAGGGTGGGGGTTTTGTCCAGGGAACTGGGTGCTTAGAAGCTCTCTCAGAAGGGGTGGAGGAGTAGGTTCCTGACTGGAAGGGAGCCCAGGACGACACAGAACCATCCTGTCGGGAGCTGCCATGAGGAGCGGGGAGTCAGGAGCCGCTGAGTTCAAGGAAGGTGTGACTGCTGCAACAGTCAAGTGTAGAGCTACACTGTCCCATAGGGTAACCACTGGCCACACATGGCTATTCACAATTCATTAAAATGTAAACAGAATAAAAATTTCAGCTGGGTGTGGTGGCTCACACCTGTAATCCCAGCACTTTAGGAGGCCGAGGCAGGTAAATTGTGTGAATCCAGGAGTTTGAGACCAACCTGGGCAACATGGCAAAACCCCATCTCTACAAAAAACAAAACAAAACAAAAATCAGCTGGGCGCGGTGGTGGGTGCCTGTAATGTCAGCTACTTGGGAAACTGAGGCAGGAGAATTGCTTGAACTTGGGAGGCAGAGGTTGTAGTGAGCTGAGACCGTGCCACTGCACTCCAGCCTGGGCGACAGAGCGAAACTCCATCTCAAAAAAATAAATAAAAATTAAAAGAATTAAAAATAAAAGTAAAAAGAGTCTTAAAATTCTGGATGCCCTTTGTCCGAGCATTCCCACATCTAGGAAATTATCTAAAGAAGTTGTCTTGGCCGGGCGCGGTGGCTCAAGCCTGTAATCCCAGCACTTTGGGAGGCCGAGA
>NW_012101488.1:1449610-1452497 GCF_000951045.1 Mandrillus leucophaeus | reverse complement strand
GAGGGGAGAGCCCTCATCCCAAGATTAGTCTTGGCCCTGAGGCAGGAGAATGGCCAGATGGACATGGGGCCCCAGCTCTGAGCCCTGCCTCTTCTCTCTCCCTTCTCAGGACCCTGCCCGCTCAGCCGGCTTCCACCCCAGTGGCTCTGTCCTGGCTGTGGGTACAGTGACTGGCAGGTAAAGCTGAGGAGGGCATTTCAGGAGGGCTTCTCTGCTCCCTGGGTAACTGGCCCTTCTGCCCTCTCTCCTACTTGCCCAAATCCCACTATTTAGCAAGCCCCGATCCCTCAATATTCCTCTGGCTCACTGCAGCCTCCGCCTCCCAGGTTCAAGCGATTCTCCTGCCTCAGCTTCCTGAGTAGCTGGGATTACAGGTGGCCACCACTATGCCTGGCTAATTTTTTTGATTTTTAATAGGGATGGGGTTTTACCATGTTGGCCAGGCTGGTCTTGAACTCCTGACCTCAAGTGATCCGCCTGCCTCAGCCTCCCAAAGTGCTGGGATTACAGGCATGAGCCACTGCACCTGGCCTTGTTTTGTTTGGGATAGAGTCTTGCTCTGTTGCCCAGGCTGGAGTCCTGTGGCATGATCCCAGCTCACTCCAACCTCTGCCTCCCAGGTTCAAGCAATTCTCGTGCCTCAGCCCCCCGAGTGGCTGGGATTACAGGCACATGCGCCACCACGCCCGGCTAATTTTTGTATTTTTAGTAGAGGCGGGGTTTCGCTATGTTGGCCAGGCTGATTTTGAACTCTTGACCTCAAGTGATCCACCCACCTCGGCCTCCCAAAGTGCTGGGATTATAGGCCTGAGCCACCGTGTCCAGCCCAGATCTTTTCTGGGGTCCTTCTGATCCCTCCCTCAGACCCCACAAATTGCCGCCCCTCTCTGTCAGATCATCTCACCCCTCCTCCCCCCCACCACGCCCTCTCCTTCAAGATGGCTGCTGCTGGACACGGAGACCCATGACCTGGTGGCTATCCACACAGACGGCAATGAACAGATCTCAGTGGTCAAATTCTCCCCAGGTAAGCGGCAGGCCTGGGACACCCAAGCGGCAGGGCCAGGGGACAGAGGCTCAGAGTTCTTGGCAGGGGGAGGGGTGGAGCCTTCGAAGGGAGGCTTATGAGGGACGCAGTGGGGATGGAGCTGGGGACTGTTGAGGGGGCTGAGTCTGGGCAAGGAGGGGGCGGAGCCTGGGTGCCTCCTCATAGCCCCCCTCCCCCTCCCCCAGACGGGGCGTACCTGGCCGTGGGCTCCCACGACAACTTGGTGTACGTGTACACGGTGGACCAGGGCGGCCGCAAGGTCAGCCGCCTGGGCAAGTGCTCGGTGAGTGGGCAGTGGCCCCCAGCCCGCGCCGCCACCCCGCCCAGGGGGTGCAGAATTAACCAATTTTCTACCTCAAGGGAGCGCAGCTTTCAACACTCAACTGACTGTGCCCTGATCAGAGCAAGGAGTCTTGGCCCCGCCCACACATTCACCACCTCGTGTGTTCTAAGCCCGCCCCTTTGTGTAGCCCCGCCCCCACGTGCTAAGCTCACCATCTGTGTAGCCCCGCCCCTCACGTTCCGAGACCGCCCCTCTGTGTAGACCCGCCCCTCATATTCAAAGCCAGCTCCTCCGTGTCTAGCTCTGCCCACCTGTTCTAAACTCCCATTGTGTTCTAAGTGCTTTTTGTCTAGCCCTGCCCATCACAGTCTGGCCCCGCCCACAGTAGTCTGGCCCTGCCCCCACACTCCACAGGCCTGTGTATCCTTCCTTTAGTCCCATTGTGTTCTTGCCCTACCTCTGTATTTGACCTTCCACTTTCCTGATTTAATCCTGTCCCCCTCTCTCCTTGGTTCCGCCCTCTGCAGCTCTAACACCATCCCTTCCCTCCCCCGCAGGGCCATTCCAGTTTTATCACCCACCTGGATTGGGCCCAGGACAGCAGCTGCTTTGTCACCAACTCCGGGGACTATGAGATTCTGTACTGTGAGTTCTCCGGGACCCAGAGACATTTCTTCCTCCGTCTCATTTGCAGACTTCCCTGAGTTCTGGGACAGGAGGCAGAGGCTTCAGGTCTCGCTCCCTTAGCATTCAAGGCTGGTTCTGATTTGGAATTCAGGGACTGCTGGCTTATTTTCCCCCTGGTGTACACCACTTTTAGTCAGTTCCTCCCCTTTCTGGTTGGATGAGTAGGATGCAGGGATGCAGGTTTCTTTTTTACATTTTTAAATTTTTAATTTTTATTTATTATTATTATTGTTATATATTTTTTGAGACGGAGTCTTGCTCTGTCCCCCAGGCTGGAATGCAGTGGTGCGATCTTGGCTCACTGCAAGCTCCGCCTCCCGGATTCAAGTGATTCTCCTGCTTCAGCCTCCCGAGTAGCTGAGATTATAGGCGCCTGCCACCACACCCGTCTAATTTTATAATATTTTTAGTAGAGATGGGGTTTCACCGTGTTAGCCAGGATGGTCTCAATCTCCTGACCTCGTGATCCACCCGCTCGGCCTCCAAAGTGCTGGAATTACAGGTGTGAGCCACCGCGCCCAGCTGTTTAATTTTTATTTTTTGAGATGGAGTCTCACTGTGTTACCCAGGCTGGAGGGCAGTGGCACGATTTTGGCTCACTGCAACCTCCACCTCCTGGGTTCAAGCCATTCTCCTGCCTCAGCATCCCAAGTAGCTGGGATTACAGGAGCACACCACCATGCCCAGCTAATATTTCTGTTTGTATTTTTTTTTGAAATGGAGTTTCCCTCTTGTCTCCCAGGCTGGAATGCAATGGTGTGATCTTGGCTCACTGCAGCCTCCACCTCCCAGGTTCAAGCGATTCTCCTGCCTCAGCCTCCTGAGTAGCTGGGATTACAGGTGTCTGCCACCACGCCCAGCTATTTTTT
>NW_012101488.1:1443386-1444800 GCF_000951045.1 Mandrillus leucophaeus | reverse complement strand
GCCGTGAGCCGAGATCGCGCCACTGCACTCCAGTCTGGGTAACAGAGTGAGACTCTGTCTCAAGAAAATTAAAATAACATAAAATAAAACTTTTTTTTTTTTTAGATGGTGTCTTGCTCTGTCTCCCAGGCTGGGGTGCAGTGCCATGATCTCAGTTCACTGCAACCTCTGCCTCTCAGGTTCAAGCGATTCTCCTGCCTCAGCCTCCTGAGTAGCTGGGAACACAGGTGCTTGCCACAACACCTGGCAAATTTTTGTATTTTTTTCTTTTTTTTTTTTCCTTTAGACGGAGTCTCACTCTGTCACCCAGGCTGGAGTGCAGTGGCGCAATCTCGGCTCTCTGCAAGATCCGCTTCCTGGGTTCATGCCATTCTCCTGCCTCAACCTCCCAAGTAGCTGAGACTACAGGCGCCTGCCACCATGCCCAGCTAATTTTTCTTTTTGTATTTTTAGACGAGGTTTCACTGTGTTAGTCAAGATGGTCTCAATCTCCTGACCTCGTGATCTGCCCACCTCGGTCTCCCAAAATGCTGGGATTACAAGCGCGAGCCACCGTGCCCAGCCTGTATTTTTTAATAAAGAGTTTTCACCATGTTGGCCAGGTCGGTCTCCAACTGACCTCAGGTGATCTGCCCGCCTTAGCCTCCCAGAGTGCTGGGAATACAGGTATGAGCCACCATACCCGGGCTGATCCTTCACTTTTTTAAAAGCCAGCACCCTCTACAGTCACATTGTCTTATGCACCAGCCATTTGAACCCTCCCTTTCTGAACTTGTTCACTCCGGAACTCCCATTCAGCTAGCAGTGACCAGACCTATGCTGGAGATAGGATACCAGCCCCAGTGAGACCCAAGCCATCACAACCCTTAGGGCAGAAGGGACAGGGAGGGAATTTGTTACCCATCTCCAGGGACAGGCAGAGTTCCCAGAGGAGCTGTGGTTCAGAGGAGGGGGCCACGGCCACTGTGGGACTAAGGGAAGCAGTAAGGGGCCCAGGAAGTGAATGTACCCTGACCTCTCTCCACCGACCCCGTGGATGGAGTTTGCACTAGCCTTATCCTATCACCCTTAGGTCTAGAAGACAGTTTTCTGCTGCTCTTGGGTCAAAGCCTCTTCTCCTCCTCCCCTCACTCCCTACCTTTCATCCCTTCACTACCTACCTTTCATTGCCCAGGTTCTGGGAAAGTGGCCCAGCACTGCGAAAGCGGCCCTTTCATTGGGAATCAGGGTGCTCTTTCGACCCCTGGTGGCCAGACTCGGACCTACATGGAAAAATGCACCAAGAAAGTTCTGCTGGAAAAGTGCTGGTGATTCTCCACGTGACCCTCCTCCACCCCAGGGTCACTCTCAGCCTTCCTTCCCTAGCTCGGGGCCCTGGGAGACTGCCGTGTGCAAACTCTATCCGCAGGGTCGG
>NW_012101488.1:1436046-1438186 GCF_000951045.1 Mandrillus leucophaeus | reverse complement strand
CCTCCACCTCCCAGGTTCAAGCGATTCTCCTGCCTCAGCCTCCTGAGTAGCTGGGATTACAGGTGTCTGCCACCACGCCCAGCTATTTTTTTTTTTTTTTTTGTATTTTTAGTAGAAACGGGGTTTCGCCATGTTGGCCAGGATGATCTTAAACCCTGACCTCAGGTGATCCGCCTGCCTCGGCTTCCCAGAGTGCTGGGATTACAGGCATAAGCCACCACGCCCGGCCTAATTTTTGTATTTTTAGTAGAGATGGGGTTTCCGCATCTTGGCCAGGCTGGTCTTGAACTCCTGACCTCAGGTGATCCAACCGGACGCGGTGGCTCGTGCCGCCTCCTGGGATTACAGACATGAGCCACCACGCCCTGCCAGATGCAGGTTTCAAAGCAGATGCTCCCGCTCATGCAGCTGGCTGTGAAGACCCAGCATGCAGCCTTCTCAGCCAGTCCTGACAGGTGGAATGAGCCCTGGGACCTTAGCCTCTTCTGTCTTGGACCTCAGCTCCCACTGTCTAAGAAAGGGACGGGTTTACTGCATAGTTCTTCCAACTCTGAATGTCTCCTCCCATTTTCTGCCCCAGGGGACCCAGCTACCTGTAAGCAGATCACCAGTGCAGATGCTGTGAGGAACATGGAATGGGCCACAGCTACTTGTGTCCTGGGGTTTGGGGTGTTTGGTGAGTTCTGGAATGAGAGAGGGCTCACTGAGGACAGGAGTTCTGAGAGACATCCCTGCTGGTGGTTTCCAGAGTCTTACTGTTTACCTCCAGTGTAGGAAGCTCACTCCTTTACTGCATGTGGGCTGTGTTTGTGTAAGAGGAAAGGGTAGGGTGAGATGACTGATTAGAGCTGTCATAAAATGAAACCAAATGGGCGTGGTGACTGGCCAGGAGAGACCACACTGCCGGTGCCCTAGCCACCCATTCATTCAGTCACGAAATCAGCAAGCACGTATTCCCTGAGCAGTTCTGTGCCCGCTATGGGCTTGGCAGTGACCCTGACTGAGGGCCCTGCTCTCCTGGGGCTCTCAGTCCAGTTGGGGAGGCAGACTTGTCCCCAGACAGTGATGACCCAGAGTGAGCAGGACTGGGACAGGGAAACCCAGGGTGGGGCATCTGGCCTAGTCTTGGAGGGAATCAGGGAGGGCTTCCTGGAGGAAGAGACATCTGAGCTAGGACCTGGAGGATAAGGAGTCACTTTCCAGGGCAGTGAAGAAGGAAAGCAGTCTCTAGGCAAAGGGAATAGCACATACAAAAGCCCAGGCGTGACACAGAGCTTGGCATTCGGAGAAATGCAGGGAGGCAGGGTGGCCAAATCATTACAGAGTTTAACGGGAGCACTGATGAGGGATGAGGCTGGAGCAGTGCATGGGGCCCGCTGAGGCTTAGAACTATAGACCTTCTTCTAAGATCACCAGGGAGCCATGGAAGGGTTTTGAGCAGAGCAGGGGCAGGCTCGGATTCACATTTTAAGAAGGTCATTCTGGGTCGTATCCTTGGATAGATACAGGCTAGGTCGGAACAAATTAGGGTGGCTGGTGTGGCAGTCTGCTTCTCTTGGCAGTCCCTGGCTCCAGCTGACATCTTACAACTTACCTCCATCTTGCCCACAGGGATCTGGTCCGAGGGGGCGGATGGCACTGATATCAATGCTGTGGCCCGCTCCCATGATGGGAAGTTGCTGGCTTCAGCTGATGACTTTGGCAAAGTTCACCTGTTTAGTTACCCGTGCTGTCAGCCTCGAGTGAGTCCCTTGGGGAGATGGGGGTGGACAGGGGTAGCAAGCAGGGGTGGGGACAAGATTCAGGCAGCTCTGGTCCAACCCCACCCCTTCTCTAAGCCTCAGTTTCCCCATCTGTACAAGGAAGACAGTGGTCTTGATCCCAAGGGCCTTTCTTAATCCAAAGGTGGATGAATTTCAGAGAGTGTGCCATGCTGAAGACATGGTTCTCTTTTTTTTTTTTTTTTTTTGAGACGGAGTCTCGCGCTGTCGCCCAGGCTGGAGTGCAGTGGTGCGATCTCGGCTCCCTGCAAGCTCCGCCTCCCGTGTTCACGCCATTCTCCTGCCTCAGCCTCCTGAGTAGCTGGGACTACAGGCGCCCGCCACCATGCCTGGCTAATTTTTTGTATTTTTAGTAGAGA
>NW_012101488.1:1426827-1429076 GCF_000951045.1 Mandrillus leucophaeus | reverse complement strand
AGGATACCAGCCCCAGTGAGACCCAAGCCATCACAACCCTTAGGGCAGAAGGGACAGGGAGGGAATTTGTTACCCATCTCCAGGGACAGGCAGAGTTCCCAGAGGAGCTGTGGTTCAGAGGAGGGGGCCACAGCCACTGTGGGACTAAGGGAAGCAGTAAGGGGCCCAGGAAGTGAATGTACCCTGACCTCTCTCCACCGACCCCGTGGATGGAGTTTGCACTAGCCTTATCCTATCACCCTTAGGTCTAGAAGACAGTTTTCTGCTGCTCTTGGGTCAAAGCCTCTTCTCCTCCTCCCCTCACTCCCTACCTTTCATCCCTTCACTACCTACCTTTCATTGCCCAGGTTCTGGGAAAGTGGCCCAGCACTGCGAAAGCGGCCCTTTCATTGGGAATCAGGGTGCTCTTTCGACCCCTGGTGGCCAGACTCGGACCTACATGGAAAAATGCACCAAGAAAGTTCTGCTGGAAAAGTGCTGGTGATTCTCCACGTGACCCTCCTCCACCCCAGGGTCACTCTCAGCCTTCCTTCCCTAGCTCGGGGCCCTGGGAGACTGCCGTGTGCAAACTCTATCCGCAGGGTCGGCGGAGAGAGGTCAGGATATTTGCTTCCTGGGCCCCTCCCTGCATCCTGCACTCACAGTGGCTGTGGTTCCCCTCCTCTGAGCCGCAGCTCCTCTGGGAACTCGAGCAGTCCCTGGAGACGGTAATAGACTCCCTCCCTGTCCCTTCTGCCCTAGGCTGGCGATGGCTTCGTGCCCACTTCGGCTGGTCCCCTGGTGCCGCCCCATCCTTTGTGGCTTTCTCCACTCTGCCCATCCCTCCATAAACTGCCCATAAACGCTCCCAGTTAAACTCGGGACTGGCCACTTGCTTCCCTCCAGGACACTGATCAAGTCTCAGCATAAATTTAGGGTAAGCCAGAGAGAGAAGGGGACCCTAAGCCCACCAATGAGCATTCAGAATTTATCTTTTTATTATTATTATTTTTTGAGTCATTCTCACTCTGTTGCCCAGGCTGAAGTGCAATGGCACGATCTTGGCTCACTGCAACCTCCACCTCCCAGGTTCAAGTGATTCTCCTGTCTCAGCCTGCCGAGTAGCTGGGATTACGGGCATGTGCCACCATGCTGGGCTAATTTTGTATTTTTAGTAGAGATGGGGTTTCTTCATGTTGGTCAGACTAGTCTCGAACTCCTGACCTCAGGTGATCCACCTGCCTTGGCCTCCCAAAGTGTTGGGATTACAGGCATGATCCACTGCACCCAGACTATTTATTTGTTTATTGAGACGGAGTCTTGCTCTGTCGCTCAGGCTAGAGTGCAATGGCACGATCTCGGCTCACTGCAACCTCCACCTCCTGGGTTCAAGCAATTCTCCTGCCTCAGCCTCCCAAGTACCTGGGATTACCGGCATCCGCCACCACACCCAACTAATTTTTGTATTTCTACTAGAGATGGGGTTTTGCCATGTTGGCCAGTCTGGTTTGAACTCCTCAACTCAAGTGATCTGCCCACCTCAGCCTCCCAAAGTGCTGGGATTACAGATGTGAGCCACCGCACCTGGCCAATATCCTGAGTCTTGATTTGGGTGTTTAATTACATGGTATATTCAATTTTCAGGATTCCTTATACTGTTCCCTTAAGATCTGAACATTTTAATTAAATTTTTTGAGACTAATTGTTAATTAAATGTAATTTTTAATTACATTTATTTTTTAATCACGGTTAATTTTTAATTTTTTTTTTTTGTAGAGATGGGGGTCTCACTTTGTTGTCCAGGCTGGTCTCAAACTCCTGGGATCAAGTGATCCTCCCACCTTGCCTCCCAAAGTGCTGGGATTACAAGCATGAGCCACAGAGCTTGACTGCCCCTTTTTCCCTCTCTGTTTCCCAGGCTGTAGTGCAGTGGTATGATCTTGGCTTACTGCAATCTCTGCCTCCTGGGCTCAGGTGATCCTCCCACCTTGGCCTTCGCAGTAGCTGGGACCACAGGCACGCACCACCACCCAGCTGGCTAGTTAAAATAAATTTTTTTTCTGTAGAGACAGAGTCTTGCTATGTTGCCCAGGTTGATCTCAAACTCCTGGCTTCAAATGATCCCCCTGCCTTGGCCTCCTAAAGTGATGGGATTACAGGCATGAACCACCATACCTGGCCTACATTTTAATTTTAATTTAAAAATAAACAAAAAAGAGCCAGGCACGATGGCTCACGCCTGTAATCCCAGCACTTTGGGAGGCCAAGGC
>NW_012101488.1:1420086-1422027 GCF_000951045.1 Mandrillus leucophaeus | reverse complement strand
AGCCAGGATGGTCTCGATCTCCTGACCTCGTGATCCGCCCGTCTCGGCCTCCCAAAGTGGTGGGATTACAGGCTTGAGCCACCGTGCCCGGCCGACAGCTATCATTTTTTAGTATTGTATGCCACGTCTATCTGAGGTCCCTTAACCAATAATGAATTCTCATGATTAGTTTATGAAAGATGTAAAGTCAAAAATAAAAATAAGCTAATGTTTTAGGAGCACTTATCATTCATTTGTTCACTCCCTGAAAACAGTGTATTTTTTTATTTTTTTTCTTTGAGATGGAGTCTTGCTCTGTTGCCCAGGCTGGAGTGCAGTGGCGCGATTTCAGCTCACTGCAAGCTCCACCTCCCGGGTTCATGCCATTCTCCTGCCTCAGCCTCCCAAGTAGCTGGGACCACAGGCGCCCACCACCACACCCAGCTAATTTTTTTGTATTTTTAGTAGAGACGGGGTTTCACTGTGTTAGCCAGGATGGTCTCGATCTCCTGACCTCATGATTTGCCTGCCTTGACCTCCCAAAGTGCTGGGATTACAGGCGTGAGCCACCGCGCCCAGCCCAAAAACAATGTATTTCACACCTGTCACCTGCCCAGCTGTCTTGTAGGCAACAGACATGCAACAGTAAACAGGCCAGACACAAAAATGACAATCCTCCTGGTAGGAAGGCAGACAACTAGAAAAAAATAAGGGAAACAGAGAATGTCACCTTCCCCAAAGGGTAGGGGGAAAGTGAGGCAGAGAAAGATGGGGAGTGTTGAGGTTTGGTTGGCGTATTTTACAGCCTTGATAGCATTGACACAATGAAATGAAACCCCCAAGAGAAAAGGACCATGATGACCGGCCTCGGTGGCTCAGTCTTATAATCCCAGCACTTTGGGAGGCCAAAGCAGGAGGATGGCTTGAGCCCAGGAGTTTGAGACCAGCCTAGACATAGTGAAACCCCTGTCTGTAGAAAAAAATTGCTTAAAAATTGGCCAGCTGTGGTGGCGCATGCCTGTGGTCCCAGCAACTCAGGAGGCTGAGGTGGGAGGATCACTTGAGCCTGGCAGGTTGAGGCTGCAGGGAACCATGATAGTGCCATTGCATTCCAGACTGGGCAAAAGAAAAAAAGACGTCGGGCACGGTGGCTCACACCTGTAATCCCAACACTTTTTGGAGGCTGAGGTGGGCAGATAGCTTGAGCTTAGGAGTTCGAGACCAGCCTGGCCAACATGGTGAAACCCCATCTCTATTAAAAATACAAAAATTAGCCGGGCATGGTGGTGCACACCTGTAATCCCAGCTACTTGGGAGGCCAAGGCAGGAGAATTGCTTGAACCTGGGAGGTGGAGATTGCAGTGAGACAAGATTGTGCCACTGCACTCCAGTCTGGGCAGCAGAGCATGACTCCCTCTCAAAAGAAAGAAAAGAAAGAAAAAAGCAAAGCAAAGCAAAGAAGGAAGGAAGCAAGCAGGCACCATGAGTGACCACCTTGTTTCAAAGAGGAAACTGGGGCACGGAGATGTCACTAGCCTAAGGTCTGACCAAGAGGCAGGCTGGAAGTGCAACCCCAGAGCTCCTTCTAGGGGTGGCCCTGACTTTGGAGTTGGGGACCTAACAGAACCCTTTGTTCTCCCCCTCCTACCAGCGGAAGATGCAGAAGGTTAACGGCCAGAAGATGAATGACTGAGGCCTGGGGTCTCTACGGGAGGAAATGGCTCAACTCAGGGAAGGTCAGTAGCGGGGGGCCTCCTCTTCCCATAGCTGAGGGCCTGATAAAGTTGGGGGTGTGTGGTTCGAGAGAGGGGACCTTCCAGCTGGGGACTTGGAAGGACTAGGGGGTGTTCCAGCAGCAGATGAGCCTCACCGGGGGCTGGAGGTGTTGAATGGGGTGAAGTCTGAAAGGGGTTAAGGGGCAGCGGCAGTGGTGGGGTTAATGGGGGCGGGCCTGGCCGGGGC
>NW_012101488.1:1417970-1420036 GCF_000951045.1 Mandrillus leucophaeus | reverse complement strand
GAAAACAAACAAACAAAAAAGCTGGACGTTAATTTTACCATTCTCTGGTTCTAACAGAAGAGGGGTTGTTTCAGCATTTTCCTAGGAAATTTTCATGCATAAAAGCAGAAAGACTAGTACAGTGACCCCTCCTGTACCTGTTACCCATGTTCAACTATTACCAGATTTGGTATATTTATTTCATTTGTTTCTTCTTTCTCCTTTCTCTTCTTTTTTTATTTTTGAGACAGGGTCTCACTCTGTTGCCCAGGCTGGAGTGCAGTGGCATGGCACAATCTCGGCTCACTGCACCTTGACCTCCTGGACTCAAGCGGTCCTCCCACCTCAGCCTTCTGAGTAGTTAGGATTACAGGCGTGCATGACCACACCTGGCCAACTTTTGTATTTTTGATAGAGATAATGTCCCTGTTGCCCAGGCTGGTCTTGATCTCCTGGACTTGAGCAATCCTCCCCACCTTAGTTTCCCAAAGTGCTGGGATTACAGGCATGAGCCACAGCACCTGTCCTGGTCTGTAGTTTTAAGAAACTGCATATGTAGCCGGGTGTGGTGGCTCATGCCTATAATCCCAGCATTTTGGGATGCCAAGGTGATGGACCACCTGAGGTCAGGATTTTGAGACCAGCCTGACCAACATGGCGAAACCCCGTCTCTACTAAAAATACAATAATTAGCTGGGCGTGGTGGCAGGTGCCTGTAATCCCAGCTACTCAGGAGGCTGAGGCAGGAGAATCGTTTGAACCTGGGAAGCGGAGGTTGCGGTGAGCCAGGATCATGCCACTGCACTCCACTGAGCGACACCGCACTGAGTGACAGAGTGACTTTGTCTCAAAAAAAAAAAAAAAAAAAAAAATACAAAAATTAGTCAAGCCTAGTGGTGCACGCCTGTAATCCCAGCTACTGGGGAGGGTGAGGCAGGAGAATTGCCTGGACCCGGGAGGCAGAGGCTGTAGTGAGCCAAGATCATGCCACTTTACTCCAGCCTGAGCGACAGCAAGGCTCTGTCTTAAAAAAAAAAAAAACCACACACACAAAAACACATAGGTTATCTTTTAGCCCTCTAAATTGAGCATTCATGTTTAAAAAAACAAGGATAATTCTGGCCGGGCATGGTGGCTCACGCCTGTAATCCCAGCACTTTGGGAGGCCGAGGCAGGCGGATCACCTGAGGTCAAGAGTTCAAGACTAGCCTGGTCAACATGGTGAAACCCCGTCTCTACTAAAAATGCAAAAAAAGGAGTCGTGGGTGGTAGTGGGCGCCTGTGATCCCAGCTACACAGGAGGTTGAGGCATGAGAAATCACTTGAACTTGGGAGGCGGAGGTTGCAGTGAGCTGAGATTGCACCACTACACTCCAACCTGGGCAAAAGAGTGAGATTCTGTCTCAAAATAATAATAATAATAAAAAGAAGAATTCTTACATATCCACAAGCCTCTGACCACTCCTACTCATTAACATTAATTTCTTCTTCTTCTTTTTTTTTTTGAGACAGAATTTTGCTCTTGTTGCCCAGGCTGGAGTGCAATGGCACGATCTCAGCTTGCTGCAACCTCCGCCTCCTGGGTTCAAGCGATTCTCCTGCCTCAGCCTGCCAAGTAGCCGGGATTACAGGCTTGCGCCACCATGCCCGGCTAATTTTGTATTTTTTAAATAGAGACAGGGTTTCTCCATGTTGGTCAGGCTGGTCTTGAACTCCCAACCTCAGGCGATCCACCTGTCTCGGCCTCCCAAAGTGCTGGGATTACAGGCGTGAGCCACCGCGCCCGGCAACATTAATTTCTTACATGCCTCATCCCTAGGGAGGCAAAAACAAAACATCAATTCCTAAATATGATCTCATAGCCAGTACATATTCACATTTCCCTGACGTGCCCCAGACTGGCCTTCTACGGTTGGTTTGTTTGAATCAGGGTCCAAACTGCATTTGCTTATGTCTCAAATCTCAGCATGTAGAACAGCCTTCCCCATGTGCATGCTGTTTCTTCTATTTATGCCATTAACTTGTTGAATAAACCAATTCAGTTGCCCTGCTGGGTTTTTTGTTGGTTTGTTTTTGTTTTTTTGACA
>NW_012101488.1:1412358-1417920 GCF_000951045.1 Mandrillus leucophaeus | reverse complement strand
CCCCCGCGATGCTGCGAGGTCTCACTCGGTTGCCCTGCTCTTGGCGGGACCGCTCCTCCCCGCCCCTTCTGGGGCTGCCTCAGTCTCCCGCGCCGTCTCGGCGCCCGCCCCCTCTGTTGCTCTCCCTGGCTCTGCGTCTGTCTCCAACTCCCGCCTGATGTCTCTGTGTCTGTGGTCCCTCTGCCTCTGGACCTGTCTTTCTTTCTGTATCTCTGGATGTCTCTGTCAGTTTCTTGATCTCTGCCTCTCCGGTCTCCGTCTGTCTCCGTCTGTCTCTGTCTCTCTGTTTCTGGGTCCCACCTTCCTCTGTCCCTGCCTCTGCCTCTCCCCCATCTGTTGTGGGACCTCTGTGGATGTCTCTGCCTCTATCTCCATCTCTCCCTGTCTCTGTGTATCTCTTTGCTCTCTCCCTTCATGTCTCTCCGTCTCTCTCTATTGCCCTGTCTCTGTCTCTCCGTCTCTTATAACCCTGTTTTGGCACCTTCTGCTCTGTCTTCTCTCCTTCCAAATCCTCCGCATCCCGGAACTTTCCTCTGGGCTGGGAAGCTGCTTGGGAGTAGAGGGCAGGAGGCTTGTGACCTGGGGCAGGAGGACTCTAAGTGACACCCTGACCCCAGCGCCCACTTCCCGGAGCCACCCCACTGCCCCTGAAGTCGCACCCACCCCGCCCGCCAATTTCAGGAATTCCTGGCTGGGGGGTGAACTTCCTCGCCTACTTCCTCTCTTCCAGGATTTGGCTGGGTCACCGTTAACTCTTTCCTGCTTCCGCCTCACTCTCCCCCCGGGGAACTGGACAACCCCTCCTCCCAAACTAGGCTGAGGAACAGCCCTAGAATGTCTGGGAGGCATCGGTTGTGGGATGTGGGTGTGCACACTCGGGCTGGATGTGCACTGGGGAATCTGTTTGGGGCAGAAGTGGAGAAGATGGGGCCACACCCCCCAGTGCCCCCTCCAGAGCCCATCATCAGCACCCCTCCTCCTGAACCCACCAAGGGGGCACCCGCCCCCAGATCTGTCTCTGTAGATGAACTTGACTTCAGGTTTGGGGTGAGGATGAGGAGGTTTTCTTTTCTGGGGGAATCCCAGCTGAAGAGGATAAGAGACCCATGGGGGCCCCTGGAACCCTGGGAATCATATGATCAAGAACCTTGAACGTGAATATCTTTTAATGGAAGGGCCCAGATGGAAGAAGGATCAGAGGGGAGGCCTGGAAATTCCAGATCCTTCCAATGAAAGGTCCTGGGGATACTGGAGTCCTTCAATCCAAAAAGAGGAGTGTTGAAATCTTGGCACATTTCAGTGATGGCAGCTGAGAGTTGGAAAGGGTTTGCAGAGCCACCTAGGCCAACTCCCCCCACCCCCATTTTATAGATGGAGAAACTGAGGCCCAAGAGCAGAAGTCCCCACAGTGAGTCAGTGCCAGGCTGGAGGGTTGGGACCCCAGTTTTCAACCGAAGCCCAAATCCAGAGAGCTGGCTTCTTCTTCTACCACTAAGCCGGATTAATTTGGGGAAAGAGGTCTTCTCAATGAGGAGGGAGAGATGCCAGGGTGAGTAGAAATGGCTGGAATCCAGAGGAGAGGGTTTTAGAAGCAGAGGAGAGAAAATATTTCCAAAACCATGGTGGTGGGGAGGGAGAGGGGCAAGAGTTGGTTTGGGTGGAAGGGGTGGAGTTTCGGGAAGAGAAGGAGGGAGGTGGAGGGGAACCGGGATTAACTCCAGCTTCAGTCTCCTGACCCTCCGCCTGGAGCCCACCGTTCCCTCGGGGACAGGGCCTATAATTTGGTTTGTGTCTAGACAAATAATAACTCAGCTGGTGTGAGCGGGGAGGGCTGAGGCTAGGCCCACTAGGGAAAGGGTAGAGAGGCGGCCTGGATATCTCATGTCACCCCCAGGTGGTGAGAATTTAGGAGCCAGGTGGAGGTGGTGACTAACATGCCCCTCTCTTCCCTCTGTGAATCCATAGTTTCTTAGAATTCTGCACAATCTTAGAAATCAGGCTGCTGGAATGTTCAAAAGCAGGCGAGAGAAGTGGGGAAAGAAAAGGAAGTGGGGCTCACCGTATTTAGTGTACGTTCCCATTTCTGTAAAAGAGAAAAGGGAAATATGTATTCCTGTTTGCTGGGGAAAGATAAAAATCACTGACGGTTTAATAATAGATTATGAAAGTCATAGAATGCTTAAAAAAATCATAGCATGTTCTAACAATAGAACTTTCGAATCTTGGAATGTGACACTCCTAGAATATTGGAAACTTAGGGTAGGTACTTACAAAGCCACGATGTAATAAATAGAATGAAAGAAGAGTAATGCTCTAGAATGTTATAATAGAACATTCAACTGCGAAGTGAACTAAGGATAGAACCTGAAGATTGCAGAACCGTAGGGACCTAGAACGTCAGAGAGGCAGTCTAAGGACTGGTATCCCTAATGGGCAGTGTGGGCGTGGGGGACACAGAGACCCCCTAGGTTGAAACGGGGATACTGAGGTGCAGTGGGGCGGTTAGGGTGGCCCGATTGCCCCCTGGTTTCCGCCGGCCGCCAGGGCACCAGGTGGGGAGCGAGGACCGGTGATCACATTTCGTCCCTAATGAGCAGACCGGAGCTGGCCGGTCCCCTGGGGCTGCTGGGGGAAGGCGGGGGAGCAGGAGCCCACAGAGGAGGAAAAGGGGGAGGTGAGATAGTCTGGTGGCATCGGGGACAAGTCCGGTGAGTGAGCTGAGGGGTGCTGGGGGATGCGGGGGGCTGTAGCACTTCACCCTCTTGTCCTCGAAATCCTCCAAGTTTTTCAGCTTTGCTGGGTTTTGGGGTGGCTGGCAGGATGCAGCAGCCGAGGCTGCTAAAGTGGGGTGGGGGGCTGGGTCTTCCTAGTCTTTCCCATCCCACTATCGCTCCAATCTTGGATATATTTCTCTTCCCCCCAACCCTCTGGAAGGGGCCAGCAGGGACCCAAGGAGTGGGGGCCTGTGGGACAGACAAGGGGAGCTTCTTGTGGACTGTGAGATTTGGGGGTTCACCCCCTCAACAGAGCCTAAGTAAGGGGCAGAACTTAGAACCAGAGAGGGTCCTGGAAGGGGAACGGGGTTATGGGGAGCAGGTGATGGAAGGTCGCTTGCTTTCTTTGTGGGGAGAAGGTCATACCTTCCAGTAGGTTCTCAGAGGGGCCAGAGATGCTCAGAAAGACTTGAGAAAAATTACAGAAGTTCAGAGAGTGAAGAGAAAAACCTCAGGGGAAGGGAAGCGGTTTAGTTAAGAGCGACAGGAGGTTTGCCCAGTCTTGAGACATCAAGTGACTTAGACAACTGCCTTGCTACTGCGGGCCTCGATTTCCCCATCTGTACCAGGAAGGGGTCAAAAATAGCCTCGCACCCGCAGCTGTCACATATACGTCGGCTGCACTGTGGCATTCTAAGAGTCTGACGTTCCATGCTGACTTTTGGGGTTTCCACGTTGGGGAAGAAGAGAGGGCTGTCTGGGCACCCCTCCCCCCATGTCCACCATCCCCAAGATGCCAGCAGGTTGGGGAGGAGGGGTGGGAGGAAGGAGTGGTGAGAACTAGACCGGTTCCCCCTCGAGGAAATTAGCAATGGGAAGTGTATTTCCTCCTCTGGCTGCCGGAAATGTTTCCTGCCCGGGTCAGCAGAGCGCTGAGGGTCACAGAAAGTGGGGCAAAGGGGACTTCTAGCCCTTGGTGGGTGCCTCCTGCCATGAAGAACTGGTTCATTTCTTGTCTCAACCCCCTAGTCCCGGTGGAATAATAATAGTTGTTCAAATCCTGCACGTTTTGGAGCTGATATCGCATTCTTGCAAGGACGTTCCAGTCTGTGATGTGATGAGTATAAAGGCTGTGCCCCCTTTTACAGAAGGGGAAACTGAGGCTCCTGGAGACGTAATTCTTTAAATGTCACAGGAGGAAGGGAGAGACTAGGGGCAGAGAGATGGGGAGAGAGAGGGCAGAGGAGAGGGGAGGGAGATATTTTGAGTGACTTGGCCTGGGTGGGAGGTTTCTAAAGGAAGGGAGGGACTGGATCGCACTGTTCCAGCCCAGAGTACGCCCCCACCCATTCCATCTCCACAGGACCCACAAGCTTCTGCCCAGGAGTCTGAGGCGAGGGAGGCAGCTCGGCCGCTGAGGACCCCACAGGGGGCAGGACTTACTGAGCAGGACTCAGCCCTGACCTTTCAAAGTCAATTAAGAAGCGGATAGATCCTGCCCTTTCCAGCTCTCCCCTGTCCACCTCTTCCCCTGGGAACCGACTCCTCTCCCTCCCTTCCCCCTCCTCCCCATGCCCTTGTTTGAGCCTGGGGTGGGGTGGGGCAGCCTCATGGGCAGAGAATATGTTTTTACTCTATGCCTCTGGCCTCTACAAAGCTTCTGGAATGGTTTCTACCATTGGCAAATGGCTCCGTGCTCCCTGACCATGACCTTGGTAATTTATTGAGCACCTACTGTATGCTGGGCCTGTCCTGGGTGCTAGGGATGCAACAGCCAACAAGACACACAGAGTCTCTGCCCTCCTGGAATACATATTCTAGACAGTCAGACACAAACAAGACACAAGGTGATGTGAGGAGAGGGTCCTGGGGCAGGGGAGATTCGGGGACTGAGTGGAGAGGGACTCCTGAGGAAGTGAAGGAGGGAACGGAGCTACTCAGACCATCTGAAGGAAGAGGAGTGGCTCACATCTATAATCCCAGCACTTTGAGAGGCCAAGGTGGGGAGGATCACTCGAGGCCAGGAGTTCGAGACCAGCCTGGCTAACATGGTAAAACTCCATCTCTACTAAAAATACAAAAATTAGCTGGGCATGGTGGTGCACACCTGTAATCCCAGCTACTCGGGAGGCCAAGGCAGGAGAATCACTTGAACCCAGGTGGCAGAGGTTGCAGTGAGCCGAGATTGTGCCACTGCACTCCAGCCTGGGCAACACAGGAAGACTCTGTCTCCAAAAAAAAAGCATTCTAGATGGAGAGTATGGTAAATGTGCAAAGGTTTGAGGCTGGAAAGAAGGTCAGTGGCCTTGAGCCTGCTGAGGCAGGAAGGAGAGGTGGGTGAGATTGGCTAGGCTGCCCCAGCAGGTCAGACAGAGCCTTGTGACTCCAGATGAGGAGGCTAGATTTTACCGCAAGTCCATTTAGAAGCCACTGGAGGGTTTCAAGCAGGGAAGTAACAAGAACTAGGCCAGGTGCTCATGCCTGTAATCCCAGCACTTCGGAAGGCCAAGGCAGGAAGATCATTTGAGCCCAGGAGTTGTAGACTGGCTTGGGCAACATGGGGAAACCCCATCTCTACAAAAAATAGAAAAATTAGCCAGGTGTGGTGGCACACACCTGTAGTCCCAGCTACTTAGGAGCCTGAGGTGGGAGGACCGCTTGAGCCCATGAGGTCAAGACTGCAATGAGTGAAGATTGCAACACTGCATGACAGAGTGAGACCCTGTCTCAAAAAAAAAAAAAAAAAAAAAAAAAACTGATTTTCATGTTAGAAAGATCTTGGCTGGGTGCGGTGGCTCACGCCTGTAATCCCAGTACTTTGGGAGGCCAACACGGGCGGATTACCTGA
>NW_012101488.1:1405807-1408808 GCF_000951045.1 Mandrillus leucophaeus | reverse complement strand
CACACACAACCACACATGGCTAACTTTTGTATTTTTAGTGGAGACAGGGTTTCACCATGTTGGCCAGGCTGGTCTTGAACTCCTGACCTCATGATCCACCCGCCTCGGCCTTCCAAAGTGCTGGGATTACAGGTGTGAGCCACTGCACCCAGCCTTTTGTTTTGTTTTGTTTTTTGTTTTTTTTGAGAAAGAGTCTCATTCTGTTGCCCAAACTGGAGTGCAGTAGTGCAATTATAGCTCACGTAGCCTGAATCCCTTGGGATCAAGTGATCCTCCTACCTCAGCCTCCTCAATAGCTGGGACTACAGGTATGCACCACTACACCTGGCTAATATTTTTATTTTTCCTTTTTGTAGAGACTGGGTCTCACTGCGTTGCCCAGGCTGGTCTTGAACTCCTAGGCTCAAGCGATCCTCCCACCTCAGCCTCTCAAAGTGTTGAGATTACAGGCGTGAGCCACTGTGCCTGGCCTGAGTTGAGTCTTTATTCTAACATCTATCAGGGGAAAAATATGCCTGAAACCTCAAATCTGTGTTCTCAGAGAGTGGTTGCTCAGGGTGGGGCTCAAGTAGGCATTGTTGGGGTGTCCACTCTCTGCAGTCCACAGCAATTATGGTGAGGAGTGTGGGGAGAAGAAGGTCAGAGTGTCCGTGACTCCCTCACTGTTGTCCTCTCTCCCAACAGGCACTGCAAAGTCAGCGATGAACTGACTTCATCCCAGTCTCTCAGCCCCCACCAGGACCAATCTGGAGTCCCTCCCCTGCCCCCATTCAAATTTCCCTTCTGTCCCCAAACTCATCTCTGATCTAGACCTTACTCACCTGCTTCCTGTTTCCTAAGACTCCTTCCTGCAGTCCCCAGACTGAGCCTTTTGTCTTTGTCCAACCTGTGCCAGACACCTCCTTTTCCAGAACGTTCTTACTAGTGACCTTATCTCTGTTTCCTTCTGGGGTCCTAGGAAATGCCAGCACTCCCGTCCGCATTGCCTGGACTTTCCGACACTCCCTAACTGCCCTGTGTCCTATCTCAACACTGTCTCATGTATTTCCTGTGTCTTCTAGAACATCCTCCAGCCATTATTACTTCAGTATGGCTACACATACTTCCTAACTGCCCTGCAAACATCTCCTTCTCACCGTTGCCCAGTGATGCTTTCATCCCCTCCATAAACACTCCCCGAGACCAATTTTTGTGTCACCCCTATACTCCCTCATTGACACCCTGATTAACTCTATACATAACCTCCTTGACAAACCTCTTTATTAATCTCATCATCCTCCAGACTTCCTTCCTGTCATAACTCCATCCCTCCTCCAACTTTTCCCTCTCAAGCTCTGCCCTTCCCAGCCCAGCCCAGCCTACCCGACCTCAACTCTTCCCTGTAGACTACATCCCACCATGTTCCCCTGAGCCTCCAAGGAAGGGGCTCAGGGGGCCCCATGGCCTCCCGCTCCCCGTGGCCCCACAGCCCTCGTGGGCCAGGGGAAGCGTCCCAGAAGCCGAAGTGCCCACCATGGGCAACCACACGTGGGAGGGCTGCCACGTGGACTCACTTGTGGACCACCTCTTTCCGCCATCCCTCTACATCTTCGTCATCGGGGTGGGGCTGCCCACCAACTGCCTGGCTCTGTGGGCGGCCTACCGCCAGGTGCAACAGCGCAACGAGCTGGGCGTCTACCTGATGAACCTCAGCATCGCCGACCTGCTGTACATCTGCACCCTGCCGCTGTGGGTGGACTACTTCCTGCACCATGACAACTGGATCCACGGCCCCGGGTCCTGCAAGCTCTTCGGGTTCATCTTCTACACCAACATCTACATCAGCATCGCCTTCCTGTGCTGCATCTCGGTGGACCGTTACCTGGCCGTGGCCCACCCACTCCGCTTCGCCCGCCTGCGCCGCGTCAAGACCGCCGTGGCCGTGAGCTCTGTGGTCTGGGCCACCGAGCTGGGCGCCAACTCGGCGCCCCTGTTCCATGACGAGCTCTTCCGAGACCGCTACAATCACACCTTCTGCTTTGAGAAGTTCCCCATGGAAGGCTGGGTGGCCTGGATGAACCTCTATCGGGTCTTCGTGGGTTTCCTCTTCCCGTGGGCGCTCATGCTGCTGTCGTACCGGGGCATCCTGCGTGCCGTGCGAGGCAGCGTGTCCACCGAGCGCCAGGAGAAGGCCAAGATCAAGCGGCTGGCCCTCAGCCTCATCGCCATCGTGCTGGTCTGCTTTGCGCCCTATCACGTGCTCTTGCTGTCCCGCAGCGCCATCTACCTGGGCCGTCCCTGGGACTGCGGCTTCGAGGAGCGCGTCTTTTCTGCATACCACAGCTCACTGGCTTTCACCAGCCTCAACTGTGTGGCGGACCCCATCCTCTACTGCCTGGTCAACGAGGGTGCCCGCAGCGACGTGGCCAAGGCTCTGCACAACCTGCTCCGCTTTCTGGCCAGCGACAAGCCCCAGGAGATGGCCAACGCCTCACTCACCCTGGAGACCCCACTCACCTCCAAGAGGAACAGCACAGTCAAGGCCATGACTGGTGGCTGGGCGGCCACTCCGCCCTCCCAGGGGGACCAGGTGCAGCTGAAGATGCTGCCACCAGCACAGTGAACCCCGTGTGGCACAGAACCCCCAGTTTTCCCCTCTCATCCCACAGTCCCTTCTCTCCTGGTCTGGTGTATGCAAATTGTATGGAAAAAGGGCTATGTTAATATAAGAATACAAGAACTTAGGAAGAGTGAGGTTGGTGTGTCGCTGGTCAACTTTTGTGCTCCCAGATGCCATCACAGTTTGGCAGTTGTGGAAGGCCTCCTGGAGGAGGAGATGAGTAAATATTTTTTTTAGAGACAGGGTCTCGCTGTGTCACCCAGGCTGGAGTGCAGTAGTGCAATAGTGGCTCACTGCAGCTTCCACCTCCTGGGCTCCAGAGATCCACATCAGCCTCCCGAGTAGCTGGGACCACAAATGTGCGCCACCATGCCTGGCTAATTTTTGTACTTTTTGTAGAGA
>NW_012101488.1:1400272-1404552 GCF_000951045.1 Mandrillus leucophaeus | reverse complement strand
AAAAAAAAAAAAAAAAATGTTTTAAAAGTGCATCCTGGGGATTCTTCAGAGGTGGCCACTCCACCCCCACCTCGTTTCACCAGAGCAGCTAGCAGCTCACCCTTTTCACTGTTTTAGATTGGTTTCTGGTTAAGATCTTGTTGGAAAAAAAAAAAAACAGGCTTCACATCCAAAATAACTAAACCAAAAGACTCCTGGATGGAATGGCTCCTGAGGCTGACTGTGACTCTGGACTTGGCTCCGCTTCTCTCTGGGGTTGATGACACGGGCTTGGTCTATGAATATCCTTTACCCTGTGTGTGCAGATCTTCCCAGAACAAAATGGGTGGCAGGCTCAAGGTTCTCACTCAGGAAAATTGGGGGGGGAAGGGCAGAGACAGTGAAGGGAGTGGTCCCCAAGGGAGGAGACTGCTGGCGCTAACCCCAGGGCTTCCCCATGCTCCCTGACCTTGACCCTGACCTTGACTGTTCCCAGCAACTCCTGACTCTCCCCTTTCCCTTACTCCTCTGCAGCTTTGGTTCCCAGTCCCCACTGGCAGCCCAGGACCCTTTTCTGTCCAGTTATTCTTTTTTTTTTTTTTTTTTTGTGGGATGGAGTTCGCTCTTGTTGCCCAGGCTGCAGTGCAATGGCGCCATCTCAGCACACTGCAACCTCTGCCTCCCGGGTTCAAGCAATTCTCCCACCTCAGCCTCCCAAGTAGCTGGGATTACAGGCATGCGCCACCACACCGGGCTAATTTTGTATTTTTAGTAGAGACAGGCCTTCTCCATGTTTCCATGTTGCTCAGGCTGGTCCTGAACTCCCGACCTCAGGTGATCCACCTGCCTTGGCCTCCCAAAGGGCTGGGATTACAGGCGTGAGCCACCGTGCCAGGCCTTCTTTTTTTTTTTTTTTTTTTGAGACGGAGTCTCTTGTCTCCCAGGCTGGAGTGCAGTGGTGCTATCTCAGCTCACTGCAACCTCTACCTCCTGGGCTCAAGCAATCCTCTTGCCTCAGCATCCCGAGTAGCTGGGATTACAGGCACATGCCACCATGCCCAGCTAATTTTTGTATTTTTAGTAGAGACAGGGTTTCACCACGTTGGCCAGGCTGGTCTCGGACTCCTGACCTCAGACAATCCTCCTGCCTTGGCCTCCCAAAGTGCTGGGATTACAGGCATGAGCCACTGTATCTGGCTAGTCCAGTTATTCTGGGGTGGAAACTGAAGCACAGGCTGGAGACGAGGACTGAGAGCGGCGATGGCCGCACTCTAGACATCAGGACCTTGGACAGGTCTCGGAACAGCTCTGTGCCTCAGTTTGTCAAAGAGGAAGAACAACTACTTTTCTCATAGGAGTCTTGAAAATTTCAGTGAAATAATATCCATAAATCGGCCAGGCATGGTGGCTCACTGCTGTAATCCTAGCACTTTGGGAGGCCAAGGTGGGAGGATCTCTCTTTTCTTTTTTTTTTTTTTTTTTTTCCAGCCGAGTCTTGTTTTTTTTTTTTTTTTTTTTTTTTTTTTTTTTTTTGAGACGGAGTCTGACTCTATCACCCAGGCTGGAGTGCAATGGTGTGATCTCGGCTCACTGCAACCTCCACCTTCCAGGTTCAAGCGATTCTTCTGCCTCAGCCTACCGAGTAGCTGGGACTACAGGTGCGTGCCACCACGTTTAGCTAATTTTTGTATTTTTAGTAGAGACAGGGTTTCACTATTTTGGGCAGGATGGTTTCGATCTCTTGACCTCATGATCCACCCGCCTCGGCCTCCCAAAGTGCTGGGATTACAGGGGAGGATCTCTTGAGCTCAGGAGTTCGAGGCCTGCCTGGGCAACACAGGAAGACCTCCATCTATACTATGGTGGTGCATGCCTGTGTTCCCAGCTACTTGGGAGGCTGAGGCAGGAGGATCACTAGGAGCCCAGGAGGTCGAGGCTGCCGTGGGCTGTGATCATGCTATTGCATTCTAGTCTGGATGAAAGAGCAAGACCCTGTCTCAAAAAATAAATAAATACAAAGAAATAATACGCGTAAAAATGCCTGGAATGGGATCTCTTATGTAGTAGGGATCGATTGACATTTGCTGTTATTATCCTTGTTGACAAGAATGGGATTCCTGGGTAAGGAGAGGGAGGCTGGCCCCAGCCCTGGTCCTATTGCTTCCATGCTGTGCATCCTTAGGGAGGTGACTCGGCCTCTCTGGGCCCCTTCTCTCTGTCTGTGACATGATAGAGTTAGACTAGTCTGGCATTTCCTGAAGCATGATGTGATACCTGTGCCAGTTTTACAGGGCTTCTGCAAGAAAGTGCTAAAATCTGAGTTGGGACTTTTTTCCCTTTTTTCTCTGTCTTTTTTCTTTTTCTTTTTTTCTTTTCTTTTTTTGACAGAGTTTCACTCTTTTGCCCAGGCTGGAGTACAGTGGCATGATCTTGGCTCCCTGCAATCTCCGCCTTTTGGTTTCAAGCAGTTCTTCTGCCTCAGCCTCCTCAGTAGCTGGGATTACAGGCACACACAACCACACATGGCTAACTTTTGTATTTTTAGTGGAGACAGGGTTTCACCATGTTGGCCAGGCTGGTCTTGAACTCCTGACCTCATGATCCACCCGCCTCGGCCTTCCAAAGTGCTGGGATTACAGGTGTGAGCCACTGCACCCAGCCTTTTGTTTTGTTTTGTTTTTTGTTTTTTTTGAGAAAGAGTCTCATTCTGTTGCCCAAACTGGAGTGCAGTAGTGCAATTATAGCTCACGTAGCCTGAATCCCTTGGGATCAAGTGATCCTCCTACCTCAGCCTCCTCAATAGCTGGGACTACAGGTATGCACCACTACACCTGGCTAATATTTTTATTTTTCCTTTTTGTAGAGACTGGGTCTCACTGCGTTGCCCAGGCTGGTCTTGAACTCCTAGGCTCAAGCGATCCTCCCACCTCAGCCTCTCAAAGTGTTGAGATTACAGGCGTGAGCCACTGTGCCTGGCCTGAGTTGAGTCTTTATTCTAACATCTATCAGGGGAAAAATATGCCTGAAACCTCAAATCTGTGTTCTCAGAGAGTGGTTGCTCAGGGTGGGGCTCAAGTAGGCATTGTTGGGGTGTCCACTCTCTGCAGTCCACAGCAATTATGGTGAGGAGTGTGGGGAGAAGAAGGTCAGAGTGTCCGTGACTCCCTCACTGTTGTCCTCTCTCCCAACAGGCACTGCAAAGTCAGCGATGAACTGACTTCATCCCAGTCTCTCAGCCCCCACCAGGACCAATCTGGAGTCCCTCCCCTGCCCCCATTCAAATTTCCCTTCTGTCCCCAAACTCATCTCTGATCTAGACCTTACTCACCTGCTTCCTGTTTCCTAAGACTCCTTCCTGCAGTCCCCAGACTGAGCCTTTTGTCTTTGTCCAACCTGTGCCAGACACCTCCTTTTCCAGAACGTTCTTACTAGTGACCTTATCTCTGTTTCCTTCTGGGGTCCTAGGAAATGCCAGCACTCCCGTCCGCATTGCCTGGACTTTCCGACACTCCCTAACTGCCCTGTGTCCTATCTCAACACTGTCTCATGTATTTCCTGTGTCTTCTAGAACATCCTCCAGCCATTATTACTTCAGTATGGCTACACATACTTCCTAACTGCCCTGCAAACATCTCCTTCTCACCGTTGCCCAGTGATGCTTTCATCCCCTCCATAAACACTCCCCGAGACCAATTTTTGTGTCACCCCTATACTCCCTCATTGACACCCTGATTAACTCTATACATAACCTCCTTGACAAACCTCTTTATTAATCTCATCATCCTCCAGACTTCCTTCCTGTCATAACTCCATCCCTCCTCCAACTTTTCCCTCTCAAGCTCTGCCCTTCCCAGCCCAGCCCAGCCTACCCGACCTCAACTCTTCCCTGTAGACTACATCCCACCATGTTCCCCTGAGCCTCCAAGGAAGGGGCTCAGGGGGCCCCATGGCCTCCCGCTCCCCGTGGCCCCACAGCCCTCGTGGGCCAGGGGAAGCGTCCCAGAAGCCGAAGTGCCCACCATGGGCAACCACACGTGGGAGGGCTGCCACGTGGACTCACTTGTGGACCACCTCTTTCCGCCATCCCTCTACATCTTCGTCATCGGGGTGGGGCTGCCCACCAACTGCCTGGCTCTGTGGGCGGCCTACCGCCAGGTGCAACAGCGCAACGAGCTGGGCGTCTACCTGATGAACCTCAGCATCGCCGACCTGCTGTACATCTGCACCCTGCCGCTGTGGGTGGACTACTTCCTGCACCATGACAACTGGATCCACGGCCCCGGGTCCTGCAAGCTCTTCGG
>NW_012101488.1:1391792-1397507 GCF_000951045.1 Mandrillus leucophaeus | reverse complement strand
AGCTACTCAGGAGGCTGAGGCAGGAGAATCGCTAGAACCCAGGAGGCAGAGGTTGCAGTGAGCTGAGATTGTGCCCCTGTACTCCAGCCTAAGCGACAAGAGCAAAACTCCATCTCAAATAATAATGATAGACTGTCTGAATTTGAAAGATAGCAGGTATGGCAGTGTGGCTGCAGCAGAGGTGGGGAGGACAACAGGAAAGGGGAAATGAGACAGGAAAGGGGACAGCAGGTCGTGTGGCGCCATGTAAGTCCCAGTGAGGACTCTGCCTTTTAATCTGAGATAAATGGGAGCTATGAGGGGGTTCTCAGTAGAGGATGAAGGTGATTTGACTTTATTAACCGTATCCCATGGGCTGTTGAGTAGGGAGTAGAATATGGGAGGTTGGCTGGGCATGGTGGCTCAAGCCTGTAATCCCAGCACTTTGGGAGGCTGAGGCAGGAAGATTGCTTGAGGCCAGGAGTTTGGGACCAGCCTGGGCAACATAGGGAGATCCAGTTTCTACAAAAAATTTAAAAATTAGCCGGGCATGGTGGTGTGTGTCTATAGTCCCAGCTACTTGGGAGGCTGAGATGGGAGGATCACTTGAGCCAGGAGGTGGAGGCTGCGATGAGCAGTGATTGCACCACTGCACTCCAGCCTGGGCGACAGAGCAAGACCCTGTCTCAAAATGAAAAAGGAATATGGGAGACAAGGATAGAAGCCGGGAGCCCAGTGAGGAGGTGACTGCAGGAGTCTGAGAGGGATGTGCTGTCAGTTGGGCCAGGTGGATTTAACAAGGAGCAGTGATCAGCTTTTGGAGTTTTATTTTTGTTCGTTTATTTATTTATTTTGAAACAGAATCTCGCTGTGTCACCCAGGCTGGAGTACAGTGTCAGGATCTCGGCTCACTGCAACCTCCGCCTCCTGGGATCAGGCAACTCTTGTGCCTCAGCTTCCTGAGTGGCTGGGATTACAGGTGAGCACCACCATGCCCCGCTAATTTTTGTATTTTTAGTAGAGACGGGGTTTTGCCATGTTGGCCAGGCTGGTCTTGAAATCCTGGCCTCAAGTGATCCTCCCACCTCAGCCTCTCAAAGTGCTGGGATTACAGGCTTCAGCCCCCATGCCCAGCCTTGGATTTATTGTGAAGGAATCCTCTCATGGAAGCAGCACAGGGGCCAGCGGGATGATGAAACATGAGTACCTCTCCCATTCCGGGAAAAGGGGGACTGGGGGGTCTGAGCAGGAATAATTTCCAGGAAGGATCCCAGGCCCTGGTCTAGGGCGGTCACCAGAGAGGCCAGGCGACCAGTCCAAGGTCGCATGGCTGGTGAGTCAGCGCTGGAGCCAACTTGGGCTCCCTCTCCCCTCCCCATCTCTGCTTGTATTCCCACGCCCCAGGGTGGCCAAGGCCGCCCTCCCTCCCCTGGTCTCAGGGGTCACCAGGAATGGCCACTGTTCCGTAACTAGGCTGGAGGGCAGGAAGAAGCACCCAGCTCTGAACAGGCCTCGCCCTTCAGAGAAGGTCTCCTCTCCCTTTCCTCCTCACGGGTGTGTAAACAGACTCCTGAGGTGTGAAGATCCACCCACAACCCTCCTACCCTCCCCCCTCCCCTGCCCTCCCCTCCCTCCACAGAGGTTCCCAGAAGACGTTCCCGGGAACCCTTCTCAGAGAAAGGAAGAAGGAGGAGAGGAATAGGGGGAAAAAGTGCACTCAATGATTTTTCTGGGGTGGAGGGAGCACAGAGATGGGGGAGATCCAGGCTTTGGTGTTGGAGTGCTGGAGGGCTAGAGAAGAGAGGGAGGCCTGGGATCTGGGAGGCCTAGTAGTCTTCCCACCCTATCCCACTGCCATAAAGCTACTGGAATGGAGATGTTGGGGCGAGAATATATATATACATATTTTTGAGACTGAGTTTCACTCTTGTCACCCAGACTGGAGTGCAATGGCACAATCTCGGCCCACCGCAACCTCCGCCTCCCGGGTTCAAGCAATTCTCCTGCCTCAGACTCTCCAGTAGCTGGGATTACACACATGTACCACCACACTCTGCTAATTTTGTGTTTTTGGTAGAGATCGGGTTTCCCCATGTTGGCCAGACTGGTCTCAAACTCCCGACCTCAGGTGATACACCTGCCTCGGCCTCCCAAAGTGCTGGGATTACAGGCGTGAGCCACCGTGCCTGGCCAATTTTTTTTTTTTTGTTTTGAGACAGTTTCGCTCTGTCACCCAGGCTGGAGTGCATTGGCACGATCTCGGCTCACTGCAGCCTCCACCTCCTGGGATCAAGTGATTCTCCTGTCTCAGCCTCTGGAGCCTCTGGAGGCTAGTCTCAAACTCCCGGCTTCAAGCAATCCTCTTGGGTTGGCATCCCATAGTGCTAGGATTACAGGTGCGAGCCACCATGGCCTGCCCCAGAAACTTTTTGAACAGTCTCCTTGAAGAATCAGATGAAAACCTGCACACTACTCCTTCCCTCCAAATACTCATTTGCATTCATTCAATAAAATTAATTCAGCACTAGGCCAGGCATGGTGGCTCACGCTTGTAATCCCAACACTTTGGGAGGCCGAGGCAGGTGGACCGATTAAGATCAGGAGTTCAAAACCAGCCTGGCCAACATGTTAAAATCCCATCTATACTGAAAACACAAAAATTAGCCAGGCGTGGTGGTGCGAACCAATAATCCCAACTACTCCAGAGGCTGAGGCAGGAGAATCACTTGAACCCGGGAGGCGGAGCTTGTTTAGTGAGCTGAGATCCCGCCACCGCACTCTAGCCTGGGCAACAGAGCCAGACTCCATCTCAAAAACAAAAACAAAAAAGACCGGGCGCAGTGGCTCATGCCTGTAATCCCAGCACTCTGGGAGGCCGAGGAGGGTGAATCACGAGGTCAGGAGATCGAGACCATTCTGGCTAACATGGTGAAACTCCATCTCTACTAAAAATACAAAAAATTAGCCGGGCGTGGTGGTGGGCACCTGTAGTCCCAGCTATTCGGGAGGCTGAGGCAGGCGAATGGCGTGAACCCGGGAGGCGGAGCTTGCAGTGAGCCAAGATCATGCCGCTGCACTCCAACCTGGGCGGCAGAGCGAGACTCCATCTCAAAAAATAAAATAAAATAAATAAATCCCTGTTTTAGCTCCACCCTGATTTCCTCTGGAACTGTGGGCAAATCCTTTTCATCCTCTGGCCTCACTTGACCAGTCTGTAAAATGGGAAGGGGGCTGGTCCCAAGTGAATGAGGGACCTTAAGTAGTCCTAAGTTCCTGCATACCTTCAGTCTGGAAGGGAGCCCGGGAAAGGTTGTTTTTATGGAATCCTGGCATTCTTAGCAATTCAGAATATCAGGGTTCACACACACCAGCACCATCATTACAGATGAGGAAACGCAGGTCCCTCAGTGCCAGGAGCTTGACAAAGGAAACTGAGAGAGTCAGAGTGGATACCAAGGAAGTCCAGAGCCCCCTGATTCTGTGTCCTGAATGTATGTTTCCTCCTGCACACCACTCCTCTGTTCCTGCTCTTTTTTCTTTTTTTTGAGATGGAGTCTCACTCTGTCACCAACAAGACTGGAGTGCGGTGGCATGATCTCCGCTCACTGCAACCTCTGCCTCCCAGGTTCAAGCAATTCTCCTGCCTCAGCCTCCGGAGTACCTGGGATTACAGGTGCCTGCCACCATGCCCGGTTAATTTTTTTTTTTTTTTTTTTTAGTAGAGATGGGATTTCACCATGTTGGCCAGGGTGGTCTCAAACTCCTGACCTCAGGTGATCCACCCTCCTCAGCCTCCCAAAATGCAGGGATTACAGGCTTGAGCCATGGCGGCCGGTCCTCTGTTCCTGTTTTTCTTCTGTCCCTCTGCCTCCCAGAATCTCTCAATTACCCACCAGCACTCCATCATCCAGGAATTTCTCTCAACCCCTTCCTGACATTGTTTATATGATTTTACTCCCTGCTGGGTAAGAAAGGACAGTCTGGGACATGTCCTTAAACTTATTTCTGAACTAGCTCCCTGGGGACCCTACCTCCTAATGAAGGAAGCTGGGTTGCTTGAGAACGGGTATGGTTTTATTAGCCAAGATGCTAGGATATCAACCTCTGCAGGAATATTCTGTGACCCCCTGCCCCGCTCTGGGCCTCAGTTTCTTTGTCAGTTACTTGGGAAAGGGTTGTATTCGCTGCTTCTGGGGGCGAAATGCACCCTCAGCCTGGAGTTAGCAATAATAATGCAATCATTACCTGTATAGTAAGAAGGGCTATTTACTGAGTGCTTAACTATATGACTGGCACCATTCTAACCACTTTCCATGGTCTACTGTTTTACACTCAAGATTAGCGCAGAAGCCTCACAACAACCCAAAGAGGCAAGTGCTATTAGGATTCCCATTTGGTAGACGGTAATACTGAAGTCCAGAGAGGTTATGCCACTCATCTAATATTACACAGCGAGGAAATGACAGAGCTGGGATCCTCTGTCATGGATCCCAGAGGCATGACAGAGCCATACAACCAAGGTCTGTATGGCTACGTGGCTTCCTCTTAATCCCAATGAGAGCCCTAGCTTGCTGAGCAAGGTGTATTTGGGGCTCATAGGACTAACTAGGACTAATTAAGAGCCTCCTTTGGGTGGGGACGCCAACTCGGTACATGACATCACGAAGGAGCACAGTGACGTCGGCCAAGGCGGGCGTGGGAATCCACGCGCCTTCCAGCATCCGTTAACGGCACCGCCCCCCGACCCGCCTCACTTCCGTGTATATTTGCATATTCAGCGAACGGACGCCGGTTCGTCAGCGTCGACGGGGTGACGTCAGGGTGCGCCTCTGCAGTTTCCCCCGAGCGTACGTACATACGTACTGACGCACGCATGGCCACGAGAGGGCGGGGGAGGAGTGAAGAGGTTGAGGCGCCCCGCCCAGTCAGCAGGGTTGCGCGTGCCCTGTGAGACCGCCAAGATGGTGGTGGGCGCGTTCCCTATGGCGAAGCTGCTATACTTGGGCATCCGGCAGGTCAGCAAGCCGCTTGCCAACCGCATTAAGGAGGCCGCCCGCCGAAGCGAGTTCTTCAAGACCTATATCTGCCTCCCGCCGGCTCAACGTGAGTCTGACCCGAATTCCCTCCAACCTTTTTCCTTTCTCCAACCCCTCTCAGGTGGTTGCTCAGGGGATGGACTTCTGTTTACGACGAATCACAGCCCGAACCGGCAAAGTCCAGTGGCCAATAGGGAGGGTTCCTGATAGAGGGGCGTGCGGGTGGCCCAATAGTGAGGGCGGGGCGTGGCGTAAGGGGGCGGGTCAGGGCGCCGCCGCGTGAGTAGGAAATGCCAGCCAATAGAGGAAGAGCACTTGGAGACTGATGCCCTGTTAAACCAATAGTGTGAGGGATGGGAGAAATTTAGACGGAGCTTTCCAGGATAGAGGAACTAGGGGAGGGGCTGAGGAGAAACCGGACGGGGTCCTTTGCCCGGCCGTCCTTGGGCAACTTCGTTTCAAAAGCTCCACCCTGTGCCTCAGTTTCCCCTGATCTGGGAGGTGCTTGTATATCCTCCGTTTAGGACGTCGACGTGCCTCAGTTTTACTGTAGGCAGTAAGTCTGGATTAGGGGCATGGTTCGGGGGTGAAGTCTGGAGGCATGGCCTGGGAATCTGGAAAAGGACTTTGAACCAGAGAGGACGTTCATCTGTGTACTCCTTAATGCGCTCATACGCCGTCCTTTCATTCGGTAGAGAGA
>NW_012101488.1:1389576-1391742 GCF_000951045.1 Mandrillus leucophaeus | reverse complement strand
CGTCAGCGTCGACGGGGTGACGTCAGGGTGCGCCTCTGCAGTTTCCCCCGAGCGTACGTACATACGTACTGACGCACGCATGGCCACGAGAGGGCGGGGGAGGAGTGAAGAGGTTGAGGCGCCCCGCCCAGTCAGCAGGGTTGCGCGTGCCCTGTGAGACCGCCAAGATGGTGGTGGGCGCGTTCCCTATGGCGAAGCTGCTATACTTGGGCATCCGGCAGGTCAGCAAGCCGCTTGCCAACCGCATTAAGGAGGCCGCCCGCCGAAGCGAGTTCTTCAAGACCTATATCTGCCTCCCGCCGGCTCAACGTGAGTCTGACCCGAATTCCCTCCAACCTTTTTCCTTTCTCCAACCCCTCTCAGGTGGTTGCTCAGGGGATGGACTTCTGTTTACGACGAATCACAGCCCGAACCGGCAAAGTCCAGTGGCCAATAGGGAGGGTTCCTGATAGAGGGGCGTGCGGGTGGCCCAATAGTGAGGGCGGGGCGTGGCGTAAGGGGGCGGGTCAGGGCGCCGCCGCGTGAGTAGGAAATGCCAGCCAATAGAGGAAGAGCACTTGGAGACTGATGCCCTGTTAAACCAATAGTGTGAGGGATGGGAGAAATTTAGACGGAGCTTTCCAGGATAGAGGAACTAGGGGAGGGGCTGAGGAGAAACCGGACGGGGTCCTTTGCCCGGCTGTCCTTGGGCAACTTCGTTTCAAAAGCTCCACCCTGTGCCTCAGTTTCCCCTGATCTGGGAGGTGCTTGTATATCCTCCGTTTAGGACGTCGACGTGCCTCAGTTTTACTGTAGGCAGTAAGTCTGGATTAGGGGCATGGTTCGGGGGTGAAGTCTGGAGGCATGGCCTGGGAATCTGGAAAAGGACTTTGAACCAGAGAGGACGTTCATCTGTGTACTCCTTAATGCGCTCATACGCCGTCCTTTCATTCGGTAGAGAGACTATGCGGCCTTTTTGCTCAGCACTGGGAGATACACTCCTGATCCATCACTGTCAACCCAGAGTGGTCGGGAAAGTGGGAGCCCCGGAGCTCAGAGGAGCTCCTGACCCAAGGACCTGAGGCCAGCAGGGCTGCCTAGAGGGGGCCGCCCGAGCTCAGATCTAAAGGGCATAGCAAGGTCCGGCGCGGTAGCTCACACCTGTAATACCGGCACTTTGGGAGGCCGAGGCGGGCGGATCACATGAGACCAGGAGTTCGAGACCAGCCTGGCCAACATAGTGAAATCCCGTATGTACAAAATATACCAAAATTAGCTGGATGTGGTAGCGCACGCCTGTAGTTCCAGCTACTTGGGAGGCTGAGGCAGGAGAATCGCTTGAACCCTGTAGGTGGAGGCTGCAGTGAGCCTAGATTGTGCCATTCTAGCCTGGGCGACACAGCAAGACTGTCTCAAAAAATAATAAATAAATAGAAATAAACGGCATAGTAAACACCCAAAATATAAACTACTTTAAAAAGGTGATCTGTGTGCTACGTGGGACATAACATAAAGGAATTTAACATAATTGGCTGGGTCGGAGAACCACTGAAACCGCCTTTGCAAAATTATGACTGACACAGTGAAAGAGATTTAACTTAACTGACTCCATCTTGCTTCTAACCTCCAAGCTATCCTTGTTCATTCCTGGGCGAAGGCTGAACTAACTTTGGGGGAGATTTAGTTTCTAGTTTAAACAAACATGGTAACAGCCCTTTCCCAAAGCAGACCTCCGTCTTGTCTGGGGACTAGATTGCCTTTGTAGGACTAACATTAGCCACAAGATAAGAAGTTATGGTTTAGGAGTCATGCAGTTGGAGGCTACAAGATTCTGACCCTCCCTAAACTGCTCCTAAGATCAGTGCTTGAGATATCCTGCAGACCCTGCACTTGATGGATCCTCTGGCCTTACCCAGATCAATAAACTGGCCCATCTGATCTTGTGGCCCCCACGCACGGGGGCCACTGACTGAGCGCAGGAAGACTGCTGGGACTCCCTGTGATTTTATATCTGACCAATCAGCATTTCTGGCTCACTGGCTTCCCCCACCCGCCAAGTTATCCTTAGAAACTCTGCTCCAGCTGGGCCCATGGGCTCAGGCCTGTAATCCTAGCACTTTGGGAGGCTGACGCAGGTGGATCACCTGAGGTCAGGAGTTTGCGACCAGCCTGGCCAACATGGTGAAA
>NW_012101488.1:1387965-1389526 GCF_000951045.1 Mandrillus leucophaeus | reverse complement strand
CACTTTGGGAGGCTGACGCAGGTGGATCACCTGAGGTCAGGAGTTTGCGACCAGCCTGGCCAACATGGTGAAAGCCCATCTCTACTAAAAATACAAAAGTTAGGCGGGCATGGTGGCGGCGCCTATAATCCCAGCTACTCGGGAGGCTGGAGCATGAGAATCACTTGAACCCAGGGATGGAGGTTGCAGTTAGCCAAGATCACGTCGCTTCACTCCAGCCGAGGCGAAAGAGTGAAACTCCATCTAAAGAAAAACATATATATATATGCTCCCTGAATGCTCAGGGAGACTGATTTGAGTAATAGTAAAACTCCTGGCTGGGTGCGGTGGCTCACACCTGTAATTCCAGCACTTTGGGAGGCTAAGATGGGTGGATCGCGAGGTCAGGAGTTCAAGACCAGCCTGACCAACGTGGTGAAACCCCGTCTCTACTAAAAATACAAAGATTAGCTGGGTGTGGTGGCGCACATCTGTAGTCTCATCTACTCAGGAGGCTGAGGCAGGAGAACTGCTGAACCTGGGAGGCAGAGAGCCGAAATTGTGCCACTGCACTCCAGTCTGGGCAGCAGAGCGAGACTCTGTCTCAAACAAACAAAAAACCCTCCCGCACAGCCAACTCTGCGTGAATTACTTTGTCTTGCAGTTCTCCTGCCTTGATGAATCAGCTCTGTCTAGGCAGCGGGCAAGGTGAACCCCTTGGGCGGTTACACACCATTCATCCCTCCATCCATTCATTACTTCCTTTAGCTAGTATTTTGTGAGCTTCTGCCCTGTGTCAGGTCTTGTGCTGGCAATGCTGGCGAAACAGCAGGGACCAAGCCAGCACCAATCTGTGCCCTCAAGGAATTCCTAGTCCAGCAGGGGACAGATGTATCCCCCGACAGTGGGCAGAGCTGAGATGGGGGAGCTCACTGGGCACCTGATGTGGCATGGGGTTCAGGGAGGGCTTCCTGGCAGGGGAGACATCTGAACTGGGACCTGAAGGGTGAGGACAACACCAGGACAAGGAGCAAGGAAAGCAATGGGGCAGAGAGAGGACCACATACAAGGCCTACATAGTTAAGGGAGTGTACCTTTTTTCCCGTCTGTAAGTTTGGAGGCTTAAAGTTTGCTTTCCAGGGCCCAGAATTCTTGGTTCTTCGGTGTTTGATGGGGTCATTGTTGGGGCTGCAGCTCTTAGAATGGGAAAGTATTAGATTTCACGGTTACCACAGTGCTTTCCTGTTAGCCATCTCATTTGACCCCCACAACTGTTTTGTCCCCATGTCCAGAAAGAGAAATGACTTCCTCTGGTTTATAGAAGGGAAAATGGAGGCCTTGAGGGCAGAAGTTAATTGCTCAGGTCATACGCAGAGATTTGTGCCAGAGGCAGGACTTTGGACACTGAATTCCTAGACCCAGTTTGTTTCCTGTCTCTGCCTGTCTTCCAAACACTGTGACATTCTTAGCATTGTGGTTTTAAAAATGGCTTCTGGAGCCGAGCGCAGTGGCTCACGCCTGTAATCCCAGCACTTTGGAAGGCGGAGGTGGGTGGATCACGAGATCAGGAGTTCAAGACCAG
>NW_012101488.1:1379660-1383625 GCF_000951045.1 Mandrillus leucophaeus | reverse complement strand
GTTGGTATCTGGGGGAAGAGGTGTTCCAGCCCAGAGGATCCCGCATGCACACAGGCATGAGCGTGCCTGGCACACAGTACAGAGGAAACTGATGACGGGAAAGGGGGACGGTTTGTATGGGGCCTGTGGGTCACTGCAAATGCCTTGGCTTTACTCTGAGTGGAACAGGACTCACTGGAGGGTTCTGTGCAGAAGAGGGACAAGATCAGAGTTCTATTTTATTTTATTATTTATTTATTTATTTATTTTTGAGACAGAGTCTCACTCCGACACCCAGGCTGGAGTGCAATGGTGCGATCTCGGCTCACTGCAACGTCTGTCTCCCAGGTTCAAGCGATTCTCCTGCCTCAGCCTTTCGAGTAGCTGGGATTACAGGCGCTTGCTGCTGTGCCTGGCTAATTTTTGTATTTTTAGTAGAGACGGGGTTTCACCATATTGGTCAGGCTGGTCTCGAACCCCTGACCTCATGATCCACCCGCCTCGGCCTCCCAAAGTGCTGGGATTACAGGGGTGAGCCACTGCGCCAGGCACTATGTTTGTTTAAACTATAAACTATAAGTTTCTCCCAAAGTTAGTTCAGCCTTTGCTCAGGAATGTACAAGGACAGCTTAGAGGTTGGAAGCAAGATGAAGTCAGTCAAGTTAGATCTCTTTCACTGCGTCAGTCATAATTTTGCAAAGAGAGGTTTCAGGATTACAGGCGTGAGCCACCTCGCCCGGCCTCAGAATCTAAAATATTTACTCTCTGCCCCTTTACAGGAAGAGTTTGCTGACCCTGCCGTAGAATGGTATCCCTGCGCTTGTTTTTTATGACATTGGCATCGGAGCCAGTCCTCTGATTGATAGTGTGTCCCGCTGTCTGGAGTCTCCTGATTGCTTCCCCTGATTGGATTCATGTTGAACATGTTTGGCGGGAGCACCACAGACTCGAGGTGCCTCCTAAGGCCATCCCTTCAGGGGGCTCCTGAGGTCTGTTTGTTCCGTCATTTGTGATGGTGATTTGGATCGCTTGGTTAAGGTGTAACCATGTCGAGAAACTTTCCTTTTCCTCTTCGTGATGAATAACCAGTAGATTTGTTTACAAGGTAGAGCCGGCAGGATCTCCCATGGATTGGGTGTGAGATGGCCAACTGGAGAAGGGGCAGGTTGGACAGAAAGACCTGGAGCTCAGTTAGGGACAGGTCGAGTTGGAGATGCTACCGGATATTGCGATGTACTGGCTTCTTACATTTACACATTTTAGTTATATCATTAATGTCTTCACACTGCTAATTGCCCCTTGCTCTGGCCCCCAGCCATGGCAATTGGAATTTCCCAGGGTGCACTGGTGGCCCTGCGTTCTCTCAGGTCAGGCGTCCTGAGCTGACCAATAAATCCAGTATCTGTACCTTTGGCTGAGATACTTTTGACTCAGCGGGCTGGGCCCAGCTGTCTCACAGGAGAGGCTGCAGCAGTAGCTGTGGCTGCCTGAGGAAAGAATAGTACACGCTAGAAGCATAAATCATCGATGGTGCACCCTGCTGGGGAGGCAGAGATCTTTTTAAACACAGAATTCCTTTGTTTAAATTATTTTAACCCGAAAGTAGAGGAGGTTGGTGATGCTAGGCAGGTTGAGGCCACGCCTGCAAAGTTCACTTTTGGTACACCCAGGGAGGCTGTGAGATGTCTCTGGGCAGTGGGAAAATTCCAGCTCATCTCTGTTTATTCCTTTGGAGTGCACTGGTCCCTTTCCTGGTTTATCACACACAGTAGGCAGTAGAGTGACTGGTCCCCCAAAGATGTCCACATCCTAATCCCAAGAACCTGTTGAGTATGTTACCATGCACAGCAAAGGTGACTTTGCAGATGTGATCAAATTAAGGATTTGGGGATGCGGAGATGATCCTGAATTACGCAGGTGGGGTCAGCGTGATCATAGGGGTCTTTATAAGGGAAAGAGGGAGGCAAGAGAGGGAATGATTTGAGGGATGTTGCCTTGCTGGCCTTGAAGATGGAGGAAGGAAGGCATGAGCCAAGGAATGTGGGCAGCCTCTGGAAGCTGGAAAAGCCAAGCCAAGGAGATGTATTCTCCACTGGAGACTCCAGAAAGGAACACAGCCCTGCAGACACCTTGAGATTAGCCTAGTGAAAGCCATTTTGGACTTTTTTTTTTTTTTTTTTTTTGAGATGGAGTTTCACTCTTGTTGCCCAGGCTGCAGTGCAGTGGCATGATCTCAACTTACTGCAACCCCTGCCTCCTGGGTTCAAGCGATTCTCCTGCCTCAGTCCCCTGAGTAGCTGGGATTATAGGCACCCGCCACCACACCTGGCTAATTTTTTGTATTTTTAGTAGAGATAGGGTTTCACCATGTTGGCTAGGCTGGTCTTGAACTCAGGTGATCCACCTGCCTTGGCCTCCCAAGGTGCAGGGATTACAGGCGTGAGCCACCACACCTGGCCCCCATTTCAGACTTCTGACTTCTGGAACTGTAAAATAATAAATTTAGGACAGGTGTGGTGGCTCACGCCTGTTATCCCAGCATTTTAGAAGGCCGAGGCAGGAGGATCACTTGAACCCAGGGGTTCAAGACCAGCCTGGGCAACACAGCGAGACCTTGTCTCTACTAAAAATAAAAAAAAAATTAGTGGGGCATGGTGATGCATGCCTATAGTTTTAGCCACTCAGGAGGCTGGGGCAGGATTGCTTGAGCCCAGGAGAATGAGGCTGCAGTGAGCTGTGACCGCACCACTGCACTCCAGCCTGGGTGATAGAGCAAGACCCTGTCTCAAATAATAAGAAATTTGTGTTGTTTTAAGCCACTGCATTTGTGATAGTTTGTTATAGTGGCCGTGGGAAACGGACACACCACAATCATTCATTCAGGTTGCTGAGGTCATTTTTTCAGAAGTGCTCAGCTCTGTGGCCATTATTATGAATTTAGCCCATGGACTTGGTTTCAGTTTTCTTTTTCTTCATAGCCATCTGATCCAAAGCTTGGTGGCTTAACATAGTAACTCTTAGCCAGGTGCAATGGCTCATGCCTGTAATCTCAGCACTTTGGGAGGTTGAAGTGGGTGGATCACTTCAGGCCAGGAGTTCAAGATCAGCCTGGGCAACATGGCAAAACCCCTTCTCTACTAAAAATATAAAAATTTAGTGGATGCCTGTGGTCCCAGCTTCTCAGGAGGCTGAGGTAGGAGAATCGCTTGAACCCAAGAGAGGTGGAGGTTGCAGTGAGCCAAGATCGTGCCATAGCCCTCCAGCCTGGGCAACAGGGCAAGACCCTGTCTTAAAAAGACAAACAAAAAACCCAGTCACTCTTTCTGTTACCTTTGTGGCTTGCCTGGGCTCAACCGGACAGTTCTTTTGCCGGTTGCTGCTTGGCGGGCTCTTATCCAGGTACAGGCGGAGGTGGCTGGGCTGGAGTCATCTGGAACTGGCACTGGGCAGTTGGTTCCCTCTCAGCATAGTCTCTAGGCCTCTCTTCTCCACATGGTCTCTCTTGCAGGGTAGCTGAATATCTCACACGGCTGCTCAGGACTCCCCAACAGCCAAATTTTCATGCAGGAAGAAGCAGAAGCTGCAGGTTATTTAAGGGCAAGGCCTAGAACCTTCCAGCGTCATTTCCACCACACTCTATTGGTCAAAGCAGCCCCAGGCACAGACTACAGTGAGTGTGGGAAAGGACTGCACAGGGTATGATACGAAGGGGTCCCCGATGGCAGTCTGCCACAGAGTAGGCACTCTCGGCTTCGGATCTTGGCACTGCCTCTTATTAGCCATGTGACTTTGAGCAGGCAGCTTGACCTCTGTGAGCCTCCATTTCCATATTTATCAAATGGGATAATAATAGAACTTATCTCCCAGGATTCTTGTGAGGATGCAACAGGATAGTGGATAGGTGAGCCCAGGCCTGGGACATGCCCATCTGGTTGCTACTACAGGAAGGGGTATACATGGAGTCCTTTCTTTTTTTTTTTTTTTTT
>NW_012101488.1:1374207-1374980 GCF_000951045.1 Mandrillus leucophaeus | reverse complement strand
TGGCTGAGATACTTTTGACTCAGCGGGCTGGGCCCAGCTGTCTCACAGGAGAGGCTGCAGCAGTAGCTGTGGCTGCCTGAGGAAAGAATAGTACACGCTAGAAGCATAAATCATCGATGGTGCACCCTGCTGGGGAGGCAGAGATCTTTTTAAACACAGAATTCCTTTGTTTAAATTATTTTAACCCGAAAGTAGAGGAGGTTGGTGATGCTAGGCAGGTTGAGGCCACGCCTGCAAAGTTCACTTTTGGTACACCCAGGGAGGCTGTGAGATGTCTCTGGGCAGTGGGAAAATTCCAGCTCATCTCTGTTTATTCCTTTGGAGTGCACTGGTCCCTTTCCTGGTTTATCACACACAGTAGGCAGTAGAGTGACTGGTCCCCCAAAGATGTCCACATCCTAATCCCAAGAACCTGTTGAGTATGTTACCATGCACAGCAAAGGTGACTTTGCAGATGTGATCAAATTAAGGATTTGGGGATGCGGAGATGATCCTGAATTACGCAGGTGGGGTCAGCGTGATCATAGGGGTCTTTATAAGGGAAAGAGGGAGGCAAGAGAGGGAATGATTTGAGGGATGTTGCCTTGCTGGCCTTGAAGATGGAGGAAGGAAGGCATGAGCCAAGGAATGTGGGCAGCCTCTGGAAGCTGGAAAAGCCAAGCCAAGGAGATGTATTCTCCACTGGAGACTCCAGAAAGGAACACAGCCCTGCAGACACCTTGAGATTAGCCTAGTGAAAGCCATTTTGGACTTTTTTTTTTTTTTTTTTTTTT
>NW_012101488.1:1361095-1372171 GCF_000951045.1 Mandrillus leucophaeus | reverse complement strand
TTTTTGTATTTTTAGTAGAGATGTGGTTTCACCATGTTGGTCAGGCTGGTCTCCAACTCCTGACCTCAAATGATCCGCCCGCTGTGGCCTCCTAAAGTGCTGGGATTGCAGGCGTGAGTCACCGCGCCCAGCCGGAATCCCTTCTTGTCATTACTGCCCAAGTACCAAAACCTCTGCTTCTGGATAAAGACTTGGTGCAGTCAGATCCTTGCCCCGCTGTTTACGTGGTGTGTGTCCTGCATGAGTCACTCTGCCTTTCTGTACCCTTTCTGTACCATATAGCACTTACCTCATAGGTCTGATGTTCCCTTAGCACCATTCAGTAAACAGTGTTTACTGTTTACTCTTTATAGCCCGGCGTTGAACCAGGCTGTCCGCTTATCTATCCCTGCTCTGCCACTTTCTATGTGACCCCAGGAAGAGTTATTTAACCTCTTTGGGCCTCAGTTTTATGCTTGTAATTGGGTTGTTATGTGGATGTTCATATCCATAAAACATAGAACTGTACCTGGCCCTCAAGTACTCTGTACATGTTTATTTACTTTTTATTTATTTTATTTATTTATTTTTTGAGACCGTTTCACTCTTATTGCCCAGGCTGGAGTGCAATGGCATGATCTCAGCTTACTGCAACCTCTGCCTCCTGGGTTCTAGTGATTCTCCTGTCTCAGCCTCCCAAGTAGCTGAGATTACAGGCATGCACCACCATGCCCGGCTAATTTTTTGTATGAACATAATTTTTTGTATGAATGTAATTTTCTGTGTGAATATAAGATGAGATTTGGGTGGGGGACACAGCCACACCATATCACTTGGCCTGGGGGATAGGGACTATGCTGTGGGGGAACTGGCCAGGAGACAGCCAGGTCTCCGCCAAGGTACCTGGTAAACTAGAAAAAAACCTCCTCCTTAAGGCACACAAGCCTTTGCCCTAGGTAGAGACTGATACATTCTCCTCTGAGAATTTGTAGCCACTGACTGTGCCTCATGTGGATTTGGGGCCTCTTTGAAAGGTCCTAGAAGTTGCACGCTGAGAATGAACCCCTAGGGGTACCTAATTGTGTCTAAGCACCTAGCAAGGACAAACATAAACTCTTTCTGCCTGTGCTCTCTTTGCCTGGGCCTTGGAGAACTCCTTCAGACAGAGTTCCAGCATACAAGCTCACAGTAAAAAAAAAAAAAAAATTATATACCGTATGAAAAAAGCAGCCACCATGAGCGAGAGCCAGCAGAAAAACATGGCAGGTCACAACCTGCAAACATGTGAAATGATCAGATGTAGATATAAAATACCTAAGCTTATCTATTAAATGGATAAAAGAGAAGGATCTTAAAACACAAGTAAAATTAAAAATTGCCAGGAAGCTGGAAAAAAAATTAAACAGAACCTCTAGAAAGGACAGCTACAACAGTTGGTGTTCAGCTCTTAGTAGAAGGGCTGACTAACCACCAGATTAAACACAAGTGCCGAGAGGATTGGGGAGCTGAAAGGTGTACAATATGAAGGAAAACTAGTGAGCTTTCTGGGGTGCTTCCGGTAGATGCGCCAGGAGTGCTACCTGCAGGTCCTGATTTGGTAGACGTGGGGAAGGGGTGGACATGTTTATTTTTAGCAGTCTGGAGTGCATTCTCACCCGCAGCAGTGTTTGAAAATCACTTTGCTGGAGTCTATTTATAATCACCAGAGCATCACATCAGTTATATTATATGGTAGCCAGGCTGCTGCTGGTGACCTCCAAATGTTTGTTATTATATTCTCCTATCAAGGAAACATTTCTGAGGTTCCTTTCCTAGCATATATGTATGCATGTGTGTACACATATGTAAAATTATTTAGCAGTCAGCCAGGCACAGTGGCTCACGCCTGTAATCCCAGCACTTTGGGAGGCCAAGGCGGGTGGATCACCTAAACCCGGGAGTTCAAGACCAGCCTGGGCAACGTGGCAAAACCCCATCTCTACCAACAATAAAACAAATTAGCTGGGAGTGATGGTGTGCGCCTATGGCCCCAGCTACTTGGGAGGCTGAGGTGGGAGGATCACTGGAGCGCATGAAGTCGTGGCTGCAACGAACCTTGGTCACACCACTGTACTCCAGCCTAGTTGACACAGTGAAACCCTGTCTCTCTAAAAAAAAAAAATGCCAGGCACAGTGGCTCATGCCTGTAATCCCAGCACTTTGGGAGGCCAAGGTGGGCGGATCACCTGAGGTCAGGAGTTCGAGACCAACCTAACCAACCTGGAGAAACCCCGTCTCTACTAAAAATAAAAAAATTAGCCAGGCATGGTGGTGCATGCCTGTAATCCCAGCTACTTGGGAGGCTGAGGCAAGAGAATTGCTTGAACCCGGGAGGTGGAGGTTGCGGTCAGCCAAGATCGCACCATTGCACTCCAGCCTGAGTGACAGAGCGAGACTCTTTCTCAAAAATAAAATAAAATAAAATAAAATAAAATAAGTAAATAAATAAAAGTATTTAGCGGTCATGTATAGTGCTAACATATAACAGTATGGCTATGTTATATGCATTTAAAAACATACACAAAAATTAGAGGGATGAAATGAACATGTAAACATTTTAAAAATAAACTTATGTATTCATGCCCCCCCAAATATTTTTACTCTCACTGAAAACATTCTCCTATACAGACATTATTAAGTAAAATTGGAAACTCTTGGTGAAACCCGCTGTGAGAGTCTGGCTTTGACTTTTTTTTTTTTTTTTTGAGATGGAGTCTCACTTTGTCCCCCAGGCTGGAATGTAGTGGCACAGTCTTGGCTCACTGCAACCTCCACCTCCCAGGTTCAAGCGATTCTCCTGCCTCAGCCCTCCTGAGCAGCTGGGATTACAGGGGTGTGCCATTACGCCCAGCTCATTTTTAAAATTTTATTTTTATTTTTATTTTTCATAGAGATGGGGTTTCACCATATTGGCCAGGCTGGTCTCGAACTCCTCACCTCCACTGACCTGCCCGCCTCAGCCTCCCAAAAGCTGTGATTACAGGCGTAAGCCACTGCTCCTGGCTGGCTTTGACATTCTTTGTGGCTGTCACAGCTGGCAAAGACCTAACTAAGGCACACAGTCTCAGATGGAAGAAGTGTGTCATTGGCTGCATTTAATCTCGCTGCTCCTTTTTTAGTCCCACCCTTCATTATGCAGAGGTATTTGCTGGAATTTGCTCATGTTCTCATGGCTAAATCTTCTGGCCGATTTCTGAACAGCAGTCTTTTTCAGAAGCCCCTGTGTAGAGGGCTGACTGATTCGCAACCTGAGTGCATCCCAGGGAATCTACTTGTCCTGGCCGCAAGCAATATGTCAAGTGGACAGGAGAGGGCGCCCGTGTCAGCCTGGGGATGGCGCCTGCCTGAGAAAGCACAGGAAGCCATCTGTAATTGACCCCGGTGTATCTCTGTATCAGTTTGTGCTCATCTGTAATTAATTGAAAACCCAGCCAGTAGGCCGGGCGCGGTGGCTCAAGCCTGTAATCCCAGCACTTTGGGAGGCCGAGACGGGCAGATCACAAGGCCAGGAGATCGAGACCATCCTAGCTAACACGATGAAACCCCGTCTCTACTAAAAAATACAAAAAACTAGCCGGGCGAGGTGGCCGGCGCCTGTAGTCCCAGCTACTCGGGAGGCTGAGGCGTAAACCCAGGAGGCGGAGCTTGCAGTGAGCTGAGGTCTGGCCACTGCACTCCAGCCCGAGCAACAGAGCGAGACTCCGTCTCAAAAAAAAAAAAAAAAAAAAAAGACTCCATCTCAAAAAAAAAAACCCCAGCCAGTAAATGTCAATCAAACCTTAAATCAAAAGGGTGTTTTTTGCTGACTTTTCAGTAAGCCCTGAGGAAGGCCTCTTCGTGGTTGGTTTGGTGGCTTAGTGGTGTCATTAGGAACCTGAGGACTCTGTCTCTGCCGTGTTGGTGCTCAGGCAGTCCTCATGGCCTCAGTAGGGCTGCTGCGGCTCCAGGCATTGTGGCTTTATGTTTCCTAAGGGAGGAAGTCTGTGCGTGTGTGTATGGAGGGGCGGGTGGTCAGATAAGTGAGGATAGCGCCTCAAGGAGGAAAATCCTTTTCCAGAAGCCCCTAGGAAACTCCCCTCACTGCCAGCTTACCACAGCCGGGTCACCTCCCGCCCCTTGGTGTATGGGAGGTTGCCCTGGTGAGTATCGGCTTCTAAACTCTAATGGAGGTGGGGAGGATGGAATTACTAAGACAGTAGAGAATAATATAAAGTAGCACTGGTAATCAGAAACACTAAAGTTGTTCTGAAATCTTTTTTGTTTGTTTTGTGACGGAGTCTCACTCTGTCGCCCAGGCTGGAGTGCAGTGGCGCTCTCTCGGCTCACTACAACCTCTGCCTCCTGGGTTCAAGCAATTCTCCTGCCTCAGCCTTCTGAGTAGCTGTGACTACAGGCACCCGCCACCACGCCCAGCTAATTTTTGTATTTTTAGTAGAGACAGGGTTTCACCATGTTGGCCAGGGAGGTCTTGAATTCCTGACCTGAAGTAATCTGCCTGCCTTGGCCTCCCAAGGTGCTGGGATTACAGGCGTGAGCCACAGCACGCGGCCCTAACCTCTCTGTTAATTGCTTCTAGAAACTCCTGAGTGTCCTCTATACCAAGTTGAGCTGGTCTCTCCAGGCCTGGGAGGAGAGTAGAGGTGGGGATCATTTTCTGGGGTGTGGCTATGGTTCAGTCCATTAGGAGGCTGAGTAATTCATTCACTCAACAAATCTTTATTTAGTGCCTGCTGTGTGCCAGGAACTGTTCTGAGAGGCATGACTCAGTAGTCAACAGAACAAAGATCCCTGCTCTCATGGGGCACATTTGAGGGTATTAGTTACCTGCCCAGTGACCCCAGGGTACAGAGGGGTGCTTCAACCGGAATTTCCCGCCGAATTCCCAGGCTGAATCGAGTGGCCCACCCTGCGTCACATCCCCATCCCGGCACAGTCTCTGTGACCCAGGGAAAGCAGTGCCTTAATTGGCCAGACTCAGGAGTGGGGTTACCTCCTCCTGAATCCCTTGAACCAAAAGTTGGGGAGATACGATCCCCCAAGATGCTGGGCAGATGGAACCAGTCGTGCCCCTCTGGTAACGGGAGCACTGTGCGTTAACTGCAGTCTCAGTTGCTATAATGGAAAGATCAAGCCAGGTCTGTGGGAGGAAGCACTGCCCGGCTATTGTGGCCTGCACAATTCTGTTAAAACTTGGAGCACTGTTAGGGCAAGCTTAAAACTGGCTGGATTGGGCGGAGCACAGTGGCTCACGCCTGTAATCCTAGCAATTTGGAAGGCCGAGGTGGGCAGGTTACCTGAGGTCAGGAGTTTGAGACCAGCCTGACCAACATGGTGAAACCCCATCTCTACTAAAAATACAAAAATTAGCCAGGTGTGGTGGGGCACGCCTGTAATTCTAGCTACTCGGGAGGCTGAGGTAGGAGGATGGCTTGACACCAGGAGGCGGAGGTTGCAGTGAGCCGAGATAACGCCACTGCACTCCAGCCTAGGTGACACAGCAAGACTCTGTCTCAATAAATAAATAAATAAATAATAAAATACATAAATAAACTGACTGGATTGCCAGGTGCAGTGGCAAACACCTGTAATTCCAGCATTTTGGGAGGCTGAAACTGGAGGATCACTTGACCTCTGGAGGCTGAGGTTGTAGTGGGCTGAGATCACACCACTGCACCCCAGCTTGGGTGATAGAGTGAGACCGTGTCTCACAATAATAATAATCATCATTGTCATCATCATCGTCATCTGGCTGGATCACATCTGGGAAAGGGCAGCCACGGCAGACTGGCTTGAAGCTATGTTTACCCTGAATAATAATTTATTGACTGATAACAACAGCTTTTATTTAAAATGCTTTCCATTATCTTAGCAAATGATCTTAACCACCTTATTGGGGAGTTTATGACCATCCTGGTTTTATGAGTGAGGAAATCTCTCGAAGTGAGAGAAACAGGTTCCTTGAGGCAACACAGGATAAGAAGTCACATCCCACTGGCTCCCAAACTCCTCCTCTTATGTTTAATTATCGGCACTTGATTTTTTGGTATATTCTTTGTTAAGATATAGTATCTATACAATCTAAAGGCTACAGTTCAATGAGTATTGGTAAATGCGTATACCCATGTAACTAGTACCCAAGATATAAAACATCATCATCACTCTAAAAAGGTCCTTCCTCCCCTGCTCTGTCTCCCTGACTTCTCTCCTTATTGTTTAGTTCTGCCTGTTGTTCAACTTGATGTAAATGGAAATTTATGTTTAGCTTTTGTCCATTTGATACTTTTGAGATACTTCTTGCTGCATGTATCAGTAGTTCATTTCTTCTTCTTCTTTTTTTTTTTTTTGACACATAGTCTACCCCTGTCACCCAGGCTGTAGGGCAGGGGCACAAACATGGCTCACTGCAGCCTCAACCTCCTGGGCTCAAGCAATCCTCTTACCTCAGCCTCCCAAGTAGCTGGGACCACAGGCACATGCCACCATGCCTGGCTCCTTTATTTTAATTTTTGTAGAGATGGACCTCACAAGTTGCTGATAGTGGTCTTGAACTCATTGGCCCAGGTGATCCTCACCACTTGGCCTCCCAAAATGCTGGGATACAAGTGTGAGCCGCCATGCCTGGCCAGTTTATTTTGTTTGCTACTCTTAATAAAAGTGTATTCGTTTATTTTATTCCAGTATATGAATATGCCATGCTTTGTTTGATAACTGTCCTAATGATGGACATTTGGGTTGTTTCCAAGTTATTGCAAATAAAGGTGCTATGAACATTTGTGTACAAGCCTTTATATGGATGTTTTCATTTCTCTTGGTAGAAATGATATTCTCCCAGTAATTATCTAGGAGTAAAATTTCTGGGTTGTATGGTAAGGGTATATTTAATTTTATAAGAAACTGGCTGGGCATGGCAGCTCACACCTGTAATCCAGCACTTTGGGAGGCTGAGACAGGCGGATCATGCAAGGTCAGGAGTTCAAGACCAGCCTGGCCAACATGGTGAAACCCGTCTCTACTGAAAATACAAACAGCTGGATGTGGTGGCGGGTGCCTGTAATCCCAGCTACTCAGGCGGCTGAGGCAAAAGAATCGCCTGAACCCGGGAGACAGAGGTTGCAGTGAACTAAGATCCCACAACTGCACTCCAGCGACAGAGCAAGACTCTGTCTCAAAAAAACGAAAACAACAACAACAACAACAACAACAAATTTATAGGAAACTACCAGAGTTTTGCCATGTGGTTCCAGTTGCCCCATATCCTTGCAATATTTAATATTTTCACAGTTTAATTTTAGCCATTCTGTTTGGTATAAAATGGTAACTTACTTGCTTTTCTTTGGTGAATGGTGCTATTGAGTACTTTTCCATGTGATAATTAATAAACATTTATTATGTCATACAGTTCTTGAGAATCAGGAATTTAGGAACGGCTTCGTTGGGTGGCCCTGGCTAGGAGTCTGTGGACCCGAAGTCTTGCCCAGGGCTGGAGGATCTACTTCCAAGAAGGTTGATTCACTTGAATAAAGAATGAAAGTGACCAAGACTAAAGAGGCAGTGTCTTCGTAAAATTTTGGAAGTAACATATTACTTCTACTATATTCTGTTGGTCATACAGACCAACCCTGGTACATGTGGGAAGGGAGAATACAGGGCCGTAAACACCAGGATACAGGGGATTGTTGGGGAGGAGGGCATCTTGGAGGCTGGCAACCACAATTCTATTACTACGATCAGTTAAAAATAATTGATTTTTTTAAAGAATATTAAATCAGGCGGGTGGATCACCTAAGGGAGTGGTGGCTCACTCCTGTAATCCCAGCACATTGGGAGGCCAAGGCGGGTATATCATCTGAGGTCAGGAGTTAGAGACCAGCCTGGCCAACATGGCAAAGCCCTGACTCTACTAAAAATACAAAAATTAATGGGGCACAGTGGTCTGCGCCAGTAATCCCAGATACTCGGAAGGCTGAGAGAGGGGAATCACTTGAACCCTGGCAGCAGAGGTTGCAGTGAGCTGAGATCGTGCCTTTGCACTCCAGCCTGGGTGACAGAGCAAGACTCCGTCTCAAAAAAAATAATTAAAAATAAGAATATTAAACCAATCTTATATTCCTGCAGAAACCCCACTTGATTATGCTGTATTATCTTTTTTATATGTTGCTGGCATTGGTTTGCTAATATTTTCCTAAAGATTTCATCTGTGGTCATCAGTGACATATTCTATAATTTTATTTTCTTGTATGTATTTGTCAGATTTGATTGATTGATTGATTTGATTAAGACCACGTGTCACTCTGTCACCCAGGCTGGAGTACAGTGGCAGGATCATGGTTCACTGCAGCCTTGAACCTGGGGGCTCAAGTAATCCTCCTATCTCAGTCTTCTGAGTAGCTGGGGCCACAGGCATGCACCACCATGTATAGCTAATTTAAAAATCTTTTTGTGGCCGAGCACGGTGGCTCATGGCTGTAATCCCAGCCTTTGGGAGGTGAGACAGGTGGATCACCTAAGGTCAGGAGTTCAAGACCAGCCTGACCAATATGGTGAAACCCCGTTTCTACTAGAATTTCAAAAATTAGCCGTAATTAGACTAAATTCAAAAGTTAGTCTCACTCTGTTGCCCAGGCTGGAGTGCAGTGGTATGATCTCAGCTCACTGCAACCTCTGCCTCCCGGGTTCAAACGATTCTCCTGCCTCAGCCTCCTGAGTAGCTGGGATTACAGGGGCATGCCACCACGCCTGGTTAATTTCTGTGTTTGTAATAGAGACGCGGGTTCTCCTGACCTCAGGTGATCCGTCCGCCTCGGCCTCCCAAAGTGCTGGGATTATAGGCATGAGCCACCGCGCCCAGCCACTAAACAAATTATGTAATGCATGCTGTTTCAGTCAGTGGTATACTAATAGCAATTGCATGATAATGCAATCCAAGAGAAAAGTTTTTTTTTTCTTTTTCTTTTTTTTTTTCTTGAGACGGAGTCTTGCTCTGTCACCCAGGCTGGAGTGCAGTGGTGCCATCTGGGCTCACTGCAAGCGCCACCTCCTGGGTTCACGCCATTCTCCTGCCTCAGCTTCCCGAGTAGCTGGGATTACAAGCACCCGCTACCACGCCCAGCTAATTTTTTGTGTTTTTAGTAGAGACGGAATTTCACTGTGTTAGCCAGAATGGTCTCGATCTCCTGACCTCGTGATCCGCCCTCCTTGGCCTCCCAAAGTGGTGGGATTACAGACGTGAGCCACGGTGCCCGGCTGTTTTGTTTTTTTTTCCTTTGTTTTTTTTTTTTTTTTTGAGACAGAGTCTTGCTCTGTCACCAGGCTGGAGTGCAGTGGCACTCTCTCGGCTCACTGCAACCTCCGCCTCCCAGGTTCAAGCAATTCTCCTACCTCAGCCTCCCGAGTAGCTGGGACTACAGGCGTGTGCCACCACGCCCAGCTAATTTTTTGTTTCTGTATTTTTAGTAGAGACAGGGTTTCACCATGTTAGCCAGGATGGTCTCAATCTCTTGACCTCATGATCCGCCCGCCTTGGTCTCCCAAAGTGCTGGGATTACAGGCGTGAGCCACTAATCGGCGTGTCCAGCAGGGAAAAGTTTTAACTAAAATCACAAAGAATGAAATTTTTGGTTTTAATTTATAGATATATTTTTGTTTCAGAGACATATGACAGGATATTGAGCATTAAAAGTCACATTAGGATAAAACTTTATAGAGAAAGTAAAATGTAGGTGGAACTTCAAAGACAGCAGGGAACAATGCAAACTCTTAAAAAAGAACTGGTTGGTGTATTTTTAAGTGGCTTTGGAGGGAGACAGAGGAGCAGGGGTCTGGGAGCCATTAGGATGTCTTTGACCCAGATCTTTCCCATCCTCATCACCCCATGGCCAGGCTCACAGCTAAGCAGAGCCCCTATCTGGACCTCAGTGGCAGGTGTGGTTTTGTCCCCAGCAACACCCGGCAGGGTCACTGGAGTTCAAGGCCAAGGCTGAGTGGGCTCTCGACGCCTACATTGCCCACCAGCCCCATGCCAGAGGAACAGGCTTGTTTGCAGTGTGGCACTTGCCCCCTGGGCTGTTCTCGGAGTCCTCCTGGTTCACCCCCAGTCAAGGAGGGATTCTGGGCTTAACCCCACCCTCAGCCACCTGGCACGTGTGGTCCTAGTCTCCAATTCCTTCTGCTTCTTGCCACCGCTCTTTCCCCCTCTCCCCTTCCTCCCCCTACCCGCCCCCTTCCATGAGTGCCTAGGTCTCAGCAGCCTCCCTGCTGGCTCAGTTACCTCTCAGCCATCTGCTCCTGCCTCAAGGCTTGCATCATTGATTCCCTCCCCTTCTGCCTAGTCACATTACCACCCCCCCTCGCCTCCCCCCCCAGCCAGCTTCCCTTTGTTCTTGTGACTTCTGCTGTCTTTCCACCTAAGACTGCTGTTTTATTGGGTCTTGAGAAGGGAGCAGCAGAGGTGCAGAGGTAGAGGCTTAACCTGTGGAATCCTGGGGGCCAAGGTGGCTTGTTTGATTTTTTTGAAAAAAGTTTTAATTATCTGTTTTGGCCAGGCACAGTGGCGCACACTGGTAATCCCAGCACTTTGGGAGCCCAAGGCAGGCGGATCGCTTGAGCTCAGGAGTTCAAGACCAGCCTGGGCAACATGACGAAACCTCATCTCTATTTTAAAATAAAATAAAATAAAATAAAAGACCGGGCACAGTAGCTCACGCCTATAATCTCAGCACTTTGGGAGACCGAGGCAGGTGGATCATGAGGTCAGGAGTTTGAGACCAGCCTGTCCAACATAGTGAAACCCCGTCTCTACTAAAAGTACAAAAATTAGCTGGGCATGGTGGCGTGCGCCTGTAATCTCAGCTACTCGGGAGGCTGAGGCAGGAGAATCACTTGAACCCGGGGGGTGGAGGTTGCAGTGAGCCAAGATCACGCCATTGCACTCCAGCCGGGGCAACAAGAGGCTCTGTCTCAAAAAAAAAAAATTCGCCAGGCATGCTGGTTCTTGCCTGTAGTCCCAGCTACTTGGGAGGCTGAGGCAGGAGGATTGCTTGATCCCTGGGATTCTAGGCT
>NW_012101488.1:1355923-1360730 GCF_000951045.1 Mandrillus leucophaeus | reverse complement strand
GTTAGCCAGGATGGTCTCGATCTCCTGACCTCGTGATCTGCCCGTCTCGGCCTCCCAGAGTGCTGGGATTACAGGCTTGAGCCACCGCGCCCGGCCTGTCTTGGCTTTTTAATTGTTATCATCCACTGTGCTGCAGGATTAAGGAGCCCAGTAAGGCCTTTCACACCTGGACAGGTGAACCTGGCATAAATGCCCAGAAGCAGAATGACTGACTCCAGGGTGTGCATGGATTTACACTTACCCCAGCAAATGGATGAGAAGGTCCATTTCCTCACAGTCGAGCCACCTGGGGGCTGTTTCTGTTTTCGTTTTTTTCTACTTTGAATTAATTTTAGACTCAGAGAAAAGTTACAATAATAGTACAGAGAGTTCCCACATACCTTTCACCCAGAGTCTCCGGATGATAACATTTTACATAACCACATTGCAATGAGGCGACCCAGGAAATGAACACTGGTGTAAAGCCTGCAGGCCTCATTCCTATCTCAGCAGTGTTTCCACTGGTGTCCTTTTCTGCCTGTTCCAGGATCTTCTCCAGAAACGCACGTTCATTTAGGTGTCATTTCTTTTATTTATTTATTTATTTTTATTTTTTTTGAGACCGAGTCTCAGTCTGTCGACCAGGCTGGGCAGTGGTGTGATCTCAGCTCACTGCAACCTCTGCCTCCCGGGTTCAAGCGATTCTCCTGCCTCAGCTTCCCAAGTAGCTATTACAGGCGTGCGCCATCACACCCAGCTAATTTTTTTATTTTTAGTAGAGACGGGGTTTCACCCGGCTGATCTCAAACTCCTGACCTCAGGTGATCTGTCCACCTCAGCCTCCCAAAGTGTTGGGATTACAGGCGTGAGCCACTGCGCCGGGCCTGGAGTATGGTTTCTACTGAATGCTTATTGCTTTCACACCCTCATAAAGTTGAAAAACTGCAAGTTGAACCATCATAAGTCAGGGACTGTATGTACTTAGGCTAAACAGTCTGATAGTTGTATGATTTATGATAGAAGAAAACCCAGCCACCTCCTTTTCTACCTCAATTTCTGTCTCCCCCAGGTAGCCACTGTAACTCTTTTGGCTATTTTTTTGGTATTTATCATATTTCTTTTTTTTTTTTTTTTTTTGAGACGGAGTCTCGCCCTGTCACTCAGGTTGGAGTGCAGTGGTGCGATCTCAGCTCACTGCAACCTCCGCCTCCTGGTTTCAAGCGATTCTGTTGCCTCAGCCTCCAGGGTAGCTGGGATTACAGGCACCTGCCACCACACCCAGCTAATTTTTGTATTTTTAGTAGAGATGGGATTTCACCTTATTGGTCAGGCTGGTCGTGAACTCCTGACCTCAGGTGATCCACCCACCTCAGCCTCCCAAAGTGCTGGGATTACAGGTGTGAGCCATGGCACCCGGCCTATCTTCCCTATCTTTTATTATCAGTTGACTTCCTTGTATGGAAGATAAAGATTTAATGTTTTTCCTCTCCCTCTCCCACATTAAATAACCTCTCTCTCCTCACTGGTAAACAGTTCCGGTTACCGGTTCCACGGGATTTAGCCTCTCAGTAGCCAGCATGTTCATCATGGCCCTCTTGCCACTGTGGACTCTAGCAGTCACTACTCTGTCCTTATGATGACTCTTCACCATCACTTGCAGGAGAGTAGTGGCCCCTATGAGGAATACCTTCCCTTCGTTTTACGAGGAAGCAGCCATCGTGTGCAGACTTGTTCCCAATAGTGGGGGAGGCACTTTGTCTTTTCTTTTTTGAGATGGAGTTTTGCTCTTGCTGCCCAGGCTAGAGTACAGTGGCATGATCTTGGCTCACTGCAGTCTCTGCCTCCTGTGTTCAAGTGATTCTCCTGCCTCAGCCTCCCGAGTAGCTGGGATTACAGGCATGTGCCACCACGCCCAGCTAATTTTGTGTTTTTAGTAGAGACGGGGTTTTTCCATGTTGGTCAGGCTGATCTCGAACTCCTGATCTCAGGTGATCCACCCACCTTGGCCTCCCAAAGTGCTGGGATTACAGGCATGAGCCACTGCGTCCAGCCTGTGCTATTTGTCCATAAGCTCCTGAGCCCCAGTCCCCCACCATGGAGGGAGCTGTTTTGTCTTAGCAGCACATTTCCTGAGGAAAGGGTTGCATTCCAGCCACCTGCAGTTTCATGCTCAGAAAAATCTTGAACAATAGTTAACTGTGGCCAAGTATGTTACTTTACTTGACTCCGTGGGTTAAGATATCCCTCCTTTCTCTGGGAAATCTCCTCCCTGGGCCTGGTCAGCCATTGTGTTGTGACCTAGAGTGTCTGAAGTGCCTGTGACCTGGAGCTCCCGGGCTGAGAGAGATCTGAGCACAGGAATTTGGGTCCTGAAGTTCTGAGTCGCCCCGGGAAGTGGATGTGACAGTCGAGTAAGAAGAGGGCTTGGGAAATGGTACCCTGAGAAATGCCAGCCACTGAGGCCGAGGAAAGGGTCCATATCAGAGACAGACGGGTGGAGGGGGCCTGGAGCCAAGAGAAGCACACATCTCCAGGAGGAGGGGTGATGCACAGTGCCACATTCTCGAGGGGACAGATAACACCAAAAGCATCAGGAGAGAGAGAAGGGGGATGGGGAGCCAGAGACAGGGAGCCATACCCATTGTCCGTGACCACCTCCTGGGCACCTCCACAGATCAGCTTTTTCATTAAGTGCCTGCTCTGTGCCTAGCTGGGGCTGGGGACAGTGCAGTGACCGAGTTAGGCTCAGGCCCTGCCTGCATCAGCCTTACAGTCCAGTTGGAGAGACAGACTTGTCACCATGCAGTGAGGACCCAGAGCAGTCAGAGCTCGGATGGAGGAGCCCAGGGGTCTGGAGGTCAGGGAAGGCTTCCTGGAGGAGGGGACATCTGAGTTGGGATTCTCTGTTATGGAAGACAGATGAAAGGGAGTGAGTCTGGAGGGAGAGTTCAGGGAGGAGACGGAAAACGATTCTATGTAACCCAAGAGTAGATTCAGACCAGTGGGTAGGACGTACTTCCAGGAATAAAATTCCTAATAGGAGTCAGGAAGAGGATATTAGATTAACATTTACAAACTGAGCATTTTCTTCCTTACTCTGTCATTGCCATTCTCCCATTCCTGCCAGTTGAGTATTTTGACCCCTAGTTTTGATGAGGAAACACCAAGGCTCAACTTGCATATCCAGAAAGTGACAGAACCAGGATTTGAGTCCAGGTCTGTGTGACTCCAAAGTTCTTGCTGCCATTTATTAAGGCTGGTCTTGTGTTAAGCCCAGGGAGCTTTGAGAACCTTGAGAATGTGTCTGACCCAGCCTGTGGTTCAGGAAGGGCTTCCTGGAGGAAGGGACAGTTCAGCTGCGATCTAAAAGAAGAATTGGGAAAGGACAGGAAAAGAGAAATAGAGGAGGCCAGCTGCGGTGGCTCACGCCTGTAATCCCAGCACTTTGGGAGGCCGAGGCGGGTGGATCACATGAGGTCACGAATTCGAGACCAGCCTGGTCAATGTGGTGAAACCCTGTCTCTACCAAAAATACAAAAATTGGCCAGGTGTGGTGGTGTGCATCTGTAGTCCGAGCTACATGGGAGGCTGAGGTGAGAGAATCACTTGAACCCAGGAGGTAGAGGTTGCAGTGAGCTGAGGTCGCGCCACTGCAGTCCACCTGGGACAGCGCGGTGAGACTCAATCTCAAAAAAAAAAAAGAAAGAAAGAGGAAAGGAAAGGGAAGAGAAGGGAAGGGGGAAGGGAAGGGGAGGGGAAGGGGGATGAGAAGGGGAAGGGGAAGGAGAGGGAAAGATACCATTGTCCAAGTTCTTTTAAGTAATAGAGAAAGTAGGACCACTGACTTATTCATTTTATGAGTCCAATAGAATAGTGATGTCAAAGCTTGACAAAGCCATTACAGAAAAGGAAAATTATAGGTTAAGATCTCTCATGAAGTTGGAGTCAGGCCAGACATGGTGGCTCACACCTGTAGTCCCAGTACTTTGGGAGGCTGAGGTGGGCAGATCACTTGAGGTCAGGAGTTCAAGACCAGCCTGGCCAACATGGAGAAATCCCGTCTCTACTAAAAATACAAAAGTTAGTTGGGCATGGTGGCCGGCGCCTGTAATCCCAGCTACTTGGGAGGTTCAGGCAGGAGAATCACTCGAACCCGGGAGGCAGAGGTTGCAGTGAGCCAAGATCAAGCCACTGCCCTCCAACCTGGGCAACAAGAGCAAAACTCTATCAAAAAAAAAAGCAGTGAAGTCTCATGAAACAGCACTCAAGAGGGTCTCCTCTCTGCCTTAGTCACACCACATTGGAGAGTGTTTCCATGGCCACTGCACCGTGTAGCCGAGATCACGCCACTGCTCTCCAACCTTGGGGACAAAGTGAGACTCCGTCTGAAAAAAAAAACGGAACATAGAATAATAAAAACTGCACACAAATCCCCTGTAGAAATGGGGGAGTGGAGGAAGGGCAGGCCGTGTGGGGACAGAGTGCTCACCTTTCATAGTGGCGCTGGATTATGAGTAACTAACAATGGTTTAGATCTGAACAAACCTCCAGCTGAAGAGCTCAGAAATGAGTGAGGTGTGCCTACTGCAGGCTGTCCAGGAGATGGCGCTAGGGGAAAACAGGCTGACGACGGCAGTAGTTGAGGGTTCCTCTGAGGAGGGAACTTTGACTACGTTTTATAGTTTGAGTACTTTGTTTTCTTGCAATGTGTTACTTTTATTTGCGGCAGGGATTGGGGGTGGGGAGCGACGGGGAATGGTAGGTTTTTTCTTTTCTTTCTTTTTTCTTTTTAATTTTTTTTTTTTTTTTTTTTTTTTTTTTTTTTTTT
>NW_012101488.1:1354137-1355813 GCF_000951045.1 Mandrillus leucophaeus | reverse complement strand
GGGTTCAAGCGATTCTCCTGCCTCAGCCTCCCGAGTAGCTGGGATTACAGGGGCCTCCCACTACGCCCCGCTAATTTTTTGTATTTTTAGTAGAGATGGGGTTTCACCATGTTGGCCAGGCTGATCTTGAACTCCTGACCCCATGATCCACCTGTCTCAGCCTCCCAAAGTGCTGGGATTAAAGGCCTGAGCTACCGCGCCTGGCCGGTTTGTTCTTTTCTTCTCACCAGTTCCTTCTGATTGCTGCGTGGAGCACAATTGCAGAGAGTGAGGCTAGGGCCGGCAGATGGGAAGGAGGCTGGAGGCGGGACCCACTTATGTGTTAAGCTTAGATCTAATGAGCATCATGTGTGTGCCTGACCTGGCACTGGGCAGTGCTGGGGACACAGCAGTGACTGTGACAGCCCTGGGCCCCGCCCTCGTGAGGCTTACAGGACAGTGGGGAGACTGATTGCAGACAAGTAACTGGATAGCCACTATTCCTGGTTGTGATAGGCACTTGGAAGTGGATAGACAGGCTGCATTCCTCCTATTCAGGTCAGGGAGGGGAACGTTGGTCAGAGCTGGGATGGATCCTGGACGAGGACAGCAGAAGGGAATCCACTGGGAGAGATGTTCAAGATGCAGAATGGACCCGACACGCAGCTGAGAGGCCATGGGAGGAGGGGAACAGCTGGGATGAGGCCCCGGTCTCTAGCTGGGGGACAGGTGTGGGGCCGGGAGCTGGGTTCAGGTTTGGACACGCTGAGTGTGAGGGGTCTAGGAGACATCTGGAACCTGTTGACCCCTGCAAGTCTCGTGAGTCCTCCAGCTTACTCTGTCCCGGCCCCTCACAGCTATCACTTCTAGAATCACAGCCCTGTTGTGATTCATTCCCACCTGGGCCTTATTTCCTGAAGCCCACATCTGACCGCTGACCCGAGAGAGAATGCCGTCAGCCCCCACTCTAAGAGCCCTGAAAGCCCATGCCTGCGCGCATACACACACACACCCTCTTTGATTTGATTTCCTGTGGCCTGGGTACATACCCACTCCCATTGGCACACCCAGACCCACCTGCTGGCCCAAATCCCCATGCGTGGTCTACGCTGAGACACTTGCAGTTGCACACTGGGAACCCCACCCAGGAAGGCCAGAGGAGGCCTCAGCCCTCACCACTCTCTGGCCACTGTGCTAGGTGTCCCTGACATGAAGGGGGCAGTGACAGTTACGGGCCCAGCTCTGGGCCATCACCAGGGCTGGCGAGTGTTATTGTCAGGATGATGCTGTCCTTCCTGTGTTACAGAGGGGGGCTCGGGGCAGGCTGTCATTGACCAGAGAGCAGGTGGCAGAGCCCTAGGGGGACCCCAGGTCAGCCTGACCCTAAGACCTCAGTGTGGGAGGGTCTCCACAGCCTGGATCCCAGGAACCCACAAGCCCAGGGCCTAAGCCACAGTCAGCTGTAACAGTAACTGCAGCAGCTGACCGTGACAGTGACAGTGACTGCTCGGGCCCTGGGCTCGTGCCTCAGGTCTTCCCTCCAGCTCCAGCAGAGCGCCCCCACGCCTTCCTGCCGCCCCACCCCTTTGAAGATGAAAGATGTGTAGTGGCTGGGCACAGTGGCTCTCTCCTGTCGTCCCAGTACTTTGGGAGGCTGAGGCAGGATGATTGCTTGAGCCCAAGAGTTCAAGACCAGC
>NW_012101488.1:1351247-1352937 GCF_000951045.1 Mandrillus leucophaeus | reverse complement strand
CAAGACCCCGTCTCGAAAATAATAAAAATAAAAACAAGCTCTTCTTTTTCAGTCAGAAATTTCACATGGTTTCTTTTCATTCGTGTACTTTTGTATTTACAGTCCACACACCCACAGAATTCCATCTAATTTATATGTCAGCAACCAAAATACATACAGAAATTTACATGTTAATTTCCTGTGACCATAAGGTTCTAAATGCTAAATTGTTTCCTTCTGGATTGAGTTAATTTTGAAATTATTATTAGTGCACAGTTACTTTAAAATGTTCATCTTTTGGCTGGGAGCAGTGGCTCACAACTGTAATCCCAGCACTTTGAGAGGCCAAGGCAAGTGGATCACAAGGTCAGACGATCGAGACCAGCCTGGCCATGGTGAAACCCCTTCTGTACTGAAAATACAAAAAATTAGCCAGGCATGGTAGTGCACGCCTGTAGTCCCAGCTACTCAGGAGGCTGAGGCAGGGAAATTGCTTGAACACGGGAGGCAGAGGTTGCAGTGAGCCAAGACTGTGCCACTGCACTCCAGCATGGCAACAGAGCGAGACTCCATCTCTAAAACAACAACAACAAAAGAGTTCATCTTTTATACATTTTCATGAATAATTACTAAACCTTTAAAGTAAAAGAAGATGTTGCAAATGAGTCTGCAAAAGCACCAGACAAGGGTTCCCTCTGTGGTTTCATGTGCCCTTGGATGAATATTAATTGTTGCAGGAGTGAGTCAGGGTGCAGCATCAATTCTGCACTGGTTTTAAAGACTCAAGTGCTGAGAATCTTCCTTCATAAAGAAGCAGCTAGGCAAGGAAGGCGTTTTTGTTCCAGCAGCACCACTCGCCTCTTGAGCTCCCACCAAGGTATGTGCCCAAAACCTCACTGTGAAGAGCTGCAGCTCTTAGCTGCACCTTCAGGGCTGATGAAATTCTAGGATTGGAGCCATCAAACTTGCAAAATTGATTGATTATTACAAGTGTATCTAAGTGTTCAGAGGCACTTAGCATCGATTGCCACCTTAAGCTGCCCTTTGGAGCCAGGAGCCCCCATCCCCCCCACCCACCTGCAGCCCCAACTTTGCACTTTGGGAAAATAAGGCAAGAAAGGGGGTTGGTCTTTCTCCTGGGAAGTGGGTGGGGCGACAGTGCCAGGGCAGGACAGCCTGGCTGGCGGTGGCTTAAGGGAGGAACACAGGGAGCTAAGCATCTGGCAACTGGACCTTTACACCGTCCATGAACTTTGCGCTGTGGAAGTCCCTGGTGTCCCTCTTGGGGCGTGGCCCCTCAAGTCTGAGGACCTCCCTTCGGGGGCAGTGTTTCTCATCCCTGGCTGCTCGCTAGAATCTTCTGGTCTTTTAAAAGACCCCTGGGTTACCCAGGCTAGGTGACTGCATTCCCTGGGTGAGAGGGGTGGGGCTTGCAGGGGGCTCCCAGAGCGCAGCCTGACCCCTCTCTTCCCCCGCAGTGTACCACTGGGTGGAGATGCGGACCAAGATGCGCATCATGGGCTTCCGAGGCACGGTCATCAAGCCACTGAACGAGGAGGCGGCAGCCGAGCTGGGCGCGGAGCTGCTGGGCGAAGCCACCATCTTCATCGTGGGCGGCGGCTGCCTGGTGCTGGAGTACTGGCGCCACCAGGCGCAGCAGCGCCACAAGGAGGAAGAGCAGCCTGACCCCTCTCTTCCCCCGCAGTGTACC
>NW_012101488.1:1348542-1349927 GCF_000951045.1 Mandrillus leucophaeus | reverse complement strand
CGGGTCACTTGATGTTGGGAGTTTGAGACCAGCCTGACCAATATGATGAAACCCCATCTCTACTAAAAATACAAAAATTAGCCGGGCATGGTGGCATGTATCTGTAATCCCGGCTACTTGGAAGGCTGAGACAGGAGAATTGCTTGAACCTGGGAGGCAGAGGTTGTAGGGAGCCGAGATTGCACAATTGCACTCCAGCCCAGGCAACAAGCAAAACTCCATCTTTTAAAAAAAAAAAAAAACCCTGGCTGGGCGCGGTAGCTCACAGTAATCCCAGCACTTTGGGAGGCCGAGATGGGTGGATCACCTGAGGTCAGGAGTTCGAGACCAGCCTGACCAACATGACAAAACCCCATCTCTACTAAAAAATACAAAATTAGCCAGGCGTGGTGGCGCATGCCTGTAATCTCGGCTACTCGGGAGGCTGAGGCAGAAGAATCGCATGAACCTAGGAGGCGGAGGTTGCGGTGAGCCGAGATCGTGCCATTGCACTCCAGCCTGGGCAACAAGGGCGAAACTCTATCTCAAAACAAACAAACAAACAAACACAAAAGGTCCTGGCCTGCAGTCAATCCATGGAATCATTGTACCTTCCCTTGAGGCCCCAAGTGAACTATTCCAACAGAACACTCTCCTCCTTGAGTCTGTGGCGCGACCCACTGGAATGGCGCTACGGGGTCTTTTCTGTGAATGTCCTCCAACCCTCTTTCCATGGTGGGAAATTTGATCCTAACTAGGGCTAATCCAGCCTGTCCTTCTGCCTCAGCCCCCTATTTTCCTGTCCTCAGAGTCCCTGGAGCTTGTACTGTGTGGCATGTCCTTTCTTGCCTTCCCCACCTTGCTCAGCATTTTTCAGGGCCCCAGTCGAATCCAAGCCCATGAATTCAGTTGTCACATCCTTCATCTTCCATCCGCGTCTCCTAATCTGTGTGTTCTTGCTTTCTTTCCTCGGAGCTCTGGACTGACCCGACAGCCCGTCTTCATGTAGCGGTACCCTCCTGCCTCCATAGCCCCCAGTCCCACCCCCATCCTACCAATTAGGCCACCAGTTGGCCTTAACTCCTTGATTAATTTCCTGGGGCTGCCATAACAGGTCACCACTGGGTGGTGAACTTGATGGCTTCAGTCTAACAGGAATTTAATTCACACAGTTCTGGAGTCCAGAAGTCTGAAACCAAGGTGCTGACAGGGACACGCTCCCTCTTCCAGTTCCTGGTGATTCCAGGCCTTCCTTGGCTCTGCCTCCAGCTTCACATGGCCTTTTCCCTCTTCTTTTTTGTCACTCACCAGAACACCTGTCATTGTATTTAGGGCCCATCTTTTTTTTTTTTTTTCTTTTTTGAGACGGAGTCTTGCTCTGTCGCCCAGGCTAGAGTGCAGTGGCG
>NW_012101488.1:1345698-1346802 GCF_000951045.1 Mandrillus leucophaeus | reverse complement strand
CGCCACAGGGCGCCCTGGAGGAACTGCGCACAGAGCTGCAAGAGGTGCGCGCCCAGCTCTGCAACCCCGGCCGGTCCGCGTCCCAGGCAGTGTCTGCGTCCAAGAAATAGGAGTTTGCTGGACCCTGAATTTGGACATGGCCTATGTACCTAACGTGGCCTTCTTCCCACACCACCCCTGCCTGTGCTGGCCCAGTGGAAACCACCAGGATCTTGGTGCAACTTGGCATTTGGTTACCCCTGCTGATAAGAGCAGCAGTTACCTGCCACTGGGACCAGCAGGTGAAGTGTTGCAACATAGCCCTCTCCATCATCCTTCACCCCCTAGCCCCGACTCCAAACCAGGACGACCTGCAAAGTCCCAGCCAGCAGGACACCGGGGGCACTCTGGCAAATGAAAAAACGGAACCTGGTCTTGAGCTGAATCAATGTGTTATTGTTACCGCTCCCCCCCGCCCCCCCCCCGTTTACCTGATCAGTGTTAACCTTTACCGGGACACTCATCTGTTACACTGGAACACCCCCTTCTCTTTGTCAATGGGTACAGACCTCTGTAAGGAAATGCAGTGTGTTGCAGTGGTCTTTTCTCCCCGTCACCTTCTAAGGTCAGCTCTAGCTGAGCATCACTGCTGTCTTTAGGAGAAAAAACAAAGGTGCGGCTGGGAGCCACGGCTCATACCTGTAATCCCAGCACCTGGGGAGGCTGAGGCGGCCAGATCACTTGAGGTCAGGAGTTCCAGACCAGCCTGGCCAACATGGTGAAACCCCATCTCTACTAAAAATACAAAAATTAGCTGGGTGTGATAGGGTGCGCTTGTAATCCCAGCTACTCGGGAGGCTGAGGCAGGAGAATTGCTTGAACCCACGAGGTGGAGATTGCAGTGAGCCAAGATGGTACCATTACACTCTAGCCTGGGCGACAGAGCAAGACACCATCTCAAAACCAAAAGTTAACTAGGCGTGGTGGTGGGTGCCTGTAATCCCAGCTACTCGGGAGGCTGAGACAGGAGAATTGCTTGAACTTGGAAGGTGGAGGTTGCAGTGAGCCGAGATTGTACCACTGTATTCCAGCCTCGGTGACAGAGTGAGACTGTGTCTCAAAAAA
>NW_012101488.1:1340380-1343693 GCF_000951045.1 Mandrillus leucophaeus | reverse complement strand
TAGCCAGGATGGTCTCGATCTCCTGACCTCGTGATCCGCCCGTCTTGGCCTCCCAAAGTGCTGGGATTACAGGCTTGAGCCACCGCGCCCGGCCTTAGGGCCCATCTTGAGTTCAGAGTGATCCCACCTCAAGATCCTTAATTACATCTAAAAAAACACTTTTTCCAAATAAACTGTCATAAGTACAGGTCCTGGGGGTTAGTATGTGGATATGTCTGTTGGGGGCCCACCATTCAAGCCATTCAGCCCATACTCCTCCTTACCCCAAGAGTATGCTGGCATCCAGGTGCAGTGGCTCACACCTGTAATCTCAGCACTTTGGGAGACCAAGGCAGGAGGGAACTCTTTGAGCCAGGAGCTGAAGACCAGCCTGGGCAACACAGTAAGAACCCATCTCTACAAAAATAAAATAAAAATATTAGCCAGATGCGGTGGTGCATGCCTGTAGTCCCAGCTACTTGGGAGGCTGAGGCAGGAGGATCACGCGAGCCCTGGAGGTTGAGGCTGCAGTGAGCTGTGATCCTGCCACTTTACTCCAGCCTGGATGAGACAGCGAGACCTTTTCTTAGAAAAAAAGCACCCTGGGACTCCCGCCAATCCTGCGGGCCATTTAGCCTTCCCGCTAGCTGAGAGGAACAGTCTAGGAACCCCCCTTTGCTACTGGGTTTCTCTTCCCGGATCTGCCACTGAAGCAGGGGGCAGGTGGGTCCCACTAGCCTGCAGTCTGCCCTTCCAACTGTAGCTGTCTCCTAATTAGAGGAGCCGCAAGGTGTTGAAGGCATCCTGAGGCTGTATCTGAGAACCATCATGTGGATCTCCACAATGGGTACAGAGCTTATTAAAATAAGCTCTGATGGGAAGGGTTCTGATGGGGAGAGGCCCAAGAGTCACCCTATGAGGTGGGGAAACTAAGGCCAAGGGTAAGCAAAGGGACTTGCCAGAGATGCCACAGCCAATGAGGGGCTGACTGCCCAGGGCGGTGCAGTAGTAGGGGCAGAGTGAGGGGCTTGTATTACCCTGACTGCAGAGTGAGGAGGGAGAGGCGATGGCTGAGCAGAGGCTGGGGGGGTGGCGATCTCTACACAGAGGCCCAGGCCGTCCCAGAGGTGGCGTTGACAATGGGAGACCCTCTCTATCCCCTCTCAGAGCAGCCCCGGATCACACCTGAGATCATAGCATTGTGTAAACGGGGCGACCATTCCACCTGGGCCCGCTCTCGGGAAGCTGCAGGTGAAAGTGGGAGGGCCGGGCTTTCCCCCACTTCCGTCCTCACCTCCCTTCTCTAAGGAGGTAAATATGGCCTGGACCAAGATCTGCCCAAATAGAAAGCCAGGAAACAGGTTCTGAAACAGCTTTTCTTTTCTGTTCTGTTCTTTACTATTCCTTTCTTTTTTTTGGAGACAGAGTCTAGCTCTGTCACCCAGGCTGGAGCGCAGTGCTGCGATCTCGGCTGACTGCAGCTTCCACCTGCCAGGCTCAACCAGTTCTCCTGCCTCAGCCTCCGGAGTAGCTGGGATTACATGCGCCCACCACCCACGCCTGGCTAATTTGTGTATTTTAGTGGAGATGGGGTTTCACCAGGTTGCCCAGGCTGGTCTTGAACTCCTCACCTCAGGTAATCCACCCGCCTCAGCCTCCCAAAGTGCTGGGATTACAGGTGTGAGCCACTGTGCCTGGCCTGAAACAACATTTCAGTTCCTTCTGGAAGAGGAGGAGAACTTGGAGCAGAGGGAACTGATCGAGTGGGTCCTGAGTGGGGCTATGTTTAAAACTGGGAGTGACCCAGGCCGCGCATGGTGGCTCACGCCTCTCATCCCAGCACTTTGAGAGGCCGAGGTGGACAAATCACATGATGTTAGGAGATCGAGACCAGTCTGGCCAATATGGCGAAACCCCGTCTATACTAAAACTACAAAAATTAGCCGAGCATCGTGGCACATTCCTGAATCCCAGCTACTCGGGAGGCTGAGGCACGAGAATTGCTTGAACCCAGGAGGCAGAGGTTGCAGTGAGCTGAGATCACGCCACTGCACTCTAGCCTGGGTGACAGAGTGAGACTCTGTCACACACACACACACACACACACACACACACAAAGACAGAGGTGGGAATGTGAAGACAGGCAGGAGCTCCAATTCCTGACCCCAGCGCCATCCTGACCCGAATGGAGTGCTGCTCTCACATCTCAGAGACTTCGTACTCAGTCCTGCCCTGCCCTGACAGGTGGCCAGTCCTCATGGGCAGCAGGGCCATCTACTTCCCCCACTGCGGTGCCAGGGGTGGCCGGGGTATGTGGAAATGGAAAGAATGTCCTTTCAAAATGCAGGAGGCCAGAGGATGGTTCACTGCTCGTGTGTTCTACTAGCTAAAATTGTGTATACCTTGCAATGTGGGGAGAGGGGTTAGAATAAATTTGTAAATGAAGCTGATTGTCTTCAAGTTGATGCATTCTTTTTTCATATTTAAAAAGTCCTTGGGGCTGGGCGCGGTGGCTCACGCCTGTAATCCCAACACTTTGGGAGGCCAAGGCGGGTGGATCACCTGAGGTCAGGAGTTCAAGACCAGCTTGACCAACATGGTGAAACCTCGTCTCTACTAAAAATCCAAAAATTAGCCAGGCATGGTGGCGTGCACCTGTAGTCCCAGCTACTCAGGAGGCTGAGGCAGGAGAATCACTTGAACCCGGGAGGCCAAGGTTGCAGTGAGCCGAGATCATGCCACTGTACTCCAGCCTGGGCGACAGAGCGAGACTCCATCTCTAAATAAATAAATAAATAAATAAAGTCCATGTCAACCTTAGGAAAAAATATCCTTTATTCTTTCACTTGAAAAACTCACTGAGGTGGTGCTGCACCCGGGCATGGACCCAGTGTCCTTGGTGGAGCATCTCCCGTAAAAAAAAAAAAACTCACTGAGTTACCCACTCTCTGCCCCACCCCGTGCTGGGGTCACAGCGGTGACAGAGGCAGCCCCAGCCCTGCCCTCACCCAGTCTTACTTACAGATGCTCACACATACATTTATTTTCCAGTGTTCCCTGCCCCACCCCATAGTTGTTTAGGAAGCAGGGGCTGGGCTGAATGCAGACTCCCCCCTCCGGAGTGACTCAGGACTATAAAACCATTCATCCCAGCTCACAAAACCCTGGGAGGTGCCCTGAGGGCTGTGCCTCTCCCATCTCCTGGTAGGCTGTGCTGTCCCCCTTGTTGGTTTCTCTGTAGGGCATGCCCTTGCCTGGAGGGGGGAAAGATGGCTGAGAGCCACCCCAGGAGAAAATGGGCTTTACATAAGCCCCAACCTGATCTGTTGGCCCA
>NW_012101488.1:1338160-1339740 GCF_000951045.1 Mandrillus leucophaeus | reverse complement strand
ATCTGGACAGGTGGGCAGGGAGGAGGCAGCGCTTCAGATGGAGGGAGACAGAGGGCTGTGAGTATCTGTGAAAGTCCTAGGACAGATGTGGCGTTGGCCTGTTCCTGGAACAGCAAGAGGTTCTGGCTGTCAGAATAGAGCAGTGGCTCACTGACCACCAAGGCCTTCGGGCCAAATCAAGGGGACCCTTGCTACCTGTCTTTGTAAATAAAGAACCCAGGCGCTCATTCGTTTCCGTGTTTTCCACGGTTGCTTTTGCAGTACAGTGACAGAGCTGAGTATTTGCACAGAGATCCTAGGGCCCTTGTACTCTCTGGCCCTTTACGGAAAAAGTTTACCCTCCCCTGGAATAGAGTAAGCGAGGGGAGAGGCTGGGCGAGGGGTCCAGGCAAGCAAAGGCTGCCCCTTGCCTTGATTGGCACAACTGTGGAGGTCGTCCCAGCTCTGGAGCCCCCACAGGATCACTCAGGCCTCTGCTTCCACCGCATCTGGCTTCAGCTTCCCCCTCTGCAGAGTCCTCCCTCCCTCCCTCCTTCCCCACAGGAAATATCCCCAGCGCTCAGCAGTAACCCCCACTGCGCGCAGATCTCAGAACCTCCACCTCAATCTACAGCCATGTGCCACAATAAGAAGCAGAGTTTTAGACCAGGTGCGGTGGCTCACGCCTGTAATCTCAGTATTTTGGAAGACTGAGGTGGGAGGGTCACTTGAAGTCAGGAGTTTGAGACCAGCCTGGCCAACATGGTGAAACCCCGTCTCTAATAAGAATACAAACATTAGCCGAGTGTGGTGGTGCACATCTGTAATCCCAGCTACTTGGGAGGCTGACATAGGAGAATTGCTTGAGCCCGGGAGTTGGACGTTGCAGTGAGCCAAGATTGCACCACTGCACTCCAGCCCAGGTGCCAGAGCGAGACTTGGTCTCAAAAAAACAAAAACAAAAAAAATTAGCCCAGCATGGTGGCACACACCTGTAGTCCCAGCTACTTGGGGAGCTGAGGCAGGAGGATCGCTTGAACCCAGGTAGTTGAGGCTGCAGTGAACTGAGATCACGCCCCAGCCCTCCAGCCTGGGGGACAAAGTGAGACCCTGTCTCAAAAAAAAAAAAAGCAGAGTTTGTATAATCCATTGTGTGCATATTTATACAATAATTTACAATTCTATGTATTTTAAAAGTGTACAATTCATGTATTATGTGACATACAATGGAATATAAAATATGTATTTTATGTCATGTGTAACATAAATCGTATATTATATGTAGTGTATATGCTTATGTACATATCATTGGAATGAAAGTTTCATTAAATAATTACCCTTAATATTTGCAGTTCGGTTTAATATTTCCTATTTTATTATATTCCATTTCATGAAGAATAACTACAGATATATGTGCATTGTATATACTTAATATATATTATAAACGTATGAAACCCATTATGTGTGTTCTATAACACATTGATGATATGTTAATATCATACATTATATGTTATATGTCTTGTTAGAATAAGTTTCTCTGAATAATAATTGCTCTTATGTGTGATGGGCAACTGTTAACTTTTTTTTTGAGACAGAGTCTC
>NW_012101488.1:1331540-1333445 GCF_000951045.1 Mandrillus leucophaeus | reverse complement strand
CCGCCTCCCGGGTTCAGGTAATTCTCCTGCCTCAGCCTCCTGAGTAGCTGGAATTACAGGCGCCTGCCACCACACCTGGCTAATGTTTGGTTTTTTTGTTTGTTTGTTTTTGTTTTTTTGAGATGGAATTTTCCTCTTGTTGCCCAGGCTGGAGTGCAATGGCACAATCTCAGCTCACCACAACCTTCGCCTCCCGGGTTCAAGCAATTCTCCTGCCTCGGCCTCGCAAGTAGCTGGGATTACAGGCATGTGCCACCATGCCCGGTTAATTTCCTATTTTTATTTATTTATTTATTTATTTTGAGACAGAGTTTCGCTCTTGTTGCCCAGGCTGGAGTGCAATGGCATGATCTCAGCTTACCACAACCTCCGCCTCCCAGGTTCAAGCGATTCTTCTGCCTCAGCCTCCTGAGTAGCTGGGATTACAGGCATGCACCACCACGCCCAGCTAATTTTGTATTTTTGGTAGAGATGGGGTTTCTCCACGTTGGTCAAGCTGGTCTCGAACTCCTGACCTCAGGTGATCGGCCTGCCTTGGCCTCCCAAAGTGCTGGGATTACAGGTGTGAGCCACTGCGCCTGGCCAAAGTTTGTATTTTTAGTGGAGACAGTGTTTCATCATGTCGGTCAGGCTGCTGTCGAACTCCCGACCTCAGGTGATCCGCCTGCCTCGCCCTCCCAAAGTGCTGGGATTATAGGCGTGAGCCACCGCGCCCGGCCCCCATCATCCCTTTTTATGGCTGAATAATAGTCCATTGTAAGGCTAGAGCACAGTTTGTTTCTTCATACCTCTGTTGAACGTTGGGGTTGTCTCCGCCGCGTGGTGGCTATGAATAGGGCTGCTATGAACGTGCATGTAGCGTGCAGTCTTTTTAGGCTTAGATCGTTTGTCTCGAGAGCAGTGAAGCATCATGGGAAGGGCATGGGCTCTGATCCCAAAATGCCTGGAGTCAGTCCCTAGCTCTGCCTCAGTAGGGTGAGCTTGGGCCAGTCACTGGGTATCTTGTGCCTGATAACAGAACTTCCTTTGTAAGGTTATTATGAAAGTGAATCAATCAATACATGCAAAACACTTAGGAAGCTGCTTAGCACAGAGTAAACAGTTGCAAAATGACTCTGCATTGCCAGCAACAGGAACCTTCCTGGGCTAACTGAAGCAGAAAAAGAACTTACTGGAAGGATATCAGGTAGCTCACTGGCTAAGAAAACCAGCAGGAACCTTGACAGGTTTATAGTTAGAGATGCCGATTCTGTAACAGAGACCCAAGATGTGTAATGATACTGAGTGAATAGAGTTTACTTCTTGCTCTTAAAACAGTAACGTTGGCCAGTTGCAGTGCTCACACCTGTAATCCCAGCACTTTGGGAGGCTCAGGCAGGAGGATTGCTTGAGCTCAGGAGTTGGAGAACAGCCTGGGCAACATAGCAAGACTCCTCCTCTACAAATACAAATAAATCATAAAAATTAAAATACAGCTGGGCACAGTGGCCCACGCCTGTAATCCCAGTACTTTGGGAGGCCAAGGTGGGCAGATCACTTGAGGTCAGGAGTTCGAGACTGGCCTGACCAACATGGTGAAACTCCATCTCTGCTAAAAATACAAAACTTAGGCGTGGTGGTGTGTGCCTGTAATCCCAGGTACTCAGGGGGCTGAGGCAGGAGAATCACTTAAACCCAGGAGTTGGAGGTTGCAGTGAGCCAAGATCGCATGACTGCACTCAAGCCTGGGCAACAGAGCGAGACTCTGTCTCAAAAAAAAAAAAAAATTAAAAATAAAAATAAAAATAGGCCAGTCATGCTAGCTCATGCTTGTAATCCCAGCACTTAGGGAGGCCAAAGCTGGAGGATCGCTTGAGCCCAGGAGTTTGAGACCAGCCCCTGGGCAATATACAGAGATGCTATCTC
>NW_012101488.1:1328247-1330935 GCF_000951045.1 Mandrillus leucophaeus | reverse complement strand
AAAAAAAAAAAAAAAAAACCAAAACAGTGAAGTAATGTACCACATAATGAGGTTTCTGTCAACAACAAACCGCATATACAACAGTGGTCTCGTAAAATGATAATAGCGTATTTTTACTGTACCTTTTCTACGTTTGGATGTGTCTAGACATGCAAATACTTACCATTGTGTTGTAACTCCCTGCAATTTTCAGTACAGTCACATGCTGTTTAGGTTTATAGCCTAGGAGCAGAAAGCTCGACCACGTAGCCTAGGTGTGTAGCAGGCTACACTATCTAGGTTTGTGTAAGCCCACTCTGTGATGTTTGCACAATGACAAAATCACCAAACAATGCCTTTCTCAGACTGTGTCCCTGTCATTAAGCAATGCACAGCTGTACTAGCTGGGAACAGGTTGGCAGGGCAGCCCTCCTCCTCCACACTGTCATTCAGGGACTCAGGCTGTTGCAACTCTGCCATCTTCAGTGTGTTTATTTCAAGGTCCCCCTGGGGATGGTCTTCGTGAGGACACAGCATGGCTTGTATGGACCAGGGCTGGAAGTAACCCACTTCACTTGGCTGGCTTATTTTTCCTAGAACTTGATGCCCTGACCACACCTAACTGCCCCTAACTATAGTCCCTGGCTGGGCAGCCACTTCTCAGCAAGGAGTCTGTCTGTTGGGTTGCAACGAGCATGAAGCACTGGGGGACTCCAAGGTCAGAAGGCTGTCAGCACCATGGGTACCACCCCCCACCACTGCCCTGGACCTACCCCACCGCCTAATATGGATCCTAGGGGTCTCTTTGTATCCTTGAAGCCTTCCCCAAGATTTCAGGTTCAGGCCAGGTATGGTGGTTCACACCTATAATATCAGCACTTTGGGAGGCCGAGGTGGGAGGATCGCTTGAGCCCAGGAGTCCAAGACCAGCCTGAGAAACATAGTGAGACCCTGTTTCTATAAAATGTTTCAAAATGCGCCAGGTGTGGTGGTGCGTGCCTATAGTCCCAGCTACTCAGGAGGCTGAGGCAGGAGGTTTGCTTGAGCCCAGGCGGTCGAGGCTTCAATAAGCCATCATTGCACCACTGCACTCCAGCCTGGCTAGCAGAGTGAAACTCTTTCTCTAAAAAAAAATGTATCTTGCTCCTCCCGCCGCCCAAGATGCCGAAAGGAAAGAAGGCCAAGGGCAAGAAGGTGGCTCTGGCCCCTGCTGTCGTGAAAAAGCAGGAGGCCAAGAAAGTGGTGAATCCCCTGTTTGAGAAAAGGCCTAAGAATTTTGGCATTGGACAGGACATCCAGCCCAAAAGAGACCTCACCCGCTTTGTGAAATGGCCCCGCTCTATCAGGTTGCAGCGGCAGAGAGCCATCCTCTATAAGCGACTGGAAGTGCCTCCTGCAATTAACCAGTTCACCCAGGCCCTGGACCGCCAGACAGCTACTCAGCCGCTTAAGCTGGCCCACAAGTACAGACCAGAGATAAAGCAAGAGAAGAAGCAGAGGCTGTTGGCCCGGGCCGAGAAGAAGGCTGCTGGCAAAGGGGATGTCCCCACTAAGAGACCACCTGTCTTTCGAGCAGGAGTTAACACCGTCACCACCTTGGTGGAGAACAAGAAAGCTCAGCTGGTGGTGATTGCACACGACGTGGATCCCATCGAGCTGGTTGTCTTCTTGCCTGCCCTGTGTCGTAAAATGGGGGTCCCTTACTGCATTATCAAGGGGAAGGCAAGACTGGGACGTCTAGTCCACAGGAAGACCTGGACCACTGTCGCCTTTACACAAGTGAACTCGGAAGACAAAGGCGCTTTGGCTAAGCTGGTGGAAGTTATCAGGACCAATTACAACGACAGATACGATGAGATCCATCGTCACTGGGGCGGCAATGTCTTGGGTCCCAAGTCTGTGGCTCATATCGCCAAGCTTGAAAAGGCAAAAGCTAAAGAAGTTGCCACTAAACTGGGTTAAATGTACACTGTTGAGTTTTCTGTGCATAAAAATAATTAAAATACAAATTTTCCTTCAAAAAAAATTTATCTTATTTATTTTGTTTTATTTTTTAGTAGAGACCAGGTCTCCCTGTGTTGCCCAGGCTAGTCTCAAACTTCTGGACTCAGATGATCCTCCTGCCTCGGCCTCCCATAGTGCTGGGATTACAAGCCTGAGCTGCTACACAAGGCCCCAATTAAATGAAGGGTAACTATGTATCCAGCCAAGAACAGTGGACCTCCCAGACCCCCCTATAGTACAGGATGGCTATGTGGAATGGGGGTTCTGTAAAATTCAGTGACTTTTCCATCAAAAGTGACAGATTAGACACACACTTCCTCTGACACCCCCTGCCCCCACCTCCTGCCTGGAAGGAGGCTATGATGCCAAGGGGCAGCAGGCATCTTTTGGGCATGTGGCTAAGAGCCCCGTAATGAGGAGGGTAGGGCTGAACCAGGAGCCTGGGTTCCCGGTGACATCATATGGCAGCCTTCTGGTTGTGGGAGACTAGTCCCCATACGGGGAAGCCATGGGTTTCTCCAGTTTCTGTTGCAGCCTGTTCCTGACTCGGACTCACAGCCGTGGCGTGTCCCCAGTCCAACAGAGGGGTTTAGATTCTGGAAAATCAAAAACCTCAGAAATACAGACATTCATTCCTGAGGTCTCTGAGTTAGGCGGGATCCACTTGGGCCCAGCATAGAGACTGTGAACCCCACCTCCCCACCC
>NW_012101488.1:1325331-1326922 GCF_000951045.1 Mandrillus leucophaeus | reverse complement strand
CTTTTGTTGCCGTTGCTTTTGGTGTTTTAGACATGAAGTCCTTGCCCATGCCTATGTCCTGAATGGTATTACCTAGGTTTTCTTCTAGGGTTTTTATGGTATTAGGTCTAACATTTAAGTCTCTAATCCATCTTGAATTAATTATATTTTTTATTTTTTAATTTTTTTGAGACAGAGTCTCGCTCTGGCACCCAGGCTGGAGTGCAGTGGCATGATCTCAGCTCACTGTCACTTCTGCCTCCTGGGTTCAAGCGATTCTTCTGCCTCAGCCTCCCGAGTAGCTGGGACTACAGGTGCCTGCCACCACACCTGGCTAATTTTTGTATTTTTAGTAGAGATGGGGTTTCACCATGTTGGTCACAATGGTCTCAATCTCCTGACCTCGTGATCCACCTGCCTCGGCCTCCCAAAGTGCTGATATTACAGGCATGAGCCACTGCGCCCGGCCGAAACTCACTCATTTTAAGGGTAAGATTTGATGGTTTTCAGTAAACTGACATGGTTATGCAACCATCTCCACATTCCAATTTCAGAACATTTCCATCATCTCCAAAAGATCCCTCACGTTCATTTGCAGTTACTCTCCATTCGCCTCCTTCCTTCATCCCCTAAAAATCACTGATCTCAATAGATTTCTGCCTCAATAGATTGCATTATTTGAGCATTTCATATAAATGGAGTCATACAATGCATGGTCCATTTTATTGCATGAATACCTCATTCTTTTTTTTTTTTTTTTTTTGAGACAAGGTCTGGCTCTGTCACCCAGGCTGGAGTGCAGTGACACGCTTTCTGCTCACTGCAACCTCAACCCCACCCCTGTCCAGTAGCTGGGACTACAGGCACACGCCACCATGCCAGGCTAATTTTTGTGTTTTTTGACTGGGTGCAGTGTTCATGCCTGTAATCCCAGCACTTTGGGAGACAGAAGTGGGTGGATAGCTTGAGGTCAGGAGTTTGAGACCAGCCTGGGCAACATAGTGAGACGTCATCTCTACAAAACATACAAAAATTAGCTGAGCGTGGCAGAAAAAATAAAAACATTAAAATTCTTTTGTGATGTTTTTGTAGAGATGGGGTTTCACCATGTTGCCCAGTTTGGTCTTGAACTCCTGGGTTCAAGTGATGAGTAGCCTCCCAGAGTGCTAGGAATACAGATGTGTAAGCCACTGTACCTGGCCTATGTTTAACTTTTTAAGAAACTGCCTGGGCGGCCGGGCGTGGTGGCTCACGCCTGTAATCCCAGCACTTTGGGAGGCCAAGGCAGGTGGATCACGAGGTCAGGAGTTCGAGACCATCCTGGCCAACATGGTGAAACCCCATCTCTACTAAAAATACAAAAAATTAGCTGGGCGTGGTGGTGCGTGCCTGTAGTCCCAGCTACCCGAGAGGCTGAGGCAGGAGAATTGCTTGAAACCAGAGGGCGGAGGTTGCAGTGAGCCGAGATCGCACCACTGTACTCCAGCCTGGGCAACACGAGCAAAACTCCATCTCAAAAAGAAAAGAAAAAGAAAAAGATACCATCCTCTTTTGTGAGTCAAGTCATTTTCCACTGGGTTCTCTACCTTTCCCCTTTTGATTGGCAGGAGGT
>NW_012101488.1:1319803-1325130 GCF_000951045.1 Mandrillus leucophaeus | reverse complement strand
GGGTTCTCTACCTTTCCCCTTTTGATTGGCAGGAGGTCTCTGTATGTCCTGCATTTGAGTTATTTGTCGGATTGATATATTGCAAATGGCTTCTTCCAGTCTATGATTTGCCTTTTCCCTCTCTTGCTGGCATGTTTTGAAGAATGAAAGTTTTGTTTGTTTGGTTTTTTTTTTGAGACAGAGTCTTGCTCTATTGTCCAGGCCTGAGTGCAGTGGCACCATCACAACTCACTACAGCCTTCAACTCTCGGGCTTACATGATCCTCGTAGCTCAGCCTGCTGAGTAGCTGGGAGGCGGAGGTTGCAGTGAGCCAAGGTTGCACCACTGCACTCCAGCCTGGGCGACAGAGCGAGACTGTATTTCAAAAAACAACAAACAAAAAAGAAGTTCAAGACAAGCCTGACCAACATGACGAAACCCCATCTCTAATAATTTTTTTTTTTTAATTAGCCTGGCATGGCGGCAGGTGCACCACCATACCCGGCTAATTTTATTTATTTTTTGTAGAGATAGGGTTTCACCATGTTGCCCAGTATGGTCTTGAACTCCTTCTCTGAAGCAATCCTCCCACCTTGGCCTCCCAAAGCACAGAGTTTATAGGCATGAGCCAGTACACCCAGCCTCCTACTTTTTTGTTTTTATATAAAAGTGTTATATTTGTGCCTCTCATATTTTGATCAGCAATCCCTGTGGAATAAATTTTTGTGTATTATGTGAGGTAGATGTTAAAGTTTATTTTTTTGTCTGCGCATATTCAGGTGATCCAATGACATGTCTGGAAAAGGTCATTCTTTTTTTTCTTTTTTTTTTTTTTGAGACGGAGTCTCGCTCTGTAGCCCAGGCTGGAGTGCAGTGGCCGGATCTCAGCTCACTGCAAGCTCCGCCTCCCGGGTTCACGCCATTCTCCGGCCTCAGCCTCCCGAGTAGCTGGGACTACAGGCGCCCGCCACCTCGCCTGGCTAGTTTTTTGTATTTCTTAGTAGAGACGGGGTTTCACCGTGTTAGCCAGGATGGTCTCGATCTCCTGACCTCGTGATCCGCCCGTCTCGGCCTCCCAAAGTGCTGGGATTACAGGCTTGAGCCACCGCGCCCGGCCTTTTTTTTTTTTTTTTTCAGTTAATTTTTTTTTTGAGATGGAGTCTCGCTCTGTCACCCAGCTGGAGTGCAATCTCAACTCACTGCAACCTCCACCTCCTGGGTTCATGCAATTCTCCTTCCTAAGCCTCCTGAGTAGCTGGGATTACAGGTGCATGCTACCACACCTGGCTAATGTTTTTATTTTTTCATTAGAGACAGGGTTTCACCATGTTGGCCAGGCTGGTCTCAAACTCCTGACCTCAGGTGATCTGCCTGCCTTGGCCTGTCAACGTACTGGGATTGCAGGTGTGATCCATCACACCCGGCAAGAAAACCAATTTCTAACAGGTTGTGGCAGCAGGCACCTTTAGTCCCAGCTACTCAGGAGGCTGAGGTGGGAGGATCTCTTGAGCTCAGGAGATCAAGGCTATAGTGAGCCATAATTGTGCTATTGCACTCCAGCTTGGGTGAGAGAGTGAGACTTCAACTCTTAAAAAAAAAAAAAAGAAAAGAAAAAACAGTTATTATGTTCAAACAACTACATTGTGTATGTACAATTAAAATAATTTATAAACAAACTATATGACTAAGAAGAATAAGAACTAATTAGGCTGGGCATGGCGGTTCATGCCTGTAATCCCAGCACTTTGGGAGGCCAAGGCAGGTGGATCACTTGAGCCCGGGAGTTCGAGACCAGCCTGAACAACATGGCGAAACCCTGTCTTTACAGAAAATTACAAAACTTAGCCAGGCATGGTGTTGCATCCCTGCAGTCCCAGCTACTCAGGAGGCTGAGGTGGGTGGATCACTTGAGACTGCAGTAAGCTATGATTGTACCACTGCACTCCAGCGTGGGTGACAGACTGAGACCTTGTCTCAAAAAAAAAAAAAAGTAAGAATTAATTTATCAAGATCACTGGATATAAGGTACAGAAATCAATTTATTGCTATAATCAGTACCAGCAACAAACAAATAGAAAATGAAATTTGAAATGTTGCCATCAAAATAGTATCAAAATATCTAATGCATAGGAATGAACTGAATTTATATGCAGGTATCTATTCTGTAAACTACAAAACATTATTGAGATAAATTCCTTAAAGACCTAAATGAAGAGAATACCATGTTCATGGATTGCATTGACAGGAAAATCTTTTCCTCTACCAATCTAGATCCCTGTTGTTGGGAACCTGCGAATTGATTAACAATAGACAGATCAACAGGTGGAGAGAAAAAGTTTATTTACACATTAGGCAAGGGAACTCTGTAATGAGTAACTCATTGAATAGCTGGAAGTAAAGGTTTATTTACCGACTTAAGAAAAAGGGGTTCAGGCTGGGCGCAGTGGCTCACGCCTGTAATCCCAGCACTTTGGAAGGCCAAGGCAGGGGATCACAAGGTCAGGAGTTCAAGACAAGCCTGGCCAACATAGTGAAACCCCATCTCTACTAAAACTACAAAAATTAGCCAGGCATGGTGGCGCGTGCCTGTAGTCCGAGCTACTTGGGAGGCTGAGGCAGGAGAATCGCTTGAACCTGGGAGGCAGAGGTTGTGGTGAGCCGAGATCATGCCACTGCACTCCAGCCTGGGCAACAGAGCAAGATTCCATCTCAAAAAAAAAAAAGAAAAGAAAAGAAAAAGGGGTTCAGTAGAAAAGTATGGATAGTTCTATTATTTTCTTTACTTTTTTTTTTTTTTTTTTTGAGACAGAGTTTTGCTCTTGTCGCCAGGCTGGAGTGTGATGGCACGATCTCGGCTCACTACAACCTCCACTTCCCAGGTTCAAGCGATTCTCCTGCTTCAGCCTCGCAAGTACTGGGATTACAGGCAGCCGCCACCATGTCTGGCTAATTTTTGTATTTTTAGTAGAGATGGGGTTTAATTATGCTGGCCAGGCTGGTCTGGAACTCCTGACCTCAGGTGATCCGCCTCAGCCTCCCAAAGTGCTGGGATTACAGGCATGAGCTGCAGTGCCTGGCCTCTATTGTTTTCCTGTGTGATTTTTAATTCTAATAGAGATGGACAGTCTGTCTCCTTTCTGGAACTTGCAGAAAACTCTCTCGGAGGGGGTTAATGGCAGTTGTATTTTCAGGAGGCTCTCCTTTAGTTCAGTAAGAGAAGTTTAGAGAACATTTCAAGTGTTTTCACTGTAAAGTAATCTTTGTGCCAAAGCTGTGGATTCCTTCATTTGGAAGGTTCAATATTGTAAAGATATCATCTTATAAACTGATTTATAGATTCAAGTCAATCCCAATTCTATGCCAAAAGGTGTGTGTTTGTATATTTGTGCATGTGCATGTGTGTGCAAACTGACAAACTGATTGTAGAATTCACATGGATTGAGTCTGACTTATCTCCAGGCCAGAGTCAGAGGTGACAACCTGCCCACTGCTTAACGGTGGCTGTGCTGGACACATTTTATTTTGTAAAAATACAAAAACTAGCTGGGCGTGGTGGCACATGCCTGTAATCCCAGCTACTGGGGAGGCTGAGGCAGGAGAATCGCTTGAGCCTGGGAGGCAGAGATTGCAGTGAGTGGAGATAGTGTCATTGCACTCCAGCCTGGGGGAGAAGAGCAAAACTCCATCTCAAAAATAAAAATAAAAATAAAAATAATCCTAGGGCTGGGCACAGTGGCTCATGCTTGCAATCAGCACTTTAGGAGGCTGTGGTGGGAGGATTGCTTGAGGCTGGAAGTTTGAGACAAGGGTGGACAACATAGTGAGACCCCATCTCTTTTAAAAAATAAAATAATTTTAAAGCCCAATGAACACTAAACTTCCCTGTATGTTTGGACATTTTATAATCAAATTTTAAATAAAGACTATGAAAATCAGGGGAAAAAATAAGTTCTGAAAAGTCAACAAAACCTCCCACTGGTGTAACAAAAAGGAGCAATGAAAAAAACAGGAAAGGCAAATGAGATCAGTGCAGGGTGGTGTTCCAGACTGGGAAGGGGTAGGAGAAAGGTAGGAGAAAATGGAGAGGAGGCAACGGATAAGACACAGTTAGGGGGTCACCGAGACCACCCTCACTTCTGATATTGACTGCAAGCCCAGGAGTCTCCAAGACCACCATCAGTTTCAGTAATTTGCTAGAAAGACTCACAGAACTCACTAGGGTCAGTTATTCTCATGGTTGTGGCTCATTACAGTGAAAGAATCAGATTACAATCAGCCCAGGGAAGAAGTCCATGGGTCCAGGAGAGTTCCAAGTGCCAGTTTAATACCTGGTGCAGTTGTGGACAGCACTAACTTCTCCCAGTAATGATGAGAGACATGATATCACCCATCAGGGAAGTCTCCCTGAGCCTCGGTGTCCAGGGTTTTTAATAGGGATAGGCATGTGGATAAGGCTGACCACTTGTGTGGTTCCCCTTAGATTCTAGCCCCTCCAGAGGTTAAGCTGATACCACATGGCCCAAAGCCCCTACCATAAATCACCACTATTAGCACAAACCGTTTGGTGTGGCCCAAGTCCCCAGTTCAGGCTGTACATTCCAAGAACTAAAAAATTACCTCCCAGGAGTAAAAGGCAAAGGTCAGACCTCTATTTGGGTGAGGTTAATCCTTTACTGAGCAGACAAGAAAAATTCAAGGGCTAAAGAGAGAAACAGGATTTGGATAGAAGATAGTTTAAAGTAGTTTAAAGTAAGGGGAATGAGAAAAGCATCCATCTTGGTGTAATGTCAGTGCCACAGGGGTGACAACAAGCCCCTCTGCCTTTATATATCATGGAACCAGGCCACCAAACTGCTGAGGAATAGGATTTAGAACTAGTCATTCTGGGGCTAGAATTTATCATCTAATCTAATGTGAAGGTGGAAAAAGATATTTCAGATATTCAAGGACTCAAAACACTGAGGTACTAAGCATCCTTTCTGCGAAAGGTATTTAGGGATATACTCCAGGAAAACTAGAATGAAATTCAACAAAGAGAATGCAAGTTTCTCAAAACAGGAGGAGTGATATGAAGGAGAACAGTCCTGCAGCAGCCCAGAGAACAGCCAGTGTGTCCATGAGTATTTATTTAATAAACAGAATAGGAGCAAACATCTGGATGATCTTAGTCCCATGGTGAATTTTTGTGGGTTGCATAGTTTGAGAATCATCATTCTAGGAAAAACTAAAACCTTCATACAGTAACATCAAAGTTGAAATAAAAGAAAACAAAAATGTGGCACGATATGAAGTAGTGAGTACAGCTGGTATTTAATGATAATGCTTCACACACCACTGGTTTAGTGAA
>NW_012101488.1:1309309-1319133 GCF_000951045.1 Mandrillus leucophaeus | reverse complement strand
CTGGGCAACAGAGCAAGACCCCGTCTCAATAAAAAAAAAAAAAACATACATACATAAATAAAAATAAACAGTAAAAGAATAAAAATAAAAACCACTTGTAAAAATTGGGAGGGGAAAGGGAAGGAGGTAGAATATGTGACGAATTCCATGTAGTTCATGAGGTTGGAGGGGAATGCAGTGAAAAATCAAGTTACAATTTTTTTTTTTTTTTTTTTGAAATAGAGTCTCGCTCTGTCTCCCAGATTGGAGTACAGTGACATGATCTCGGCTCACTGCAGCCGCTGCCTCCCGGTTTCAAGCGATTCTCCTGCCTCAGCCTCCAGAGTAGCTGGTATTAGAGGCACGCGCCATCACGCCCGGCTAATTTTTGTATTTTTAGTAGAGTGGGGGTTTCGCCATGTTGGCCAGGTTGGTCTCGAGCTTCTGACCTCAACTGAGCCACCTGTCTCAGCCTCTCAAAGTGCTGGGATTACAGGCGTGAGCCACCGCGCCCAGCGAAGTATGAATTCTTGATGGAATTAAGAGTTAGCCTCCGGGCTGCGCACACCTGTAGACCCAGCACTTTGGGTGGCTTTGGCAGGAAGATCACTTGAGCCCAGGAGTTCGAGACCAGCCTCGACAACGCAAGGAGACCCCGTTTCTACCAAAAAAATTTAATAATTAGCCAGGCATGATGGCGCGCACACGTTGTCCCAGTTACTCTGGAGGCTGAGGCAAGAGGAGGAGGCCCAGGAATTTGAGGCTGCAGTGAGCCATGATCTCGGCACTGCACTCCAGCCTGGACGATAGAGCGAAACCCTGGCTCAAAAGAAGAAAAAGAAATAAAACAAAAGAGCATCAGCATCTTCTGTGTTTATAAAGATGCAAAAGCTGACACTCCACCTTCACGTGAGTAAGTCATTAGTTAATCCTCTAGTTTTCCCTAGAGGATTCTGGGTGTGAGGCCTGCGCTTGTCTTCGTTAAGGCTCCCCCTCCAGCACGCGTCCGATTTTGGTGACCACATCCCCATTGCTACATCGGGGACATCGAGACACAGAGGGGCTGAGCTTGCAGGAGGCTGCCCTGCAAAAGATCCCTGACTCCAGTCTTTCCCCGCAGTGTACCACTGGCTGGAGATGCGGACCAAAATGCGCATCATGGGCTTCAATGCCGCTGCCGTCAAGCCGCTGAACGAGGGGGCAGCCGCCGAGCTGGGCGCGGAGCTGCTGGGTGAAGGCATCATCTTCATCACCGCCTGCAGCTGCCTGATGCTGGAGTACTGGCGCCACCAGTTGAAGCAGCGCCGCAAGGAAAAGGAGCGACGCATTGCCAGGGAGTCGCTGCAGGGCGAGGTGGGCCACTTGGGGCTGGCGCTCGAGGAGCTGCAGACGCAGGTGCAGGCCACGCAGATGCAGCTCGCCCTGGAGGAGCTGCGCGCTCAGCTGCAAGAGGTGCGAGCCCACCTCTGCCTCCGAGACCCGCCGCCTGCGCCCCCAGTTGTGCCGGCGTCGGAGAAATAGGAGGTCTCGGGGCCCTGGTCTTGGAGGTGACTACTGCCTGGACTGCAAAGTCTCCGTCTTGGCCTATTCTCCGCACTGTCCCATCCTGGACAGGCCCAGCTGACACCACCCAGTCCTTCGAGGGCGCCGCAGAGATGCTGGGCTGAAGCCGACCAACCTCCCTACTAAACTGCCCCAGTGGTACCTTCCACTGGGACTCCCCGCCTCCTGCAGGTGGAACGTTCCAAGAAGGACCCCGCCCTCTCCCACCCCGCCCCTGCCAGCGCATTGGTTGAGCACTTTGGAGAGGCAGCGTCTTTTATCAGACCCCACCTCCATCCGGCTAGGTAGGCCAGCAGGACGTCCACCACTTTCGGCAAAAGAAAATTGGATTCTGCACCTGGATTTAGCCACCTCTCATTCTGTCACCCGCACCCTCACTCACCTGAGTGGAGCATTCCCCTAGGACGCTTATCTTTTGCACCAAACACCCACTACCTCCACCTCATTGGTACAGACCATTGTAAAGATGCACAAAGTTCGTACGGACTTCCTGACTCGCCCCCTTCCATCTACCTCAGTCTTAGGGGGAAGGGAGGTGGGGGTGAATCCTGCACAGTGTTAGCTCCAATAAGTCACCACCCTGTGGCTCCTGACCTTAATCCATCTTAGTACCTGCCATTGGCATCCTCCCCTCCCTAAGTGGATCGATCCAACAGAACCCCCCTCTTCTTCCACCTATGGCGCACCCTACTGGCATGGCTATGCTGGGTCTTCCAGGGCGACGCCTCCCAGCCTGGCATTCTGTAGTCTGTTCCAGCAGGACGTGGCCTTTTGGGAGGAAAAACCCATCTTGACCAGGGCTAGTCCATTCTAGCTCACCAGTCCCCAGTCCTGGACCTACTGCTACTGTCCTTTTATCTGGTCATCCCTCGCTGTCCTCTTCAGTTGCCTTTGCTAGGGACCAGCCTGTCCCTCTACTACCTAAGTCATCGTCAGTTCGCCCAACTTCCCTCCAAATCTGCCCCTCAGAGTACTCAGGGATCGCCCTTTCTTCCTGCCTTTGGACTGGCCCAGGTCTCCCTCCGCCCTCCTTCATGCAAAGGCCTCCTCCAGGGGGACTACCCGTCCCTCAGCCCTGAGGTCCCCCTGTCCAAGCGGGATATTCCACCAGGCCATATGACCTACCCACCCGACAACTGAAGGGGGCGTAGGTGAGCTCTGTGACTCTGAATGCTACTTTTTACATGCACTGTCAGCGTGTTATAATTAAAGGAGCTCTGGGGTAGAGATCTTAAGAATGTGTCTTAGAACCATGATGTGCGTCTGCAAAATGTCATTGAAATTAGGAGAGAAGGTCGGACACAGTGGCTCACGCCTGCAATTCCAGCACTTTAGGAGGTCAAAGCAGGAGGACTGCTCGAGGCCAGGAGTTAGAGACCAGTCTGGGCAACATAACAAGACCACATCTCTACGAAAAACAAAAATATTAGCTGGGCATCGTAGCAAGCGCCTGTAGTCCCAGCTACTTCGGAGGCTGAGGCAGGAGGATCCCTTGAGCCCAGGAATTCAAGGCTGCAGTGAGCTGTGATCCTGCCACTACACTCTGGCCTGGGTGAAAGAGCAAGACCCCAACACATTTAAAAAAAAAAAAAGGAAAGAAGCTGGGAGAGTGGTAGAGTAGAGGCAGAGAATCATCTTATGAGCCCTTTCCCAAATCAGAAACTGAGGCCTGGGGTAAGCAAATGGACTTGCCCAAGGCCACACAAGGTGAGGCTTCTTCTGCCCCTCCTCCCCCCAGGGTGGTGAAGGGCAGGATGGGATGGGGAGGAAATGTCCTCCTAAGGGGCATGAGGAGGGAGGCTAGAGGGGCCAGAGATCATCCTGGCTGCGGGCCTGAGGATGTGGGAGCAGGTACAATGTGCAGGGTGGGAAGGAAGATGAGGGGAAGGTGGATTCCTGGGCGGAGGCAGGGGTTCTCAGCAGAAGACCAAATCTTCCTGGAGGGGCACGGGGGGCCGAGCACGCCTCTATCCCCATCAGAACAGCCCTTCAAATCACTCCAGAGATCTTAGCATTTATAAAAACTGGCAGATTTATTCTGCAGGGGCCCATTTTCAAGAAGCTAAAGGTGAAGGTGGGAGGGGAGAAGTTTCCTCCCCTTTTCCTTTCTCCCTCATCTTATTTTCTCCAAGGGGTAAAAATATGACCTGGACCCCAAAACCTACCCAAATAAAAAATCAAAAAACTGAGGTTCCAAAAAGTTACAGCATCTTAATTCCTCATAGAAAAGGGGGAGGAGCCAGAGAGAAGGGGAGTCCCTGGGGTGGGGGGAGGCACCCCCAGCCCGGTAAGACATCACCTCCCCTTAAATAGCTGCCCCAAATGGGGCAAGCCCGGGGCTATAGCATTTAAAAACTCCCACACCCCATTTTATCAAAACCAAAGAGAAAAAAAAATTTCCCTTTTCCCCCAAAACCCAAATATATATATATATTTTTCTTAAAAAAACAAAACTTTGAAGGCATTAAGCGTTAAAGTGAATCTAGAACAAAGGAATGTGAAATTCCCTCCTTCCTTCCCCCTTCCTGTGGGGTTCATTGGTGCATCCCCAGCAGAGGGACCGGCCCCAAGGGGATGGCAGAGGGGAAGGACCAAAGGGAGAAAAGGGCGGGGACCTCCCCAGCCAATCAGCAGCCAGTGTGGGTGTGAGCAGGGAAGCCACGCCCCCTTGGAGTTTTCCAAGTGGGATGGGGAATGGGAACGATGCATTCCTGTGTAGTCTTCAGCCAATTCCAAGTCAAGTAGAGGCAGGGAAAGCAAGGTGACAGGCGGGGTGTGCGGAAAGGAGAAGCGGGTCTTCTGGGTCCGTTCCTGTGGTCAGGGAGAACCCCGCTTCCTCAGCTCCTGGACAAAGGCTGGAAGGAAACAAGAAGCAGAGGTCAGGGGCACAGTCTCTGCCTCCTCCCTTCCAAAACAGGGCTCTTGCCCAGGGACATGATGCCTCCGAAATAAGTAAATGTTTAAGAACCAAACCAAACCAAACCAAACCACCTCACCTTCAATGATTTCCTCTTTCACTTTCTGCAATTCCTTCTTCACCTCTTCCAGAAGCTCCTAAAATTAATGGGGTACAACTAATCAGGAGCGGGTACTGGGACTTGCAGGAACGAATATCCCTTCTGTTACTTTTTGAGATGAGGACTTGCTCTGTTGCCCAGGCTAGGGTGCAACGGCACGATCACAGCTCATTGCAGCCTCAACTTCCTAGGCTCAGGCAATCCTCCTGCCTTAGCTTCCCAAGTAGCCCGGACCACAGGCACCTGCCGCCACAATCAGGTAACTTTTTCTTTTTTTTTTTTTTGAGAAAGTCTCCCTGTTGCCCAGGCTGGAGTGCAGTGGCCCAATCTCGTCTCATTGCAACCTCTGGCTCCTGGGTTCAAGCGATTCTCCTGCCTCAGCCTCCCAAATAACTGGATTACAGGTGCCCCCGACCAGGCCCAGCTAATTTTTGTATTTTTAGTAGAGACAGGGTTTCGCCATGTTGGCCAGGCTGGTCTTGAAGCTGACCTCAGGTGATCCACCCACTTCGGCCTCCCAAAGTGCTGGGATTACAGGCGTGAGCCACCCCGGCTAATTTTTTGTATTGTTAGTAGACACGGGGTTTCATCGTGGTCTCAATCTCCTGACCTCGTGATCCGCCCACCTCCGCCTCCCAAAGTGCTGGGATTACAGGCGTGAGCCACCGCGCCCGGCTGAGTCAGGTAATTTTTTCAAGTTATTTTTAGAGATGAGGTCTCCCAATGTTGTCCCAGGTTGGTCTCAGACTCCTGGCCACAAGCAATGCTCCCACATCAGCCTCTCAATGTGCTGAAATTACAGACATGAGCCACCGTGCCCTGCCAGAGTCCCCTCTTTCTTGTTGATGGAAAAGCCAGAGGGAGTAGGTTTGAGACCCACCCCTACCCCGACACCATGACATTGCTGTCAAGGTCGCAGAGTGACTGGAGGATTCTAGGGGAGAATTCTGGATCCTTGGAGCCGGAAAAGTACTGGAGAACATCCAGTACCAAGGTTGGCAAGTGCGTTCCAGCCTCCTGCCAACTCCAATTGGTGACGGACAGCTGGGTCAATGTGCGGAAGGGATTCAAGGCACTCATCGGGAATGAGCGCGGTGACAGATTAATAATGTCTGTCACAGGCGCCAGAAAAGGGGGCGTGGGGTCTGGGTCATCCTTGATCCAATCCAGCCTCTCCATTTGTCAGATTGGAAACCTGAGGTTTCTGAGATGTTACCTAGGATCATATGGCATGCCAGTGGCAGGGGCCAGACCTAGAACTCTCTTGCTGTGGTTCCCAACCTCCCCTCCAAGTTACCTGTTTCACCCTCTGTAGGTCCGAGTCATCGCTGGAGCTGGGCGTGCAGGGGTGGGTCTCGGAAGTGGTCACCGAGGAAGATGACTTCATCCTGGGGGAGTTGGCATGGTTTGGGAGAGCAATGAAATTAAAAAGAGGACCTGCTTCCCCACCTCCTATTCCAGGGATCACATTGAGTTCCGCCTTATAAATTGGGCAAGTCCAAGTATTTTGAGGTCCCCAGTTTTTGTTTTGTTTTGAAACAGTCACATTCTCTCTCCCAGGCTGGAGTGCAGGCACGATGGCGGCTCGCTGCGGCCTCGACTTCCTGGGCTCAAGTGATCCTCCCACCTTAGCCTCCCGAGTAGCTGGGACCACAGGTAAGTGCCACCATACTTGGCTAATTTCTGTAGAGTTGGAGTCTCGCCATGTTGCCCAGGCTGGTCTTGAACTCCTGGGCTCAAGCGATCTGCCCGTCTTGACCTCCCCAAGGGCCCCAGTACCAATGGCCTACCTTGGCAAGGTTGTGCTGTTCTTCTCCCAGGGTCTCCGTACAGATTCTGGGGATAGGCAACAAATCAGAAAGATCAGGGACAAAAGACTGCCCCCCAATCAATCTTACTCCCCCAATCTCATCAGCCCCTGTTCAAAGCCCCATCTCAGGAGACTACAATCCCCAGCACCATCGCCCTGACTCTCCCGTGAAGGTGCTTAACATGTGAGAACAGGGTATTCTGGGATTTGTAGTTCCTGTGGCTGGACTGGGCACTCACTCACCACTCTGGGCCGGGACTCTGGCCTCTGGCTCCTCCTGCTGGTAGGAAATAAAACTGCCATGAGCCAGCCCCTGCCGCACCTCTGCGCATTTCCTCTTTCAGGTTCAAACCCCACACATCCCACTATCCCTGCCCTCATGATCCGGCCTAAGAGGTGAAGGGCAAGAAGAGCCCCTAACTTACATTAGCAGATTCATCCTTGGGGGTTTTCTCCCCAACCTGTGTGGCTTTCCTTCTGCAGGAGAGAAAAGCAAAAACACATGCTCCGTCACCCAACCCATCCCCTTCCGAGGGGAGTTCTAGAAATGTAGATGCTAGGGCATAGAATTCTGGAACTCAGAAAACCTAAGGAAACTCTAGTTGCGAAATTGAAGAGATTGTGCTGGGCGCAGTGGCTCTCGCCTGTAATCCCAGCACTTTGGGAGGCTGAAGCAGGCGGATCTCTTGAGGTCAAGAGTTCAAGACCAGCCTGGCCAACATGGTGAAACTCTGAGTCTACTAAAAATACAAAAATTAGCCGGGCGTGGTGGCTCATGCCTGTAATCCCAGCTACTCAGGAGGCTGAGGCAGGAGAATTGCTTGAACCCTGGAGGCGGAGGTTGCAGTGGGTTGAGATCTTACCACTGCACTCCAGCCTGGGTGACAGAACGAGACTCCATCTCAAAAAAAAAAGAAAAAGAAAGAGAAAAAAAAATTCAAGAGATTGCAGTTCTAGAATCAGGATAGAGAAGGTTCTATGATTCTTATATTAGGGAATAGTAAGATTCCGAGGGTGGAGCGGTGCTGCGTTAGAACACTGAGATTGCCGGAATCTGAGTTCCCAGAATTCCAAGGCAGGATCTCCTACGGTTCTAGAATTCTGGGTTTCAGAACATTCTACAGGCTACCTAGGTGGTTGCAAGCCTCAGCCATTTCAGGAAATGACAAACCCCACCATTATATCCCAAACCTGGTTATCAAAGTGGGGAACATTCACCGAAAGAAACAAACCAAACAGGAATCGGAGCCCTCCCCTGACTGGGCCCTACTGAACTGGAATCTCCAGTTGACTCGGGCGTCCAGGCTCAGGCTCACCTCCGGGCCAGCATGGCGTTCATCTCTTCCATGAGTCCCCCACCTCCGCTTCGACCACTCTCAGCTTTGGGGGCTGCGGGCCCCCCTGAGGCCTCCTCCTGCTGGAGAAATTTAAAAGGGGCAGGAGCTTTAGGGGCAGGCCTTTTGGCCTTCCAGGCCTATGACACCGCCGGCAGCCCTGGCCTCATCCCCCATAAAAGCCCTGTTGCCCCTTCCCACCTCTCCCGGCCCCTCACCTTGCTGACTTTCCTGAGTTTGGCTCCAGCAATAGCTGCGGCCAGGCCTGGGGCCCCAGCTCCCCCACCACCAGGACCCTGTGCTGCTGGGAGAGGGGGTGCAGGGGGTGGTCCTCCCCCTGCTCCATGTGCTGCAGCTGGGACCCCCGAGGAGGGCAAACCTGGGGGTGGGGGGGGACCTGGAGGAGGGGGAGGTCCTGGTGGTGGGGGTGGACCCCCAGCTGGGGGAGCAGGTGGGCCTCCTGAAACAAACACAGAAAAGGGGGCAGCTGAAAGAGAAGCTTCGTTCTTCACTGTCCAGCTAGCTGGCCTCTTCCTCCAGGGAGGCCCCCTCCCAACTCCCGAAGCCATCTGAGCATCACCTGCATTGGAGACCCGGCGCTCTAGGTGCTCCGACGGGCCGGACTGCTGCCTGTAGGGGGAGGCGAGGGAGCTGCCGTCAATCAGGGCCCTAAGGATGACCAGCGAAGGGGCCAGCGACCTCCATCCTCTCTCTCAGAGGTCTCCAGGGACGCTGGCTCCTAATCCTCACCCAAGCCTTCCTCCCCTAGGGAACCAAGAATGGGGGTGGGTGAGAGTGGGGGGAATGGAGGGCAGGGCAGTGACAGGGAGAGATCTGAATGCGAGATTTCAGTCACTAAACTGTCAGGAACACCCGAATGACAAAATGCCCAAGATTCTTTTTTTTTTTTTTTTTTTTTGAGACAGAGTCTCACTCTGTCACCCAGGCTGGAGTGCAGTGGCTCGATCTTGGCTTACTGCAACCCCCGCCTCCCAGGTTCAAGCGATTCTCCTGCTTCATCCTCCCGAGCTGGGATTACAGGCACGGGCGCCACCATGCCCGGTTAATTTTTGTATCTGCAGTAGAGACGGGATTTCACCATGTTGGCCAGGCTGGTCTCAAACTTCTGACCTCAGGTGATCTGCCTGCCTCAGCCTCCCAGAGTGCTGGGATTACAGGAGTGAGTCACCACGCCCAGCCACGAGGTTCTTTCAACCACCATATTCTGATTTCCAGGAATCTGCAGGGACCAGGAGGTTCTGCAACTCTCAGTGTCAGAAATTTCTTGAACATTCTGAAAACTGCAAGTTAGCTGGGTTCTGAACTCTAGGAGTCAAGGGTTCTAGACCGTATGGAACTGGCCGTGGCTAAGGTTCCCCACCCAGGGCCCAGCCCCACCTTTTCTGCTGCTCCACCTCCTCCGGGGAGGGACCGTTCGGGACCGACCAGGTGGGAGGTGCTGGGGGTGGAGGGGGCCCACCTCCTGGAAGGTGAGAGAGAAAGGGCCACAAGTCAGTCCTGGAACTCTGCTCAGCCCTTGGCGTTTCCCTTGCTCTTCCAGGCCTCCCAGGAATCCTGCGCAGGGGCACTCACTTCCTCCTTCCTGAGGCCCTGAGGCTCCAGGCCCAGGAGGACACACCCTGGGAGGTGAGGCAGCACCAGCCTCCCTGGCCTGAGTTGCCCTAAGGCAGGTGTTGTTGTGATGTCCCAGTGACAGGAGAAGCTAAGGCCCAGGGGACAGTCACTTGCCCCAAAGTTCTCCAGGTTGGAATGTGCAGGAACAAGACTTGAATTCAGGCCGATTCCAGCAGCCAGGCTCTTAACCACTGTTGGTTTGTTTCGAGACAGAGTCTCACTGTCCCCCAGGCTGTGGAATGCAGTGGCGCAATCACGGCTAACCACAGTCTCAGTCTCCCCAGGCTCAGGTGATCCTCCAACCTCAGCCTCCCGAGTAGCTGGGACTACGGGCACATTTCACCACACCTGGCTAATCATTTATTTTTTTGTACAGATGGGATTTTGCTATGTTACCCAGGCTGGTCTCAAACGCCTGAGCTCAAGTTATCCAACCACCTCGGCCTCTCAAAGTTCTGGGATTACAGACATGAGCCACAGCACCTG
>NW_012101488.1:1308259-1309259 GCF_000951045.1 Mandrillus leucophaeus | reverse complement strand
TTTTTTTGAGATGAAGTCTCGCTCTTGTCCCCCAGGCTGGAGTGCAATGGTGTGATCTTAGCTCGCCGCAACTTCCGCCTCCCGGGTTCAAGAGATTCTCCTGCCTCAGCCTCCTGAGTAGCTGGGATTACAGGCACCTGCCACCATGCCTGGCTAATTTTTGTATTTTTAGTAGAGACGAGGTTTCACCATATTGGCTAGGCTGGTCTCAAACTCCTGACCGCAAGTGATCCACTCGCCTCGGCCTCCCAAAGTGTTGGGATTACAGGCATGAGCCACTGCACCTGGCCCCTGGCCAGCTCTTAACCACTGTCACAGCCACTTGGACCTTACCTAAGAACCTGGAAAAGTAAAGAGCTTCTTCCTCACCTACCTCCAGGCCACTGGCCCCAGCAGCCACCTGAATGGAATTGGCTATGAATTAACAAGAATGAGCCCCATTTTACAGATGACTACACTGAAGCGCACTGTATTTTTCTGTGTGCCCCAGAGGAGCAAACCCCTTCCGCACTAGCACAGAAGTTGCCCCACAAAGCAAACACCGCTGCATTTGGTGACTTTCAGTTCTACAGCAGTGATTCCAGGCCAGATGCATGGCAGTCACATAAAACCTCGCTACTCAGTCACGTCCGCGGACCAGCAGCCTCGGTATCACCAGGGCACTTGTGAGAATGCAGAGTCTCAGTCTCCCTAGCCCATCTGCACCGGAGCCTGCACTGTAACCATATCCCCAGGTGATTCATGTGCATGTTAAGGTTTAAGAAATAGCAACTGGGCTGGGCGCCTGGCTTGCTCCTGTAATCTCAGCACTTTGGGAGGCCAAGGCGAGTGGATCACCTGAGGTCAGGAGTTCGAGATCAGCCCAGCCAACGTGGCGAAACCCCGTCTCTACTAAAACTACAAAAATTAGCCAGGCATGGTGGTGTGCACCTGTAGTTCCATCTACTCGGGAGGCTGAGGCAGAATTGCTTAAACCCAGGAGGCAGAGGTTGCAGTGAAC
>NW_012101488.1:1304976-1307679 GCF_000951045.1 Mandrillus leucophaeus | reverse complement strand
AGGGCAGGTGAATCGTTTGAACCCGGGAGGCGGCGGTTGCAGTGAGGCGAGATCACGCCACTGCACTCCAGCCTGGGCGACAGAGCAAGACTCTGTCTCAAAAAAATAAATAAATAAAAATAAAAACAAAATACAAAAAAATAGCTGGGCATGGTGGCGCATGCCTGTAACCCCAGCTACTCAGGAGGCTCTTTTTTTTTTCTGGGATGAAGTCTCACTCTTGTCCCCCAGGAGAATCACTCAAACCCAGGAGGTGGAGGTTGCAGTGAGCTGAGGTTACACCACTGCACTCCAGCCTGGGTGACAGAGCAAGACTCTGTCTCAAAAAAAGAGCCAGGTATGGTGATGCACACCTGTATTCCCAGCTACTTAGGAGGTTGAGGCAAGAGGCTCACTTGAGCCCAGGAGGTGGAGGCTGCAGAGAGCCATGATTGTGCCAGTGCACACCAGCCTGGGCAACAGAGCGAGATCCTGCTTCTGGGGCGGTACCTACCTATGTCTTGATCTGGGAGGTGGTTTGCCAGGAGTGTGCCTGTGTAAACTTCATGGAGTACTGATCCCTGAGTAATTATGCATTTTTTGTGTGTTTGTTTTCTTTTTGAGAAGGAGTCTTGCTCTGTCGCCAGGCTGAAGTGCACAGTGGCACGATCTCGGCTCACTGCAACCTCCACCTCCTGGGTTCAAGTGCTTCTCGTGCCTCAGCCTCCCAAGTAGCCGGGATTTCAGGTGCCTGCCACCACGCCCAGCTAATTTTTCTATTTTAGTAGAGATGCAATTTCACCATGTTGGGCAGGCTGGTCTTGAACTCCTGACCTCAGGTAATCCACCTGCCTCGGCCTCCCAAAGTGCCGAGATTACAGGCATGAGCCACCACGCTAGGCCAATCGTGCATTTTATGCATAGGTGTGCACGGGCACACTGGAACGCACAAAATCCTCATGATAATTTTCCATGATAGCAATGAATTTGCTCCATTTTACCAATGAGTAAGCAAAGTCCCAGAGTGGTAAACCGGCAGCCTGAGGCCACAAAGCCGCATTCAGTGGTCCCCTTTGCCCACCCACTGCCCACCGCTGTTTCTGACCTTCCAACGCCTCTAGGGCACTGGCCATGCCAGCAGCAAACTGGGCTGCATCCTCCTTGCTGCCGAAGTTGAGGCCCCAGACCTGGCGGGCGTCGCGCCACTGATGGAAGTTGGGGGTGGCCTGATTATACTTGACGCCCCGGACGATGGAACAGTTGATGACCACCTGGTGGGAGGGGAAAGGAAGGGTGAGGGGTGGCAGGCGCAGGGGTGGGGCACGTAGGGGCTGAGCCCGCAAAGAGGGGCCTGCGGGAAGCTGTACCTGCTGGTCGGGCTGCATCTTCCGGCCCACGACGCGAAAGGAATTGGCCGTGGGGTTGTGGTAGATCTGGACGCGGCTGAAGGCCTGGGGACCTGTGCCAGCAGGGAGCCATCGCTTGTTGCCGTCATCATAAAGCATCACAGTGGCCCGGCTGGAACAGATGACCGTCTCGCTGCAGGCGGGAGGAAAAGGGAGAGGGGCCGGTCACCTTCTCATCTGGGTCTCCCTGGGAGATTCCAAGGGACAAAGACAGAGTGTGGAAGGAAGAGAGTGAGGGAGGCAGGAGCCAGGTGGACAGAAAGAGAGCGGGGAGAGAGATCAGGAGAGAAAATCAGACCAGGAGAGACGGGCAAACACACAAACGAGACGTAAGACAGACAGACACAGGGAGGGAGAAACTGGAAGTGGAAGAGACAGATGCAGAGAGAGGTGGGAAAGGGAGAGCTGGGTTGACAAAGGGGAGAGAGACAGACTGAAAGGCAGACAGACAGACAGATGAACAGATAGGGGAGGGGTGGGGAAAAAGGATGGGCAGACAGCGGACCTGGAGGAAAAGGCAGAAAGACACAGAAAGAGATCAAGATGGTCTTGGCATGGTGTCTCACACCTGTAATCCCAGCACTTTGGAGGCTGAGGCAGGAGGATCACTTAAGCCCAAGCATTTCGGACCAGCCTGGGCAACCCCCATCTCTAATAATAATTACTTTTAGTTTCAGTTTTGTTTTTGAGACACAGTCTTGCTCTGTCACCCAGGCTGGAATGTGGCCTCGATCTCCTGAGCTCAACCGATCCTCCCACTTCAGCCTCCCAAGTAGTTGGGACTATAAGCATGCACCACCACACCCAACTAATTTTTTTTTTTTAGACAGTCTCACTCTGTCACCCGGGCTGCAATGCAGTGGCATGATCTCAGCTCACCAAAACCTCTGCCTCCCAGGTTCAAGCCATTCTCCTGCCTCAGCCACGTGAGTAGCTGGGATCACAGGCACGCACCACCAAGCCCAGCTAATTTTTTGTATTTTTAGTAGAGACAGGGTTTCACCGTGTTGGCCAGGCTGGTCTCGAACTCCTGGGCTCAAGTGGTCCATTTGCCTCAGCCCCACAAAGTGCTAGGATTATAGGGGTGAACCACCATACCCAGACTACAAAAAAAAATTTTTAATGAAAAATAAAAAACACAACACAACAAAACTAACAAGAAGGAAAAGATAAAGATGGAGGCTGGGCACGGTGGCTCATGCTTGTAATTCCAGCACTTTGGGAGGCCAAGGCGGGCGGATCACGAGGTCAGGAGATCGAGACCATCCTGGCTAACAAGGTGAAACCCCATCTCTATAAAAATACAAAAAATTAGCCG
>NW_012101488.1:1302295-1303636 GCF_000951045.1 Mandrillus leucophaeus | reverse complement strand
AAAAAAAAAAAAAAAAAAAGCTAAGTGCTTCGTATAGTGCTCGGCACACACCGAGAGCTCAGTAACTGTCCACCTCCGTCTCATGGGCACCACTGGGGCCCAGGACAGCTACAACCCTAGGACCCTCCCACCAGCCCCTCTGGAGGTTCAGTCCCCTCTCCCCCAGTAAGGAAACGCAGGCCTACACAGGAACTCAAACAGGAAGTGACTTGCCCAAGGTCACACAGGGGAAGGAGAAGCACTGGTCTCCTCCCCCCTCCACCCCCAATGGGCTTTTTCCTGAAATGGGGAAGTTGGTGGTCAGAGGTTTCCGGGGAGAGAAATTAGACCCCCCCACAAAGCCTCTGTCTCTGGAGGGCTGGGGGCTGGGTGTGACACTGACGCTGGGAAGTCAGGGCATAGAAAGTCCCTAGACAGACTCAGCTGTGGGTAGGAACCTGGGGTAGGGACCCTAGGATTTACATAATTGTGCCATCTCCCTCTTACCAGACATTTCAGGAGGATCAGGGGCCCTAAACCGTCCCCCAAAGTCACTCATTTAATTCTCACTGCAGCTTATCCAGAGAGCCACTCTTTCATCCTAATATTGCAGGTGAGGACCAGAGGCCCAGACAGGTTGAGTGACTTGCCCACAGTCACACAGCTAGTGAGGAACAGAGTGCAGATGTGAATTCAGGCTCCCAAGCCTTAACCCCGGGGAACTGCGTGAGCCCCACCCAAACACCAGGTGCCCTTTCCAGACAAGCACAGCCTCGGGGGCTGTTTCTGGCTCCTGCTGCCCCTGGCAGGGCAGGGTTAAGGCTTCGGCCTCACCCACACCTGCCACCCACACCCAGGGCACACTCTGGCCAGGAGCCCGGGGCTGCTGCTGCCCCGCCCTGGCTGCACTTTGCTCTCCCAGGCGACCCTGCCCTGCTGAGGCTCTGGACTGGCCGGAGAACTTGGTGCCTGCTGGGTGACAAAGCGGTGGTCTTGCCCCTCTCCAGGGCACACTGTCCCCACTGTAACAGAAGGATCCTGTTAAAACACAAGATGGGGCCGGTAACAGCGGCTCACACCAGTAATCTCAGCACTTTGAGAGGCCGAGGAGGATTGCTTGAGCCCAGAAGTTCAAGACCAGCCTGGGCAACATAGCGAGACCCCATCTCTAAAAAACAAAACAAACTAACAAAAACCCACAAGGTGGAATGTCCCTTCCGCTTCTTGAAAGCTCCAGGCTCCTACAGAATCAACGCCAAGTTCTCTCCAGGGCCTCCGTGATCTGTGTGTCCTCAGATCTCATTTCTTCCCGCTCCACTGTCCCTTGGGGACTCTGTTCCAGACCCTATGCCTCCTACCCCC
>NW_012101488.1:1298539-1299800 GCF_000951045.1 Mandrillus leucophaeus | reverse complement strand
GTGTGGTGGTGGGCGCCTATAGTCTCAGCTACTCAGGAGGCTGAGGCAGGAGAATGGCGTGAACCTGGGAGGTGGAGCTTGCAGTGAGCCAAGATCATGCCACTGCACTCCAGCCTGGCGACAAGCGAGATTGTCTCAAAAAAAAAAAAAAAAAGATAAAGATGGAGAGACAGGCTGAGAGGTGTAAGAGGCTGAGGCCAACGCCAGCGGGGAGGGATGCAGGTTAGCAGAGTGAGGGCAGGAGGGAAGACAGAGGGGCCAGAAGGAGGCCAAGAGCCCAGAGTTGCACTAGGGACCAGCCCCTGCCTGGCCTCAGTTTCCCTATCTCTACCAGCAGGCTTGGACATGCCCCCACGCCACCACTGCCTGCTCAGGAAGAAGCTGAGACTTGGAAGGGGAAGTGTGAGGCCTGCAGTAGGTTGGGGATCCATCCCAGACCTCTGAGCTCTTCCTCCAAAGGGACTTCCCGCTGCCCACCCATCGCCTGGCTCCCCAGGGCACTAGCGGCCATTCCCCAGATACTCCCTGCTCCGTGTCTGGCCCTCGTTGGGTGGGACTGGGGATGAAGACACAGCAGTGACCCAGACAGCCCCGGCACCACCCTCCTGGGGCTCACAGTCCAGTGTGGGAGACACAGCTGTCCCCAGATGGTACCAACCCAGGGATAGGACCAAAGAGCCCAGGGTCTGGTGGTGCCCTGAAGGAACGCCTGCCCCAGCCTGGAGAGTTGGGCAGGACTTCCTGGAAAAGGCAACATCTGACTCAGCCTGGGCGGGAGGTGTCAGTAAACTGGTGCAGAGTTCAGGAGCTGATATCCCCAGACCTGGGTTCAAATCCCCACTGAGCCACCTACTTCATGTGACTCAGGCACGTGACCTTCCCACTCAAGAACGCTTCTCGCCTGTGAACTGGGAAAATGACAGTCCCCAGCTCCAGGGCAGTGGGGGAGGGGCACATGAACCTGGGCACCTAAAGTGCCTGGTATAGCCGGGTGTGGTGGCTCACGCCTGTAATCGCAGCACTTTGGGAAGCTGAGGCGAAGGGATCACTTGAGCTCAGGTGTTCGAGATCAGCCTGGGCAACACAGTGAAATCGTGTCTCTACAAAAATGTACAAAGATTAGCTGGGCATGGTGTATTCTGAGCTACTCAGGAGGCTGACGCAGGAGAATCGCTTGAACCCAAGAGGTGGAGGTTGCAGTGAGCTGAGATCACGCCATTGCACTCCAGCCTGGGCAACAGAGCGAAACTCTGTCTCAAAA
>NW_012101488.1:1295392-1297564 GCF_000951045.1 Mandrillus leucophaeus | reverse complement strand
AGGCCTGTGTGCTGCTTCTTCCTCAGGCCTAGCCTCTCCCCACTTTCAGGTCTCTCCTTAGATGTCACCCCTTCTGAGAAGCCATCCTCACTCCCTTAGCTGGGAACGCTTCTCTGCTTTTCATCCCCTGCTGCACAGCAGTGACCCCTGCCCAACACAATATTTGTCTGTCTCTGCTACCAAAAAGGCAGACATTTGTGTCCCAATTGTTCACTGCTGTGTCCCCAGAACCTAGAATGGCACCCAACACATAGTAGTGACTCAATAGTTACTAAACATCTGTAAAAAAGGGCAAACTTTGGCCAGGGAAGGTGGCTCACGCCTGTAATCCCAGCACTTTGGGAGGCTGAGGCAGGAGGATCACTTGAGCTCAAGAGTTCGAGATTGGCTTGGGAAGGCCGGGTGCAGTGGCTCATGCCTGTAATCCCAGCACTTTGGGAGGCCAAAGCAGGTGGCTCTCTTGAGGTCAAGAGTTCGAGACCAGCCTGGCCAACATGGTGAAACCCTATGCCTACTAAAAATACAAAACTTCGCCGAGGCATGGTAGCTCATGCCTGTAATCCCAGCTATCCGGGAGGCTGAGGCAGGGGAATCGCTTGAACCCAGGAGGCGGTTGCAGTGAGCCGAGATCGGACCACTGTACTCCAGCCTGGGAGTCCGGGAGACAGATCGAGACTGTCTCAAAAAAAAAAAAAAAAAAGAGGAGAGAGACTGGCTTGGGCAAGATGGTGACCTCCATCTGTACATAAAATTTTAAAATTAGCCGGATGTGGTGGTGCTTGCCTGTAGTCCCAGCTATTCAGGAGGCTGAGGCAGGAGGATCGCTTGAGTCCAAGAGGATATGGCTGCAGTGAGCCATGTTCAGGCCACTTGCACTCCAGCTTAGGCGACAGAGAGAGACACTCTCTCAAAAAAAGGCAAACTTTTACCAAGGGCACCTACCATTTCTCAGTCAGCCTGGGTCCCAGACACTCTTCTTGGTGCTGGACACCAGTTTCCCTGCTGCACGGCTCTACAACCTCATGGGATAGGCTCTGACACTCACCCTTTTGACAAGAGGGAATTGCAGGCACAGAGGAGTGAAGGCACTTGCCCCAGATCACACAGCAAGTAAGCAGAGGGGCTCATAGTTGAAACCAAGTTCCCACGAGTTCTTATCTTCATTTAAAGATGAAGAAGCAGAGCTAAATTGAAATTTTTAAAAGCCAAAGTACAAGGTAGTGTTGATCAGAGGCTTTAAAAAAAAAAAGAAAAAGAAAAAAAAAAGGGTCGGGCGCAGTGGCTCATGCCTGTAATCCCAGCACTTTGGGAGGCTGAGGCGGGCGGATCACAAGGTCAGGAGTTTGAGACCAGTCTGGGCAACATAGTGAAACACTGTCTCTATCAAAAATAGAAAACATTAGCCAGGCTTGGTGGCAGAGGCCTGTAATCCCAGCTACTTGGGAGGCTCGGGCAGGAGGATCATGTGATCCCGGGAGGCAAATGTTGCAGTGAGCCAAGATTGCACCACTGCACCCTAGCCTGGGGGACAGAGCCAGACTCTGTCTCAAAAACAAACAAACAAACAAACAAAAAAACACAACAAAAAACAGGCTGGGCACGGTGGCTCACGCCTGTATCCTAGCACTTTGGGAGGCCGAGGTGGGTGGATCACGAGGTCAGGAGATCGAGACCATCTGGCTAACATGGTGAAATCCCATCTCTACTAAAAAAATACAAAAAAAAATTAGCCAGGCGTGGTTGCAGGCGCCTGTAGTAGTCCCAGCAACTTCAGAGGCTGAGGCAGGAGAATGGCGTGAACCCGGGAGGCAGAGCTTGCAGTGAGCCGAGATTGCACCACTGCACTCCAGTCTGGGTGACAGAGACAGAGCAAGACTCCGTCTCAAAAGAAAGGTAGGCCAGGCGCAGTGGCTCACGCTGTAATCCCAGCACTTTGGGTGGCTGAAGCGGGTAGATGTCTTGAGCTCAGGAGTTTGAGACCAGCCTGAATAACATGGTGAAACCCCATCTCTACTAAAAATACAAAAATTAGCTGGGCATGGTGGCGCGTGCCTGTAATCCCAGCTACTCAGGAGGCTGAGGCAGGAAAATCGCTTGAACCTGGGAGGTGGAAGTTGCAGCGAGCTGAGATCGCGCCACTGCACTCCAGCCTGGGCGACAGTCAGAGCAAGA
>NW_012101488.1:1293583-1294387 GCF_000951045.1 Mandrillus leucophaeus | reverse complement strand
GCCTCCCAAAGTGCTGGGATTACAGGCTTGAGCCACCGCGCCCGGCTATTTATCTTTTGAGACAGAGTCTCACTCTGCGCCCAGGCTGGCAGTGGCGTAATCTGTTTACTGCAGCCTCCACCTCCCAGGTTCAAGCAATTCTCGTGCCTCAGCCTCCCAGCCTCCACTTTCCGGGTTCAAGCGATTCTCCTGCCTCAGCCTCCTGAGTATCTGGGATTATAAGCGTGTGCCACCACGTCAGGCTAATGTTTGTATTTTTAGTAGAGACGGGGTTTGGGCGTTTGCCACATTGGCTAGGCTGATCTCAAACTCCTGACCTCAGGTGATCTGCCTGCCTTGAACTCCCAAAGTGCTGAGATTACAGGCATGAGCCACCAGGCCCAGCCACCATTTCAATAATTTCAATAAGTATTTCAAACTGCTTATTATTTCTTTCCTTATCATGGGTTGAAATTACCTATAAAAACCTAATTCACTACTTAAGTTCAATAAATAAAACTGTAAACTACACAAAAGCAGGAACAGAAAATCCCATAACCATAAAACAGGAGTGCCGGGGCTGTGAGATGGAAATGAGGTCTGCCTGTTTCCAGTGTTCTCCTGAAGTCTAGAACCCTCCATTGGACATGAGAGCGCCTTAATTTTCCAGTCAGCCCAGGACTCTCTCCTCCCTGCAAGTCCCCACATTTTGGAAAACTCTAGCACATGGCAGATGAAAAGACCGTTCAAGGCCGGGTGCGGTGGCTCAAGCCTGTAATCCCAGCACTTTGGGAGGCCGAGACGGGCGGATCACGAGGTCAGGAG
>NW_012101488.1:1286453-1292433 GCF_000951045.1 Mandrillus leucophaeus | reverse complement strand
TTTTCTTTTTTTTGAGACTGAGTCTCGCTCTGTCGCCCAGGCTGGAGTGCAGTGGCGCAATCTTGGCTCACTGCAAGCTCCGCTTCCCAGGTTCACGCCATTCTCCTGCCTCAGCCTCCCGAGTAGTTGGGACTACAGGCGCCCACCACCATGCCCAGCTAATTTTTTGTATTTTTAGTAGAGACTGGGTTTCACCATGTTAGCCAGGATGGTCTCCATCTTCAGACCTGGTGATCCGCCCGCCTCGGCCTCCCAAAGTGCTGGGATTACAGGCGTGAGCCACTGCGACCGGCCCCTGTTTGACTTTAATAGGCACCTTGCCTAACTTTCCTGTGCCTCAGTTTCCCCATCTATAAACTGAGTCCCGGGGTGGGGAGGCCACAAGGCTGTAATAGTATCATTGTTAGAATTGCTGTGAGGGGTCAGGTGTGGTGGCTGATGTTTGTAATCATAGCACTTTAGGAGGGTGAGGCGGGTGGATCACCTGAAGTCAAGAGTTAGAGACCAGCCTGGCCATTATGGTGAAACCTCATCTCTACTAAAAATACAAAAATTAGCTGGACATGGTGGCAGGCACCTGTAGTCCCAGCTACTCGGAAGGTTGAGGCAGGAGAATTGCTTCAACCCAGGAGGCGGAGGTTGCAGTGAGCCAAGATCGCGCCATTTCACTCCAGCCTGGGCAACAAGAGCAAAAAAAAACAAAACCCAGAATTGCTGTCAGGCACAAAAATGCCCCACATAAAATAGATGCTTGATCAAATGGTCTCTTATTTAAAAAAAAAATAAAAATAGCTATTATTGGAAGAAAGAAATAGACCCCAATTCTCCCCAAGTCCCTTCTGCCCTGAGATTCTAGACCTCTGCCTCGCTTCTCTGTCTTCCCAGCACCCCAGCTCCAGTCCGGGACACAGCTGACACTCAACAAATATTTGTCAAATTGGGAGAAAAAGAACTATATCTTGTAATTTTCCATCTTAACATCCTCTCTTCCAACTGCCCCCAGGACTGTCCCCCAGCCAAACCAGCCAGAAATCAGAGGATCCTAGGTTCCTCCACCCCTCCAACATTGCCTAGGAATTTCTGAGGGATCTTGGCCATGTCTTTTTCTCTTTGAGCCTCAGTTTCCCCAGCTGGGTAATAGGGGAATGGGTTTTGAATCCTGGCTGTCCTTGGAGAAGAGGCACAGCCCAGTAAGTCGGGTGTGACCACCTGCAGGGGAGACCCCTGGAAAGGTGGGAGTGGCCTTCTGGTGGGACAGGCATCTGGTCACTTCTGCACTGCACCCCACCCCAGCACCCCCACAAGGCGGGATGCTTGATCACCGCCCCAGCAAGAGGTGGGCCCTGTGGGAGGGCCAGGGCTTCCAGGGCTGGTGGTGGTGGTGGTGGTGGTGGTGGGGAGGGCAGGGGGCCGGCCCAGACACCACTCCTGCCCTTTTACGGTTGCAGTGAGTGAGGCAGCACTAACTCGGACATCCGCCATCCGCCTTCCACTGAGCCTGGGACCGGAAACGCGAGGGGGGTGGAGGGGCGGGGCTGGGGGGCAAGGGGAGAGAAGAGTCCCGGAGGAAGAGGGCGAAGGAAGAGAGCGACGCTCCCTAAACTGACCCCTCTCCAGGGCGGACTTGGAAGGGATGTTGCTATAATGGGGAGCGGATAGGATAGGCAGGAAGTCTTGAGGGTATCTGTGGGTGTCCTCCTTGCTCCAAATTTTCCAGCCATGCCTTTCACATCAGAAGGAACAAACGCGGGAGGGGAATTCTCTAGTGGTCATAAAAAGGAACGCCACTCCACTCCGATGTCAAAGGGCAGGGGTTCAGGAAATGCAGGGGATGTGGGCACCACGGGGTTAATCCCCAGCCGTCCCCAGGGGCCTCCCTGCTAAGGCTGGGGGCTTTGGGGCAGGAAGTCCCAGAGAGAGTGGAGGAAGGGAGATAGTATTGTCAGGCTCTGGCCCCATGGGAGAGATTATGGGGGGCCAGGGGAGGGGAGAATGGGAGGATGGTTGGGTTCCCCTGCCCACACTGGCCCCGCCCTCAGGTGAGTCCAGGAGTTCGGGGGAGGCCCCGGCCAGACCAAATCCCTGGGTCCCTTGGGCCGCCGCCCCCAGGATTAAATTCCTGGGAAGATAGCTGGAATTATCTGGGAAGCCTGGGTCCCTAGGGAAGAGGGCTATGACCTTGAAGCTTTCCAGCTCCCCCTCCTCCAACCCCAAGGCTCCGGATGGATGAGGGGGGCGGCGAGCAAAGGGGGAGGCGCCGTGGTGGGGAAGGCAGCCGGCCCACAGCGCTCGGTGCCCGCCCCCCACACCAGCTGTCTCGACAGGTGAGTCAGGAAGACAAAGGCCCCCTTCCCCCAGCTGCTGCGTCCCCTCCCTCCCCAGGGCCGCGCAGGTGGGGGAGCCGGGCCGCCCTTATGGCCCGGGGCAGGGAGCCGCCCTCAGCTCCGAGCGCCCGCTCTGTCCTAGGCACTGCCTGTTAAGCAGATTGCGTGCGGAGCGACGGGGGAGGGGAGTCCCACAAGACTCCGGAGGCTGCGTCCGGGTCCCTGGGTCGGTTCACACCAGCCTCTTCCACAGGAAGACCTAAGTGCCCCCCAAAATTTAGGGGATTAAGAAGTACCCCCGAAGTTCAGGAGCGCGGTCTCACTTGGGGAGACTTTTTCCAGCACCACGTAAACGGGGTCCCTGCACACCAAGGGTCTGAGTCTCAGTCTCTCTTCCAAGTCTCAGGGTCTCCCAAACCAGTCCCCCACAATCCTTCCCCGACCTCGAGCTGAAGTTTGGGGGGAGGGGGAGGAAAGTCTGAGCCCTGCCTCAATCCTGGCATCCCTGCGGGGAGTCGCTGCCAACTTTGAGGTCCTCTGAAAAAAAGTCTTAACAATTCGGGAGTCCTCCGAGCGTCCCCAAATCTTGAGGGCTCCCAGGGGAACCTCATCGCCACCACCCCCCGAGCTTGGGAAGTCAGTCGTGGAGAAGTGATCGACGGTTTTGGGGCTTGTCCTAGGGGATTCAGCCCAAATCCGAGGCTCCCAAGGATCTGTCCCCAAATTCCAGCCCGGAGCGAGCTGGGGGGGAGGGGGACAAAGGCGGGGCGCGGAGCCCGCCCGGGCGGGGACGGGTCGGGGGGCAGGTCCGGCTCACCTCATGGCTGATCTGCGGGCGGGCGGCGCGCCCACGGACTGGCTGCTCCCGGGGCGCCCCTGGCTGGAGGTTCAGGGGTTCGGGGCTGGCTCCGGGCTCGACTCAGGCTCCCCCAGGGTCCCGCCCCATAGAGTCCGGCTTCCTGGGTAGAACGTGGACCGGGCCGGGGCGGGTCTCCGGGCGCCGCTTCCCTCAGGCGATCTGATGAGAGGTCCCTGCGGCAGAAAGGGGATGCGGCGTCTGCTCCCCGACGCGCCCCCCTTGCCGGCGGCGGCTACACTGTTACTCTTACTACTGTACTTCTCTTCGTTACATTTCGTTCCAAAATTCCACTCCCCGCACCCACAATGCCCCGCGCCTTAAAGGGGCCGCGCGCGCCTCCAGGCGAGGGGGTGGAGGGCGCTTAAAAGGGCAACTCGGCACCCTCTGCTTCCGCGATCTTGCTGCTCTCCCCAACGTTGTCGTCCAGGGGTGCACCCTGGGAGTCACCACCACATGGAGGGGCAAGCTTGGTGAAGGGGAAGGCGACCTCCCTTGCTCCCTAGTTCGCTTCCACTGTGGGAATTCTCAGGAGCGTCTCGGAAGGGGCACGATTTCTTTCCCCATCGACTTCTCCATCTCGTACTCCGCTCAATTTTGGGGGTCGAAGAGGACCCTCCAGTTAGTTAAGCAAGTGGTCTCAGATTTTCTCCCTGAAATCCCATCTTCGGAACCCCGCCCCTCCCCAGCGTCTCTCTTCTGTCAATTTCGGAGGGGTTACTAAGGGGGCGAGCCCCCCACCCGCGCGGGAGGGGAGGTGGGGGGAGTAGGGCCCCACCCCTCTCACCCCACCCCGCCCGCCCCGGGAAGGTGAGGAGGAAGTGGGCCAAGGGGGCGCGGTCGGCCGCTGACTCACAGCCGCAGGGTCGGGGGTGGGGTGGGGGTGGAGGTGGGGACTGGCGAGGAGTGCCGGAGTTGGGGGCCTGGCATTCGCCCGAGGTGGGCAGGAGGCGCCGGCTTCTTGGGTATGTAAAGCCTCCGACCCACGTACGCCCCGCTCTCAGTTTCGCCTGCGGAGGACAGCAGGATCATCCCAGCCCTCAGGAGGGCCCGGAGGTGAGGAGACCCTCCCCGGAGCCCCCGCCCCCACACGCCGGCTCCAGGCTGAGCCCAGACACCCTCCGAGGCTTCCGCAGCGTGTCTTGCCGGCCACGCCCCGAGTGACGTCACTGATGTGGTCGCGCCCCTTGGGTAGAGCGCCACCTGGCCCGGGTGAGGCGCCCGAGCCCTGGGAAATCAGTTAGTTTCACGTTTACACATGGGTAAACTGAGGCCTGGAGACAGGGAATGAATCTGGCCTATGACCCTCTTGCCTGAGCCCCCAGAACCCGGAAAGCCACCAAGATCTGAGTGTAAAACCAACAATTCTCAGGGCCAGCTGACTAGGTGAGAGAATCCACTTTTCCAGCGTATTTCCAAGCCGAGTCCCATGTCCGGATGTTGTCCTGACCGCCTTTACCTGGAGAGCACTTCCTCCTTACAGGCCAAGCTCTGACATTAATTCCCCTCCCCTTCTCCACCCCACTCTGGGAGATCTTGAACCCTGATCCTCAGAGGTTATCATTGTTTCTCAGTGTGTCTCCTGAGGCTGAGTTGTCTGGGAGAAGGGGTAGACTTAATTTCTTTTTTCTTTTTTTTTTTTTTTTGAGATATAGTCTCCCTCTGTCGCCCAGGCTGGAGGGCACTGGCACGATCTCGGCTCACTGCAACCTCCCCCTCCTGGGTTCAAGCAATTCTCCTGCCTCAGCCTCCTAAGTAGCTGGGATTACAGGCACGGGCCACCAAGCCCAGCTAATTTTTATATTTTTAGTAGAGATGTGATTTCACCATGTTAGCCAGGCTGGTCTCGAACTTATGACCTCAGGTGATCCACCTTCCTCAGTCTCCCAAAGTGCTAGGATTACAGGCGTGAGCCACTGCACTCAGTTGACTTAATCAATTTCCAGACCTCACTCACCCCAGCCAGGCCGGGCTCAGCAGCTCAACAAACTTATCTAGCTGAATGAGAACTCCATTTCTGTGTGACCTTGGGTAACTGCTTTCTCCTCTCTGGGTCTCAGCTTTTCCATCTGTGAAATAGGAGGGGTGGTATTTCTGGGTGCCACTTACACTACAGCAACAATCAGCAAACGTGGTTTTTTGTTTGTTTGTTTGCTTGTTTGTTTGAGACAGGGTCTCCCTTTGTCGCCCATGCCAGAGCGCAGTAGCATAACCAGGGCTCACTGCAGCCTCCACCTCCAGGGCTCATTCGATCCTCCAACCTCTGCCCACTGAGTAGCTGGGACTATAGGTGCACACCACCATGCCGGGCTAAATTTTTGTAGAGACAAGGTTTCGCTATGTTGCCCAGGCTAGTCTCAAACTCCTGGGCTAAAGTGATCCCCTGGCTCAGCCTCCCAAAGTGCTGGGATTGGAGGTGTCAGTCACCATGCCCAGCCAGCAAACTTTTTCTGTAAAAGTTCAAATAGGAAATCTTTTAGATATGCTAGACATAGGGTCTGGTTTACACACTCTTGACGGTTTTTCTTTTTACTTACAATCCTTAAAAAAATGTAAAAAAACTCTTCTTAGCTTAAGTGCTGCACAAAACAGGTAGCAAGACCCCTGCGTAAGAGAATGCTTGCATATGTACATAACAATCTTTATGGCAGCAGTGATGTGACAGCAAGAAATTGGAAATAGCTTAAATGTCCATCAAGAGGACAGGGGAGGCTGGGCACAGTGGCTCACGCCTGTAATCCCAGCACTTTGGGAGGCCGAGGCAGATGGATCACTTGAGTTCAAGACCAGCCTAGCCAAC
>NW_012101488.1:1283731-1285873 GCF_000951045.1 Mandrillus leucophaeus | reverse complement strand
TTTTTTTTTTTTTTTTGAGACAGAGTGTCATTCTTGTTTCCCAGGCTGGAGTGCAATGGCGCAATCTTGGCTCACGGCAACCTCCGCCTCCTGGGTCCGAGCGATTCTCTTGCCTCAGCCTCCCAAGTAGCTGGGATTACAGGCATGCACCACCACGCCCGGCTAATTTTTGCATTTTTTAGTAGAGACGGGTCCATGTTGGTCAGCCTGGTCTCGAACTCCTGACCTCAGATGATTCGCCCACCTCAGCCTCCCAAAGTGCTGAGATTACACATGTGAGCCACCGCACCTGGCCGAGACCCCATCTCTAAAAAAAAAAAAAAATTAACTGGGTGTGGTTTCATCCATCTGTGGTCCCAGCTACTTGGGAAGATGAGGTAGGAGGATTGCTTGAGCCCAGGAGTTCCAGCCTGTGGTGAGCAATGATTGTGCTATTAAACTCCAGCTTGGGAAAGAGACTTAGACCTTGTCTCTTAAAAAAACGGGTGGCATGAAGTGTGTAAATGACTGGATGACACAGAATGAAAACATCCATTGAGTGGATAAAAAGTTGCCAAAGATACAAAGGGAATGAAAAAAATCAAGGAAACACCCAAAATACCATATATTAATATATGTAAAAAGTCCACTTTAAACTCATTGCAAGAGTTACCAGTGAGATAGAGAGTGTGGGATTCTAGGGAATTTGGTGGTCACAGAGATCTTTTTTTTTTTTTGTAGAGACAAGATTTTGCTATGTTGCCCAGGCTGGTCTCAAATTCCTGCAATCAAGCTGCCTCGGCCTTCCAAATTGCGGGATTACAGGCGTGAGCCACCACACTTGGGAGGTCTCAAGTCTGTCTTGAAAATGCCAAATTTGGCCAGACCTGGTGGCTCAAGCCTGTAATCCCAACATTTTGGGATGCCGAGGCGGGTGGATTACCTAAGGTCAGGAGTTTGAGACCAGCCTGACCAACATGGTGAAACCCCGTCTGTAGTAAATACAAAAAGTTAGACGGGTGTAGTGGCACGTGCCTGTAATCCCAGCTACTTGGGAGGCTGAGGCAGGAGAATAGCTTGACCCAGGAAGCAGAGGTTGCCGTGAGCCGAGATTGCACCATTACACTCCAGCCTGAGAAACAAGAGTGAAAACTCTGTTTTTTTTTTTTAAAAAAGGCCAAATTTTATTCTGCTTCTAAACCTTCATATTGGTTGTTCCCTCTGCCTTAGAACACTCTCTGGGGTATTTGCAGAGCTGACTTTTCTCTGTCAGGTCCCTGCTCAATTGTCCCCTCCTCAGAGACCTTTCCTGATCCCCCTGTTTCAAAAGCTACCTCCCCCACCATGGAAAACTGAAGTGTGAGAGGGATGGAGAAAGACTTCATTGTATGCCATGTCACACTCTTTGCATTTCAAACCAAGTGAATTTATTGCCCATTCAAAACTTTGTAAATTAAATAAATTAAAATTTTAAAAATTGAAAAAAGTAAAAAAACCCGAAGTAGCTCCCCTAGTCATTTTCTCAATACATCCTCCTGTTTTATTTTCTTCGTGACACTAGTCAGTGTGCGAGATGACTTTATTTTATTTTTTTTATTATTAATTACAGATTGGGCGGGAGAATGGCATGAACCCGGGAGTCGGAGATTGCAGTGAGCCGAGAGAGCGCCCTTGCACTCCAGCCTGGGTGACAGAGTGAGACTTAAGTCTCAAAAGAAAAAAAAAAAATTACAGATTGCATCTTGCTATGTTGCCCAGGCTGGTCTCGAACTCTTGGGCTCAAGTGATCCTCCCACTTCAGCCTCCCCAAGTGCTGAGATTACAGGTGTGAGCCACTGTACCTGGCGAGATGACTTTACTTATTGATTCCCTTATTTGCTGTGTCTCATGACCAAGAGGTCAGCCCTATGGTGGCAAGGATCTTGGTGAGTCAGTCTGGCTCATGGCTGTGAGGCTAAGGCCAGGCATACAGCAGCCCTATAACATATTTGCTAACAGATTAGGCAAATCATGTTTGTTTGTTTGTTTGTTTGAGACGGAGTCTCGCTCTGTCGCCCAGGCTGGAGTGCAGTGGCCGCATCTCAGCTCACTGCAAGCTCCGCCTTCCGGGTTTACGCCATTCTCCTGCCGCAGCCTCCTTAGTAGCTGGGACTACAGGTGCCC
>NW_012101488.1:1281740-1283681 GCF_000951045.1 Mandrillus leucophaeus | reverse complement strand
TGAACCCGGGAGTCGGAGATTGCAGTGAGCCGAGAGAGCGCCCTTGCACTCCAGCCTGGGTGACAGAGTGAGACTTAAGTCTCAAAAGAAAAAAAAAAAATTACAGATTGCATCTTGCTATGTTGCCCAGGCTGGTCTCGAACTCTTGGGCTCAAGTGATCCTCCCACTTCAGCCTCCCCAAGTGCTGAGATTACAGGTGTGAGCCACTGTACCTGGCGAGATGACTTTACTTATTGATTCCCTTATTTGCTGTGTCTCATGACCAAGAGGTCAGCCCTATGGTGGCAAGGATCTTGGTGAGTCAGTCTGGCTCATGGCTGTGAGGCTAAGGCCAGGCATACAGCAGCCCTATAACATATTTGCTAACAGATTAGGCAAATCATGTTTGTTTGTTTGTTTGTTTGAGACGGAGTCTCGCTCTGTCGCCCAGGCTGGAGTGCAGTGGCCGCATCTCAGCTCACTGCAAGCTCCGCCTTCCGGGTTTACGCCATTCTCCTGCCGCAGCCTCCTTAGTAGCTGGGACTACAGGTGCCCACAACGGCGCCCGGCTAGTTTTTGTATTTTTTAGTAGAGACGGGGTTTCACCGTGTTATTCAGTGTTTGTTTTTTACAAGAAAATGCATTTGGAATCACTTACGTAAATAAAGTTTAATAATCAAAACTCTACTTCCCCTCAAAAACAGATGAATAATAATAAGGAAAGAGGTTATTGAACTGGGTGATCTCTCAGAATCTGTTTGGCTCTGAATATTTCAAAGACATTTGGTTGGGGGTTTTTTTGGGTTTGTTTTTTTTTTTCGTTTTGGGCTTTTTTTCTTTTTGGTCTGGATGTTGGTGGAATTTCCCCTCTCGTAAGACTTTTCTGTGAGAGGGAAGTAAGAGAAGAAATAAGCATTTTGGGTTCCTACATTGGCCTTCCTTCCTTCCGCTGGTACATGTAGTTGGGGAAAGGGTCGGTTTTCTTCTTTAGTTCTGTTGAGGCCCCAGTGGAGCAAAGGGTCCCCAAAGGACAACAGCTGTCAGGTCTCCATGTCCAAAGCTGAGCCCAAATGCGTGGGGGTGGACTTCCCAGCGCCATTCTGCCCCTTCTGTAACACAAAATGTGGGAGAAGGTAATTAGAAATCCTGTCTTGTCTCCTGGCACCTCTTCCTTTTCCTTTGAGGGACCACCATACCCCATCTCACAATCCATTAAGGTTTGAATGGAGTGGACCCCAACCCCAAATGCGACCCCAGCCTGGCCAATCAGAGACACAGTGACTGGTCAGGTACGTGACCTGGTGTGGCCAATGAGAACCAGCCCCCAAAGACCGCTGCGGCACAACTCAGGGGAAATTGGCAAACTCTCTTCACCGGGGAGGATAGGCTGCTGGGCTGTAAGCCTGGAGCTGCAAGTCTCTGCTATCTCAGGAGGAGACCCTGAGAGGGAATGAAGCCAACTCGGAGAAAATAAAAAGAGCCCATTCACGATGACATCATCTCTGACAACTGGATGCAGCCATGCCTTAAGACTCTGAACTCTTCAATGACATGGCCCAGTAAATTCCCTGTTGTGCTTTCCCAGCTTGAATTGGGCTTCCGCCTGTCACGACTCAAAGAAAACTGACAAATAACCTCCTTCAGCTACCGAGAAATTATCAACAGTCCTCCCTCATCAACACGATAATAACCAAACTCCCATCTCTGCCATGCAAAGGCCTTGGGGGCTCCGCCGGGCGTGATGGCTCACGTCTGTAATCCCAGCACTCTGGGAGGCCATGGCAGGCGAATCACTTGAGGTCAGGAGTTTGCGAGCAGCCTGGCCAACATGGTGAAACCCAGTCTCTTCTAAAAATACAAAATTAGGCCGGGCGCAGTGGCTCAAGCCTGTAATCCCAGCACTTTGGGAGGCCGAGACGGGCGGATCACGAGGTCAGGAGATAGAGACCATCCTGGCTAAC
>NW_012101488.1:1275347-1275915 GCF_000951045.1 Mandrillus leucophaeus | reverse complement strand
GGGATCCTCTCCTAACAGAAACATTGGAGAACACAGGATCCTTACCTCTCTGCACTCTTCTGAGACCTGGCAGATCTGAGAATAAGCTTCAGCAATGACAGTGGCCCTGGAGAGCACAGGAAGTCCCTCAGGAGGGGACTCTCCTCCTTCCACCCCACCCCCATTCCACCCCACCCTTCCTCACCCCAACTCACTTGCAGTCCAGCCCTCCCCCAGGAGGTAAATCTGGGATGTCCTCTGAGGCCAGAGTCCTGAAAACTGTGTTCAGGCTGGGCAGCTCCTGAGCATCGGCACACAGTTCTGAGAAAGGGTCAAGAGTTAGGCTGGGCACAAGGGTGCAAGCCTGTAATCCCAGCACTTTGGGAGACCGAGGTGGGCAGATCACTTGAGGCCAGGAGTTTGAGACCAGCCTGGACAACATAGTGAAACCCTGTCTCTACTAAAAATACAAAAATTAGCTGGGTGTGGTGGTGCATGCCTGTAATCCCAGCACTTTGGGAGGCCGAGACGGGCGGATCACGAGGTCAGGAAATCGAGACCATCCTGGCTAACACGGTGAAACCCCGTC
>NW_012101488.1:1274153-1275297 GCF_000951045.1 Mandrillus leucophaeus | reverse complement strand
GGAGGCTGAGGCAGGAGAATCGCTTGAACCCGGAAGGTGGAGGTTGCAGTGAGCCAAGATTGTGCCTCTGCACTCCAGCCTGGGCAACAGAGCAAGACTCCATCTCAAAAAAAAAAAAAAAAAAGAAAAGAAAAAGAAAAAGTTATGGCAGAGCCTTCGCTGGCCGACCACCCCTCCAGCTGGGCCCCCGGAGCCTGCTCACCAGCGATTCTGCGGCCCAGGGCTGCGTCCAGTGCGAGCTCCCTCCTGATCGCCTCCTCAGAAGGCCTAGGGGCCCCGGGGAAGCAGACCAGGATGCAGGTCATGTTGTCCAGGCTGCCCTGAAGCCGGTGGAGAAAACGGAGCCCAGTGGGGGAGAATCGAAGGCAGAGCTTCCCAACAATCCCTAAGTTCAAGTCCCCCACTTCATTCTGGTTATGCCCCTTTCTTTCACGTCCCATTCACCTGCCAGTCCTCTCCTACTGGGACCAAACCCGGTCCTAGGCCCTCCCTATTGAGAGAATAATGCCCTTTCCCTAAAGCTCTGCCCGCTCTGATGTTTACCTGCTCTTCCACCTTCCAGCACTAATCATACTTCAGGCCTGGCTCCTACGACCCAGAATCGCCCCATTCCAAAAGACCAAGCCCTTTGTCTTAAATCCCTTCCGCTAACTCTCCCCTCCTGCCTCAAAGCATCCCTCAGGCTCCGCTCCTGTATTTTGGCCCTGCCCACTTCATGCCACGCCCTTCGCTTGAGCCCCATCCCCTACTTCTCTAGCTTTACTTTTGCCTCTGCATCAAAGCCGTCCTCCCCAAAACCCCGAGGCTTTCTCTCTTTGCTGCGCCAAGCCTCAAAGATACCACGCCACGCCCCCAGGACCTTGCACAGGCACGTGTCCAACAGCTGCGCGCAGAGAAGCTCTGGGGCCAGACCCAAGCGGAGGCGCGAAGCCACCAGTCCCGCCAGGGCAGCAGCAGACATAGTGTCCCAGACGCCATCAGAGGCCAGGAGCATGAACTCGTCCTCAGCCTGGCGTGCCAGTGCGGCCACCTCAGGCTCCGCAGAAACAAGCTGTAGCTCGGGGGGCCTCCCCGGAGCCTCCTTGTAGGCAAAGTCGCCCAACGCTCGCGACACGGCCAGAGAGCCCTCGACGCGGCGGCGGCG
>NW_012101488.1:1271786-1273515 GCF_000951045.1 Mandrillus leucophaeus | reverse complement strand
TCTGGCAAATGGCGTGCACCGAAGCGGGCAGCTCGAGCCCCACCGTGGCCGTCAAGGACGGCAAACAAGGCCCAGCCCAGGGGCAGACCAGGTAACGAAAGCCAAGTGCAGTGGGCATCCTCCATGCGCGCGCGCCAGCCTTGCGCTGCGCTCGCCCCGAAGCGCAGGCCACAAGACGCCTCGGCACCCCCGTGCGGCCGCTGGGCGCGGCGCGGCGCTGTCAACAGAGACCGAGGCCCATCGAGGGCCCCGCGCCCCTCCTCTTCATCCTCCTCTTCCTCCTCCCCCTCCTTCTCCTTCTCCTTTTTCTTGCAAGCGGTCCAGAGGAGACGCTGCAGCTGGCGGGCCAGGGCCGCCATCCTTCAGCCCTGGGATCAGGAAGTCTCCACCCTGTACACCTGCCCGCCCCCTCCGTTAATCCCCTCCGCTGTGAGATTTTAAACCATCTAAATCTCCTTCCTGTCCTTTGACCCTCTTTAGGCGGGTCACTAGAAGGAATTACACTTCTGGGTCTCCTCTCTCCTGCACCTACAAAGCGGGGTTTGGGATCTCAATCAGGAAAAAAAGAAAAAAGATAATACTGTATCAGTAGCAAACTATCACATAGTACTAATGTGTCGCACGCTGTTATACATCATCTCCAGTTTACAGATGGAAGAAGAAACAGAGTGACAGAAGTAACCGGTGTTACAGGGATACTAATTCTAGAATCTGTGTTCTCAACATAACACCCAATCCAAGCTCCTCCCGCCTCCGTGGTACAGCCCCCAGCCTCAAAACCTGTAAATACCATACTTGGCCGGGCGCGGTGACTCACGCCTGTAACCCTAGCACTTAGGGAGGCCATGGCAGGCGGATTGCTTAAGTCCAGGAGTTTGAGACCAGTCTGCGAAATATAGAAAGACCCCGTCTCTACAAAAATTAAAATTCAGCCAGGTGCGGTGGAACACACCTGTGATCCTAGCTACTCAGGAGGCTTAGGTGGGAAGATTACCTGAACCCGGGAGATCGAGGCAGCAGTGAGCCGTGATGGCATCACTGCATTCCAGTCTGGGCGACGGAGAGAGACCCTGTCTCAAAAACTATATATATATATTTTTTTTTTTTTTCTTTACTTTTTTTAGTTCGACCCCTCCCCTCTGGGGCTTCGGCTATTTTCTCTTCCAGGCCCTGCCCATCCAGGATTCACGCACACAGCTCCAGACCCTTCTAATTTTCGCACACTTGGAATCGCCTGGAATCCGACTCCACCCAGTTATATTTGAATAATTCCCCGTTGCTTTAGCCCCGCCCATGTTTGAGCTCCTCCGCGTGCCCCAAAAGTTTCTGAATCGTTTCTTTCGGCCCCCTTTCTCGCTCCCTCTGCAAATCTAGGCTCAGACCCTACCTCAGAGCATTAGAATCTTTCCACCCCCTCCTCAATGGCACCGCTAGCTCCACCCCAACACACTCAGGGATCCACGCTCCTATCCTCTCTGCCAAGGCTCGTTCACCATCCTCTCCCGTGTCCCTCGCCCGACTCCAGGCCTCGGCCCCTCTTCCCCTAAAGGCTGCGCCCTCTGCGGTCTAGGCACCGCCCTTCAGGCCGCTTTCCACTCCTTCCTGGCACTGTCGCCCACCCTCTTGGCTCCGCCCCTTTAGTAAGAAGGCCACGCCCCTCCGTCTGCTCCTCGGCATTTCCCCGCCCCTCGCCCTCCCTCTGGTACCGCCCCGCCCATCCTCTGGCCCC